>NC_048600.1:106742793-107067746 GCF_003668045.3 Cricetulus griseus
TAAGGAACCTTGCCACCTCTATCCACTACCGGGTTCAAGGTAAAGTTCAAACCAATCAACAAAACTCTTGAGGGGAGCCTGCGGCTATAGCAAATCCTGCCTAGGTCACTGAGTCCCTGCCTGGCCTGCCAGAGGCTGAGCTGTTCATAACCCACCTCCTCAATATTGAGGCCCCCCGTGGCTTGGGCTCCAGAGGCCAACTGCTACAGCTTAGAGAAATGAACTTGGGGGCTAGGGAGTGGTTTGATAGTCCTTTTAACTTCTCTTGTCCAGTTAAACATTACCCAAAGGAAGACCAGAAGCAACTCTAAGATCCAATGGCTCCATCCTTAGTCCAGAATGGAGCTCCAGTGTGCCCTTGAACTCGACCCTCATCTTCCAAAAGGGATAGTAGTACCTATCTTTGGATATTGTCTTGAGATTAAAGAGGATCATAAAAGAGTCCATCCCACAAATAATAAGGTTGACACTGAGTTGTTAGACCCATCCTGACTCCTAGCCTGTGCCTTGCTCTGCCTGAAGCTGGGACCACAGACTCCACGTTCAGGCTCTGATTCTTCTTTGAGCCTCCAAAATGAAGGCAGCTTCGCACTGCAATTGTGGACCCTGAGTCCACCTTCCTCACTACTATTCCCACCCTAATCAAGTTGTTCTAACTTCAGAGGTAGTCCTTGCCATGATGACTGCTTCTAATTTCCTGTTCTTAGAAACAGCTCAATGGTCTCAGTAAGGATTTGCTAAGTACCTGCTAACTCTGGTCAGCCTGACTCTTGCTGGCTGTCTCCCAGAGACTAGAGCCTAGCTCCAAGCCCCACCTTGATGACAGATGTCCCATTATCCCAAGAGAGACCTCTACCCCAACAAAATTCCAAACACCCCCTATACCAGGGTTCCTCTTGCTGGACTCTGCCCACTTGAACCCCTACCATGTCCTTCTAGCTTCACCTCTATTATAGTCTGCCTATTAGAAGTTTCCAGACACCTCCAACCTTCCCACCAAATCTTTCTCCCTCTGCAATATATGATTTAGTAGTGTGACCACAATAAGAGAATTGACTTCCCTGTGCATCTCTTGTGTGACTTTGGGAAAGAGTCTTCATCTCTCTGGGCCTCGTCTACAAAATGAGAGTAATAACTGGAGGTATAAAGTGTGTTGTTGAGCCTAGCACAGTGCCTGACATACAACATAACCCACCCCCACCTCCAAGGAGCCCAGTTTCTGTGCCTCCTCCCGGCCCAGATGGCTTACAACTGAATCCAGAGATATGACAGTGGCCATTAAACCAAATTTGTCACTTGGTTCTATAGCCAGGTGGCACATGACAGCCATTAATTTTTCACATGAAAAATGGCTCTGCTAATTGAAAAACATCAAAAAGATTGAGGCTTACACAAATGTTCAGCTCTGTTTATTTTTTCTAATTTACTTTTCAGCAGTCAGTAAGAACTTAATGAGCTCTCATTTATGGCTTCCTCCCTATTTATAGATACCGGCGCCTGTGGTGTTCTAGACGTATGGATGGAGAGCACTCAGCTGGGCTGTGTGGTCAGCAGGGAAAAGTCAACACAACCAGGTGGATTCCAGATGGGAATTATCACTCCTCCAGAGCTGGCTCAGTGCTCATTAGGACCTTGGCGGGTTCAGTATGTCAATTGGATTCTGTCGTCCTCTTCTGGGGACAGATTGTTGTAACCTGAAGTTCGGGGCTTTTGTTTTTGTTTGTTTTCATTTAGAATGAAGTGAAAACAGGTAATGCTCATTGAGTAATTACCCAGTGCTGGGCACGGAGCTGTGCACATTCCATGGATGGTTTTGTTTAATGATCCTGACACAATGAGTGAAGTAGCAAGACAACCCTGTTTCCAGATGAGAGTGGTAAGGTGTAAAGAGAGTCAAAGTGTGGGAGTGACTCAGGAGATGGGTCAGTCAGTGAGATGCTGTCTTTGCAATCATGAGGACCTGAATCCATCCCCAGAACCAGCATTTAAAAAGCCAGGTCCAGCTGGGAGGGGGTGGCGCACACCTTTAATCGCAGCACTAGGGAGGCAGAAGCAAGTGAGTCTCTGAGAGTTTGAGGCCACCCTGGTCTATAGAGCAAGTTCCAGGATAGCCAGGACTACACAGAGAAACCCTGTCACAAGAAGGGGGGTGGGTAAGGGGTCAGGTCCTAGTGATGTGTGCTTGTAATCTCAGCACTGGAAAAGCCAAGACAGGTGGATCCCTGGGGCTCCTAACCAGCCACCTAGCCTGATTTGTAAGTTCCAGCCAGGCCAGTGAGAAATTCTGTCTTAAGAAAGAAGGTGTATAATGCCTTGAAAACAATACCTGAAGTTGTTCTCCGGCCTACACTAACTCCCCAACTACACACACACACACACACACACACACACACACACACACAAGCACATGCATGCACTTGAGCACATGTAGACAAATGTAGAATTATCTTCTTCCTGGATCAAGAATCTATATCTCCATCACTATGTCCATCCAGCCATCTCTTCTTTTCAACAGGAATAGTTCTTTTTTTTAATTTAATGTGCATTGGTGTTTTGTCTGTATGCGGGTGTCAGATCCCCTGGAACTGGAGTTACAGACAGTTGTGAGCTGCCATATGGGTGCTGTAAACTGAACCTTTGAAAGAGCAGTCAGTGCTCCTAACCACTGAGCCATTTCCAGCCCCCAGTCTCTGCCTCTGCAGATCAGGGATTAAAGGACTGCTTTTTTGAGGGGGAGGGGTTTGAGATAGGGTCTCTCTCTGTGTAGCCTTGGCTGTTCTGGAACTTTCTTGGTAGACCAGGCTGACCTCAAACTCGGAGATCCACCTGCCTCTGCCTCCCAAGTGCTGGGATTAAAGGCGTGTGCCATCACTGCCTGCTTCAACAGGTATAGTACTAACTGGTGAGTTCTGCCTACTTGAAGACGAGAGAGTAATGAAGAAGAAGGGCACCAGACCAAGACGCAGGAGGCCAAGACTCAAAGTTCTGCATCTCCCACAAGTCCTTATGATGAAAACAAGCACCTCACCCTCTCCACCTTGAAGCTGAAAAGTCAGGGTGAACTTAAAGTCGGAGTGCTAGCTCTTGCCCTTCTGTTCCAGCTGACCAGCCCACAGCACACAAGAAAAATTATAAGACAACCCTGATTGACAGCCAGCTTTATGCCCGATTGTCCAAAGAAGGCAGGACCCCTCCCCTGACAAAGCTGCTATTGCAAGTGGGGGTTTTAGCTAAGGCTGAAAGAAGCAAGAGCTCCCTATAGTCTAACCCTCCTCAAATCTAACCCAGAGAGTCCACAGGACCACAAAATGCTGCATGGTAGAGCATGGTGTGCAGACAGACAGATGCATAGAGTAGAGCTTCCAAGGCATGAAGAACTCTGCTGTGTTAGTCATCTTTCTGTTGCTGTGACAAGATACCTAAGCTAATCAACCTACAAACAGGAACCATTCATTTTGGCTCACAGTTTCAATGGTTTCAAACCACAGGCCATTGATCTGTGGCTTTGGAACCTATGACAGCAAAGTATATCATGTGACCACATATAGAAGGGGAAGCTATCCACCACACAATGGCCAGGAAGCAGAGTGGGGAGGGGAGAAAGAGAAGTCAAGGTCCTTTAATGGGATAACTGAAATATCCTAACTTCCCTTCACTTAGGTCATACCTCCTAAAGGCTTCTCAATAGTGACAGATTTTTAACACATGAATCTTCTAGGGGCTATTTATCCCACCCATAGCAACAGCCTCACAAGAACTGGACAACTAAACCAGTCCTCTGGCAAAGAGGAAACAAGTGAGAGTCATGGGCAAAGAACTGAAGTGTAGCACAGCCTTTCTCTGAGCAGGAGATAGGAGCAAAACCGACCTTTCTGCAAGTCAGGAGGAGGGAACCCTGGAGAAGAGAAGAGGAGAGGAGAGGAAAGGAGAGGAGAGGAGAGGAGAGGAGAGGAGAGGAGAGGAGAGGAGAGGAGAGGAGAGAAGAGAGAAGAGAAGAGAAGAGAAGAGAAGAGAAGAGAAGAGAAGAGAAGAGAAGAGAAGAGAAGAGAAGAGAAGAGAAGAATGACCCCTAAAGTCTTTCACCTGTAAAATAAAAGGCTGGAGGAGACACAGTAGGCATATCCATCCAGTGGCCCACAGTCTGTGTGCATGATAGCCATGATAGCCATGAATGAGAACCAATACATTTGTAGGTGACAACATGACGTCATGATGTTAAGTGATTGGACACCCTTGAAAGCAATGGCTGCAGTCACAGAAGGGGAATAGACTCAGGAAATGTGACTACACCTGTACAGTTTCTGTTTGAAGAACAGAGGATGACTCCCTGGCACACAACCCCTGTCTTATTCACTCTGTATCCCTAGCACTCAGCACAGATGGGAGCTGAGCTCAAGGCCAGGCTCGATCAACATCCACTGAATGGATGGAAGGATGACAAGAAGGCTGTGGCTTAGCATCACCCTGAGAGAGCGGGCTCCTGGGGCTGCTCTGAGTCTTGACTCAGAAGCCTGATGGTGCTGCAGGGATGTTAGCTCATGTTACACTCATTCATTTTGACTTGTAATCATGTAATTAATAGCCAAGGTGGTGGCAGCTTCTGTAATAGCCTTTGTAGTAGATCATAGAACTAGAAATGACTTACTCAAGAGATCAGCGTCTTGCAGTACAGCATAATTACAGACCACAGGCCTCAGGAATATATTTGACATGTCACCTGAGCTACTGAGACTCATTCTGAGGCGCTTCCCTATGTGACAGAATGGGGCAGAAGCTGCTGTGGAGGCAGAGCCCCACTCCACCTGGGACTCCATGAGGATCACAGCTCCAGCCTGAGTGAATGGTTCTGTTAACCTCTCCTAATGCAAATGTAAGGAATACACACAAAGGCACATGTAAGCACCCTCTCAGGGATCATTCTGGAAATTAAACCAATGCATTCACGAAACCAGGAAGTTCCTGAGCTGAGATGTGGTCCTGAGGACCAAGCACAGGTGCAATGCCCCTTTAAGGATGTGGTGTTCAAACTGAGCTCCAAAAGATGAGTAGGAACAAGTTAGTTCAGGGAAGAGGGTGGAAGACCCTTTGGGAATAGAAAGCAACACTTACAAGTCTTTAACATGACAGAATCCACAGTTTTTCTATCAAATCCCACTGCCCCTCAAAACCCCATTTCATGAATGAAAAGTGGACCTCCAAAGGACAATGCTACAGGGTCACATCAATGGAAAGGTCATGTCAATCAAGAGGAGGGAGGGAAAGCAAAAGAGAGTGGAGAAAAGATGGAACGGGGAAAAGAACTAACTCTCCCTTTTCCAGTATTCTGATGTCCTTCATGCTAGATCTCCAACCCTAGGAGATGCTTCGTAAAAACAAATCTGGGGAAAGCCACATCCCCCTCTCGGCAATTTACATAGCTTGTTAACAATATAAAGACCTTGAAAAGTCCTGCAGTAAAGAACAGGAGTCCCCCAACTTACCTGACCACTTTTTCAATCAGCATCTACTTAGCATTCGACAGAACATGCATCAGGAAAAGGCTCCCATAAATTAAGTTCAGCATCTACGAAGCCAGCAACCAATTCCAACATCAACCCCAGGGAGCAAAAGCTCTTTACTGAGACAGTCTAGTGTTACATGTGCTCCTTGCAGTCCCATGAGCATCACAAATACCCTGGGTTAAGGCCTGAGTTAAGGCAACCACCCCCAAGACAAGGAGCAGGTGGGATGAAGCACACACTCACCATTTGATCCATAGGAAAAAAAAAAAAAAAAAAAAAAAACAAAGGAGGCATGACTGGGGCTGGCTTAGCAGAGATTTACTTCCCAGGCATCCTTTGGAATGGATATCCTGCATGATTGAGCCGAGCTTTGTTCAATTCTCAAAGCAATTTGCCAGGAGTGAGAAAGGGGCGCTTAGTAAAGCAAGTTGGTCAGTCCTGGATGATTACTTCTTATTCCAAAACAATTACTATAAAGGTAAAATGGGTTATGTTGCTGTAAAAAAAAAATATGACTTTCTCCAAACAGTAGCACATGAATTCCTGACCAAAACTGTGAAGCCGTGGCCAAGTGCAGGCCGGACACAGGACCTGTGGGGATGATGCTTCTGTGCTCAGTTAAAATAGAATTAAAACAAGCTGGAGAAATGGGAGGAGGAGGCAGGGGAGAGTGGTGAAACACTTGGAGACAGGAACCTATTTATCAGTGGAAGCCCATCTCTAAGGGTATCTGGAGGGGATGACAGTGACGACACCCAGCCGGCTTCTTCCATCTGAACTCCACACTCGTTGAGTCTCCTAAAAGAATAAAGCTCAGTAGGATTGTTCAGCATTAACAACAGTGACATCATGTCTCTGGTAAATCTTTGTAAGGAATATCCTGTTCATGGTAGGACAGTTAGCAGCAACCTGTCTGCTACCCTTGGGAAGATGATTGAAATCTTCTTCCTCACCAAGTTGTAGTAATTCAAGCTGTTGCCAGACACTCCGAGAAATGTTCTCAGCCACTAGGAAATGGGAGTAAGAAATCACCCCTGCCTGAGAACCACTGGGCAAAAGCAACGTGGAAGTGGGAGAAAGGTCCCATCAGGCCTCTGGATCCATCCCGTCTCCAAGAGAAAATTGCTTGAAACTGGTCTCTCTCAGAGAGCAAGGGAAAGGTCTTAAGATACTTGGATTGCTGGTCCTTCCAGGACTCTGTGGGATCAGAACCAATCTGAGTTCCTGGATATGCTGGCCCATAGCTAGGACCCCAGTCTGCTCTGTGGAGGAGCCAACATGAAAGATATGAAAGCCACTAGACACCAGAAAGCATTCCTCCAACAAAGAGGCCGTTCCCCTTCACACTGCCTGACTATTATCATTTCCACACCCTTTGTAGAAATCGGAAGCTGTCATTCCAGGCCCAGGGTGTCCCCGCAGGAAGAGCTGTTTCACCAGCTGAAGATGTTCTCTGTTTGTCCAGCACACGATGCGGACATCCAGGGCCCTGGGTCCAAGTGCCACAATGTATGAATAAGCTTCACTTGATATCACTACCTGTGGGTGACAGCAGGAGTGACTCAGCTTGGGTTTGGATACTGTGAGAAGGTTCTCACACTGACTCTGATCTGGTCACTTCACTTCAGCTGACTTAGTGAGCTGACCACCCTGAAATGAAGAAAACGGCAGCATGCTACCAACTCGTGGCAAGATTCAAATGAGGAATTGAATGTCTGTGAAAGTACTTTGCAAATATAGAGCACCAGGCAGCTGTCGGCTGTTTTTATTAACTCAAGAGGCATCATGAAAGTCAAAAAGCAAATCAATTTTAATTTGCTTAAAAGAAGACACCAGGCAACCATTTGCAGAGAAGCAGACTGGGGAAGTCTGTCTGCTGTGAATGGGGTGAGGAAGAGGAGTCAAAATGAAGGAAGAAATAGGCAGGTTTTAAGCTGTAAGGGGTAGACAGGGCTGGAGAGAGATGTCAGTGTTTAAGAGCAATTGTGGCTCCTGTAGAAGACCCAAGTTTGTTTCCAAGCACCTAGGTCAGGCTGCCCAATGCTGCCTGTAACCCAAGCTCCAGGAGATCTCATACCTTCTTTTGGCTTTGAGGGCATCTGTACTCATGGGCCCATAGACACACTCATGTACATATAAATCAGTATAAAGTAATTTTTTGAGATGTAAGGAATGGATATATACACCTCAAAACTCTTAGATCTACAAAGAAAAAAAATTATTGCTTTTCAAAGTGGTCCTTCTGGAGTCCTGATTTTTCACTTTCAAGACTTTCATTGTCCACTGCCCCACCAGCCACTTACCTCCTTTCCTTGGTCACTCTGGCCTCTAAAGTGCACTTAATTGTCACCATCAGCCTGATCCAGCACCACTATGAAGCATTTAACTGCTCCTGGCACCATCCCAGTATTGTACTGAGAAAAATGACTATTAGTGGAGGAGAGAAGGAAGGCAGGAGGGGAAGAAGAACACAGAAGACAGACAGGGAGAGAGTGAATGGAGGGGGGGAGCCTGACTGCTCTGAGGCGTTCAATCTCAGCCCAGATTCATGAATCTGAAATTGGGGGTAGGGAGAGATGATCTTGACAAGAGACCCAACAAGTGCTGGGGGTCACACTAGTATATGCTCCACATAGGTGACTGCAACACTCCTGAGTATGGCAGGCTTTCCCCGGAGACTGGACCCTGTAACTCAAATTCTCTCCTTGATACATTCCCTCAGCCAGTACTTGGTCTGCTGTCTACACCCTAAATATTCTCTTCTCCTTGGGTGTGAACTGGCCTCATGACCATTTATGCCAAAAGTGTCAGGTTGCCACTCTGAGATTAAACCGAATAAAAGCATGACTTTCAGGTGGGCAAAAAAGGTCAATGGGTAAAAGTACTCATCAAGCAAGCCTGATGACCTGAGTTCGAGCCCCAGCATGAACACTCCTACAACAAGATGGGAAGCATGAAGAGAATATCCAGGAAATTCTCAGGAGCACACAGCACATCAGAAACAAGAAACTAATAATAATGAATATTTTCATTTAAAAAATAAAAAGTCTGGTTTTCATCTTGCTAGCAGATTCTCATCTTGCTAGAAGATTCTTCCTGGCTTTAATGGAATGGGCACTACACTACACTGGAGGGGCCCACATAGCAAGAAACAAAGAATGTCCTGCCAACAGCCCACAGGGAATGGCTTTATGCTGACACTCTAGTAGGCTCTGGAGCAGACCCTGGCTAGATAGAAACTGCAGAGAGCAACCCTGGGCACTTGGTCGCTAACACCTTCTAAGAGGCAATAAAATAATGACCCAAATCAGCTCTTCTGATTCCAGACCAACGGGAATTTCCAGATAGCAAATAGTCCTTGTTTCTCAACCACGATATATATATGGCCATTTACCACACATGATTTATGGTGTTCTGAGTGAGAGTGGTAATAGCAATTAGTATCTAACACAATACTAAGTGGCAAAGCAGGGCTTGTATGTAAGTCATCTGCTCCCAAACCTGTATCCTTAACCCCTAGATGACATCGTCTTTCATTCTCAATGGATACTCTATTTGGGGGCAGGGGACATGAGTTTGGACATATTAAAGATCCATGTTGTAAGAAGCAAAGTCTTACAGTGTGTGTGTGTGTGTGTGTGTGTGTGTGTGTGTGTGTGTGTGTGTTGAGATGGTTCAGCGAGTAAAGACACCTACTGCCAAGCCTGATAACCTGAGTGTGTGCACATGCACACACACACACACACACACACGAAAATAGAACACATTGGTATGAAGCATAATTTTTTAAATAAAAATTAAAATAAGTATCTTTCCCCTTGCCTGACCCACTGTTACCCATGCTTGTCTGATCATGTCTGTGAGGCATCCCACAGCCCAGGACTCCACAGGACATGTTGGGGAGCGAACACTGGTGTAACTCCTTACCTTACTCTACAGTACACCTTTCTAACATGCAAACAGCTCTGAATTCAATTCCCAGTTCTTCAAGAAGAGAAGTTATCATATATGAAGTTCTGAACATACAACTTAGGGGTAGAGCACTAGTCTATCATACATAGGCTCTGCTTTCAAGGCTTCTCCCATTTATTGACTCTCAACATAAGGGCAGACAAAGTGACCTGGAAAGTAGGGTCAAAACCACCTGACATTGCTTAGGCCTCAGCCACTAAGAAAGAAGCCAGCCCCACACCTGGAGGCTCTCAGTGATCAGAAGATGTCACCTGCACAGTGAGAGAAATGGCTTACCTGATGCAGCCACTGATTTGCAGAATGACATCTGAGAAGCGGCACAAGGCATAGCCAGGTGAGCTAGTGAAAGCCCACCCTAAGACCTGTGTCTAGGACATTTGCAAGCCCCCTTCCGTTGTGCCTTGCTTTGCTTAGACAGAGAGTCGCCAAGCCCTTAAAGGGCTGCCTCCAAGTGACCTTCAGACTTGAAGTCATCACTCCAGACGACCATCTACAAGGACTGGGTTTGAGAGAGCTTAGCATTATCACGCCTAATTAACTCACCCTTTAAACAGACCTCTGAGAAAATAACAGGAAGGAGGGAAGGACACTGCTAAGCAGCTCTACCGGTCCAGGCCAGATGCTGAGCCAACACTACAGTGCTTCATTCTATCAACCTTCTGAGGCAGTGACTTTCCTCCCACTTTGAAGATGGCCAAAATAGAGATTTCAAAAGACCAGGTGTCTCTTCCAGGTGGGTAAATGTCATGTGCATATGACTCCAATACCTAGGATTCATTTAAATTCAATTTAGGGGACACAGAAGGAACCTTCCCATCCTGTCTGTTTTTCACACAAAGGTGGTGAAAGTTAGGGTCATTGGGCACCTCCGGAGACCAGGCAGTGTATGCAGAAGATTCCTCCATCTGTTCACACATGGAGCACCCAGCTCTCTCCTTGCCTCCGTGTGCTGAGGACAGTTCCAAACAGGATCACAACACCTCATGTGTAGACAAATAAAGGAAACATTCTCAGAGGAAACACAGAATGTGGGGCTTGGGGTTCCTTTTAATGGCCGTTTTTATAAATGAAGTGCCAGGAGCTACACTTCCTGACATAACAGAGGGAGTGTTTTGTCATTCAGGGTGTCTAGGGATCTGTGTGGCTCAGACAAAGCCAGAGTCTTTTGGCAACAGAGGTTCTGCCTTGTACAAAGCTGCATTTTGGCACACCACTGGCATACCAACTCAGGCATGAGCCCAAGCAGCCCTCTGTACAGACAGGCTGTGAAAGCAGATGTCTTACTTAATATTCTTCAGGGCTACTCCTGAAGAGAGAGGGAGAAGAAGAGGAGAGAGAGAGAGAGAGAGAGAGAGAGAGAGAGAGAGAGAGAGAGAGAGACTATGCTTTGTAAAACTCAGTCCTTCCTTGACCTGCAAATAACTGAATGGCTCCATCAATCCACAGAGACAGCACAGGACCCCTGCCTATGGTGAATTCTCCCCACACTGTTCTAGGCACTGTACACTCATTACCCTGTGTGATTACCAACTTTTGAGCTGGGCCCTTCCCCACCACTCGACCTAGTTTATGGTTAGCAAAGGGAGGTCTGAGAGGTTAAGCTACTTGTGGAAGACACCGCAGCTGGACCATGGCTGAGGAGGAATCTGATCCAGGTCAGTCTGGCTGGAAACCATATGCCTGTCTTCCGTACCATGCTACTTCCTAAAGGAGAGACAGGAGAGAAAAGGAAGCAGATGCTAATGGCTCCACACTGGATGTCCAGTGTCTGTCCTGGCTGTCTCCCATGTTCAGTCCTTACATCAGTCCTTCCAGGTAGACCTTACTATACTGCTTCACGAATGAGACCATGATGGCTCAGAGAAGTGAAGTCTTTTACTACAATCGGTTGTGATGGAAACCCAAGTATGCCTGACTCCAAAGCCCTGGATCCTTCTTGCGCACCGTCTATGCAGGGTGACACACTTTTCCCTTCACTTCATCTGCCCAACTGTACTCTGGAAACAAAGACAGGGATGGAAGAGCGGGAATGGGAGCACACAGCGTGGGTGTTGGTTTCAGCCCTTGTGGCTAGTAAGGAGGTGAGAACAGACTTAAACGGCATCTAAGGAAGGTAGCATGTGGGGCACACATGTGCACTGGGTGGAAGATGGCTCGGTGCTAGCACATGTGTGAAATCTCTTCCTCCACACTGTACTTACTTCTCTTCGCTGACCCCATCCGTAAAGTGGGGTCTACTCCATTGCCCCTGAAGGCACCACACCCTACAGATGCACACAGTCAGAAGAAGTTTCCAGAGATAGCCCCCAGAAGCAGGTATCTCTGATTCAAAATCAGTGACATACCCCGTGTCCCAGAGAAGCTATCGTTCCACCGAACAGACCCCATCCAGAATGCTCACTGTTCCCAGGGTGGCTTCCCACCTCTTCTTCTGAAAGCTCCGTAGATGTTGTAAGTCCAGTATGTTCATTGTTGCCTGGTGTCTTAGTTAGAGTTTCTATTGCTATGAAGAGACACCATGACCATGGCAACTCTTATAAAGGAAAACATATGCCTCAAGGTGGCTTACATTTTCAGAAGTTTAGTCCATTATCATCATGGTGTGACATGGTGCTGTGCAGGCAGATATGGTAGAAGTAGCTGAGTGTCCTACATCTCATCTCACAGCAACAGGAAATGGTCTGTCCCACTGGGCACGGCTTGAGCATCTATAAGACCGCAAAGCATACCTCCACAGTGACATACTTCCTCCAACAAGACCACACCTCCTAAGAATGCCACTCCCTTGAAGGGCCATTTTCTTTCAAACCTGGAAAGGAGCCAATTTGCTTTTATGGTTACACTTGTTTGTTTTTGTGGGACAGGGGTGGGGGAGGAGCATGGATGTCATCTCACTATGTAACCATGCTGGCCTGGAACTTGCTATGTAGACCAAGCTTGGCCATATCACAAAGATCTACCTGCCTTCCCCTAGATGCTGCTGGTCTCTCTCTCTCTCTCTCTCTCTCTCTCTCTCTCTCTCTCTCTCTCTCTCTCTCTCTCTCTCTCTCTCTCTCTCTCTCTCTCTCTGTGTGTGTGTTGTGTGAATACTAGTTTTTGTTCACTATATATGCTTGAGGGAGCATTTGGAATAGCAGAGCATGGGGAAGTGAGGAGCTCACACACATTAGTGTAAACATTCTCCAGTAGAAGGTGCCCTTCTTTCCTTTCTGCTGGGTGCCTGCTGCTTACTGTCAACATGGGCAAGTTCATGAAACCAGGGAGAGTGGAGCTGGCCCTGGCTGAATGCTACTCCAGATGCAAAGTTGTCATCATGAAGAACATTGAAAAACACCTCCAACCACACTTACAGCCATGCCCTGGTGGCCAGAATTGACTGCTATCCCTGAAAAGTGACAGCTGCCCTGGGCATGAAGAAAATCAACCAATAGATCAAAGATCAAGTCGTTTGTCAAAAGTTTACAACTACAGTCACCTCATGTGCACAAGGGGCTCTGTGGATCCACTTGGACAAAACTGTGTCAACAAGGATGCCTTCAGAGACCCAGCTCTGAACTGCAAGACCAGGCAGCAGTCCAAGGTCAAATTTGAAGGATGATACCAGTCAGTGAAGGACAAGTGGCTTTTCCAGAAGCTTTACTTTTAGGTATATTTCTGTTTCCATCATTAATTTTTTTTTTAAAAAAAGAGTTCACACACCTGTGCACACATGTGTGGTGACAGTGGTGATATATTATATAGATTTAGTAAAGCTTGCCTGAGGATTCAGAAAGCAAAGTCAGCCACAAGCTGTAGAGGTCAGGTGGTATAGGTACACACCTTTAATCCCAAGACTCAGGATTAAGAGGTAGACAGATCTCTGAGTTCAAGATCACTGTGGGCTACTGGAGAGTGAATCAGAGCTCACACCTTTAATCCTAGAATTTGAGAGGTGTAAAAGGTAGAGGCATTCCTTCTCCAGCTACACTGAGGAGAGGAAGCTCTGAGGCTTGGTGAGAGCTCGTGGAAACAGGATCATCCCTTTCAGCTTGAGGTAGAGGCAAGAGGTAATGGCTTCGTTGCTTTGGTTTTGTGATCTTCAGCTTGAAGCTTGAACCCCAATATCAGTCTCTGGGTCTTTTGTTTTTTCGTGCTACAACGTGGAGACCAGAGAAGAGTTTGCACACCTGTGCACACATATGTGGAGGCCAGAGAAGGATGCCATTCAAGTGTCTTCTAGCACTTACTACCCTATTTCCTTGAGACAAGGTCTCTGGATGAGCCATTTCAGCTAAGGTGGTCAGCCATATAACTTTTGGGATCAACCTGTCTCTCCCCCTGACCTGATGCTGGGGTTACAGGTACATGCAGCTATTCCCAGCCTTTTAAATGTATGTACCGGAAACTCAAACGCAGGCCCTCATGCTTCCTGAACAAATGCTCTTAGCCATGGCTGTGATAAAACGCCATGACCAGAAGCAATTTGGGGAGGAAAGGGTTTATCTCACATCCTGATCCCAGTTCATCATGAAGGGAGTCAGCAGGAACTCAAGGCAGGAGCCTGGAGGCAGGAACTAAAGCAGAAGCCATGGAAGAAGATGTGTACTGGCTTGCTCCTCATGGCCTGCTCATCCTGCTTTCTTATAGAACCCAGGACCACCAGTCCAGGGATGGCATCACCAACAGGGATGGCCCTCAAACAGCAATCAATCAAGAAAATGTCCCCAAAGATTTCCCCACAGACCAACCTGATGGGGGCATTTTCTCAACTGAGTTTCCTTCTTCACAGATGATTCTAGTCTGTGTCAATTAAAAACAAAAACAAAAACAAAAACTAGCCAGCATACCCCCCAAGCCATCTCCCCAGCCACCACCATTTCTAAGTAGTGGTTCAAAATTGAATCTTGCAGGAGGCAAGAGGTCTTAACCTGGTGTTCTATCTTACTCCATGTTTCCTTCAATACATACCCAGCTGTAGCTAGTTATTCCCTGCCATTTACTCATTAAGTCTTTCATTCACTAAAATGGATTTATTTATTTACTCATTTACCAGCTACCAAGTTATAGGTTGTCTTGGTTGCTTAGGAAACACAGTTATGGATGAGCAAAAAATAGACACTGTCCTTTTCCTCACGGAATTTAGAGCCTGGTGAGCAGAAGGAAATTAATCTATTAATCACATGCAAGAATTGCATAACTTAAACCATAATAATTACTTGGAAGAAATAGTGCATGATGCTTTGAGAGCAAATAGCAGAAAGGCCTGACCCGATTAGAAAAAAAAAATATTTAGAGTGAGATCTAACAAATGGTGCAGAAGTTGGGGCTTGGAGACACATTGGATCTGCATTTTGAAAAAAATCTCTGGAAACAATATGGAGAACAGGCTAGGCATGGTAGCAGTGGGAGAAAGTGTGCACTCTAGGGAATTTTGGGAGAGCTGTTATAGGATGCCAGGAAAAGGGAGATATGTTGGTCCAGGGTAGGGGCTATGAAGAATGGACCAAACCCAGAGCTATTCCAGTTGACAGTGTCATTGACAGCCTCAGTGGCCTGACGAAAGGAGAAGCAGATGCCAACACTGAGTCTTAGTTTGGGGTCTGGAGATGACTGGTGATGCCATTCACCGAACTTGACACTTGCTGTGTGCACAGCACAGCGCAGCACTTTGTCCTGTGACAAAGCACTTAGTCCACATAAGGAGTTCTGGTTCCGCTCCTTCCTGATGTCCATATCCACAAAAGCCAACTTCTACAATCTCTCACTCAAACCCTACTCAATCCTTTAGGTCATCAGATGTCATAGGTGCTCCCCCAACTGTACTCCAAACATTGGTTATAATGAGTGTCACACCCCCCCCCATTCTAGACTTAGTTGTAGAGAAGCAGACTTTCCTACACAAAGATCCACCCTGACCCGTAGGTCCACTTTCAGTCACCATCTCAGAATTTTCTTGGTATTTATTCTCTCCCTGTTTCCAGAATCTTCTGATGTACTATACATGGCCCCATCTCAGTCACACCTTGTGTCTGGTCCTAAGGAACCAATTTGGCCTTTCCAACCTTGCATTCTCTAAGGTCAGAAATATGGATTTCTCCCATCCGCATGGTAGACATCTCTGGTTCACACACTTTATAGAGAACTGTTGAAAGTCATGGAGGCCGAGGATGAAATTTTCCATGCACCTCAAGTATATGCAAGGTCCTGGGTTCAACTTCATGCACCACAAAGACTTTAAAATAAGTGAATAGGGCCAGTGAAATGACTCAGCAGTTAAAAACACTTACTGCCCAAAGATGCAAGTCTAATGACTTGAGTTCAATCCCCAGAACCAACATAAAGGTGGAAGGCAAGCACCATCTCCACAAAGCCATCCTTTAATTTCCACATGCACATCAGACATCCATACATACATTAGCCTCTGTCTGTCTATCTATCTATCTATCTATCTATCTATCTATCTATCTATCTATCTATTCTCACACACAATAATAATAAATACAAATAAATAAAAGCCCAACAGCAGAAAGCATGAGTATACTGGTTTTTTATTTCCCTGGGGGAGATTGCAAAGTGTGTGAGACTATGACAATTTCCTAGGTATCTGAAATTACCAGAATACAGAAATGGAAAGTGTTTGAATTTTCTGTGAAGTAGCCACCATAAAAAGAGGTAGCTTTTTCTCCTGAAAGAATGTTTACAACGTGATAGGGAAAAGGCCAAGTTTGAGCCCCCAGTTAATCACCAATTCAAGTGAATCCAAAAGGTTAGATTGAGTTTCATTCCCCCTGTAAAACAGAAGTGCGTCTTCCTCACAGCCCACTAGGCCATGACCTCATATACACAGATAGTCCTTGTCACAACCAGCAGAGATACAGCTCTTTTATTTTATCATTTGTTTGTTTGTTTTTGAGAAAGAATATAGCTCGGGCTGGCCCTCTTTTAAAATATATAGGTTGGTTTAATATAGCAGTTTCCATAATCCAAGGTCTCTTAGCAGCCACAAAAAATTTTAATTCATTTTTTACATTCCAATCCCAGTTCTTCCTCCCTCCTCTCCTCCCGCTCTCCCCTCCTTCCCCCATCCCACCTCCCATCCACTCCTCAGAGAGAGTAAGGCTTCCCCTAGGATGTCAGCTAAGTCTGTCCCATCACCTCGTTGAGGCAGGACCATGTCTAGGCTGAGCAAGGTATCTCTCCATAGCGAATGGGCTCCTCAAAGTCAGTTTATACATCTTGGTCCCACTGTCAGGAGATCAGACACCTTCTTCTGGCCTCTGCCAGCCATGAACACATGTGATGCATAGACATACATTCAGGCAAAACACCCATACCCAAAAAATCCAAAGTAAATACTTAAAATGCATAAGTATCCCCAATCCTCCTAGTTTAGTATCTCCTGACATGTTTCTCCACCTATAGTGGTATACGTACTTCCCTGACGGTCACCAAGATACTGCCTCCCTTCTAATTCATCCATAAGAGAAAGAAGAGATGCACTCAGCTCAGGGGAAGAAGTGTTTTCCTTGACAAGGCCCCACAGCCTTATCCATCCATCTATCCATCCATCCATCCAATAACTAGAAAGAATCAGTTCTAGATTAGGCACAGTTTTGAATACTGAGGGTATAGAAATGAAAAGGCAAAATAGAACCTCTTGTGATTGGAAACTACCTAGCATACATGAGGTTCTGAGTTTTATCTTCAGCATCATATAAACCATGAGTGGGATGTCATGTGCCTGTAATGACAGCACTTGAAAGGTGTGGCAGGAGGATGCTAGGAATATAGACATTAAAAACCAAGACAGCATTCACAGACAGAAATGGCTACATGAACAGACAAGTGTCCTGGGTTGAGACACATACCTTAAAATTGGGTAGCTGCAGCTGGGTGGTAGTGGTACACATCTTTAATCCCAGCACTCAAGAAGCAGAGACAGGCAGATCTCTGTGAGTTCAAGGCCAGAGTGGTCTACAGAATGGGTTCCAGGACAGGCTCCAAAGCTACAGAGGGGAAACCTGAAAAAGAAAAAAAAAAAGATTGGGTAGGTGCTTGAATTTGATGGAAGGACTATGAGGAGAAAGACTTAGCTATGAGTTCAAGAAGATCACAGAACAAACAAAGCTTGATGGAAACTTCGGATAAATCCACTGAACCTGTGACATCCCAGGGGTCATGAACAAAGAAGAGGTTGAGGACAGGGAGTCTTTCCATGGACCAAAAAGAACACTGAAACATAGGATTTTCCTCTTCTGCCACTCTCTGAGTAGTTTCCTGTCAGGTCAGAGAATTTTCATCACACAAAAGCAAATATTCTTGCATTGGAAATTGATACAGCTTGTGTGTGTGTGTGTGTGTGTGTGTGTGTGTGTGTGTGTGTGTGTGTATTCCATAAAAAACACATTTCAATAAACCTAGTGGCCTAGCCACCGTCCACACAGGCTGTGTTTTTTTTTCCTTTGCCTCTGTTCACCTGAAATGAACAAACGTGATCTATTTCACAACCAATAACTCAAATGTCCACAGATTCTAAGCTGAGCAACCCTGGAGATAGTCAACATTTTTTTCTCCTTTTTATGGTAATTGTGCACATGATAATCAAGGGACAAAGAAATTAGCAAGCTATTCAAGAATATCTAAAAACCCTCTTCTTGGTGTTTACTTAAAAATATTAAGAACCTGTGCAGCAAATCGTTGATGTGGCTGAGCAATTTCTCATGCAGTGCCGAGAAATGCTTATAAATGCCAGCACCCTGTGGGACCATTCCTGACTGGTGGTGGATCAGAATTTGATGTTTCTAAAAGTATGTATATTAAGTATATCTAACAAAGTTGTTTATCAATAAAATGTGCATCCATGTCTGAACATGGCCATCTTTTCCTGCCATTCAGGATAACCAGGTATTAGCTTGAATAAGCTTGGCAAACTTTACTTCTAAAAGCCTCCAAATAAATTCTTAGGTTTTCTTCTTATAGTGTCTCTGCTGCAACTATTTGACACCATCACAATGAAGCAAAAATCAGCCCTAGATAACCTGTACATGAGTGAGCAAGTTTGTGTGTCTCAAGCAAACCCTACTGATAGAAAACAAGTTTGAGTTTCATATCATCACACATTATGAAATCTAACTGTTGCTTCAATGCTTTAAACCACTACATCAGGGAAGAAAACAAATCCAGGTTGCAAGCCATAAAGAGGGAGTGGGTGGATTTAGCCTGTAGGTCATTATTCACTGAGGCCTGATTTTGAGTGATGTGGTTGGTAGGTGTTAAAACAGTAGAAAGAACATAAAAGTTTATATTCTCGAAACCCTTCATCTCAGCAGCCAGGCAAGATCCTTAACCTCAACAGATCTCTTTCTTTTTTTCCCCTCAAAAATAAAGATAATCACAGAACCCCATGCTAAGGATAAAATGATGGGTAAAGATAGATAATAAGGATGATATGTAGACTACATAGAAGTTCTGGAAGATTCCAGATGGACTGAATTCAGGAAAGACACAAGTGTTCCATCAATACCATCATTCTCTCACTTCCTTTACAGTTGCCTTACCACGTTCAGGTTTCCTTTATTTCTCTTTCTTTTTATTTTCTCTTCCCATGTTGGAACTGATAGTGAAACATGAAAAGGGTCCTGCTACAGACAGAAGCAAAACCAGCTCCTCTCCCCATCCCCTTGTGGCTGGAGCCCTCTCAGCCTGACCCTTTTCCTCCCAGTGCAGCCAGCCCTGGCTGGTTTCTGGAGGGCTTGGGAGGCAGAAATTATTAATATCAAGGAGAGACTAATGAAGCCACAATTGATTCTCCAAGCTGGATGCCACCTCCCTGTGAAGGTGTCCCACAAGAGACAAAGATCTCTTGAGGGGATTCAGAGTGGCAGTAAATGTCAGTGGCAATTATATTCATCTCATCTCTCTTAGTAGAACTGCCACCCACTCTCCTCCTCCCATAAGCACCCCAAGGTTTATTAATCACAAACTTCACGGATCACAGCCCCTTCCCCAAGCTCAGCTGTCCCACAGGCTGACTGTGGCCAGGCAGCACGCTTCCCCATCATGGGAAGAAATGAGGAGACCTGGGCTTCCTGGAAACTGTGGAATGGGCTCTGAGAGCTCTTCAGAACTACACAGATTAATTCGCTCCAACTTTGAAAACACCCAGACATTACTGAAAAGAAAATTTCCTTCCAACCTTCAAAGATGATGCATGCTGTAACTTACTGCATCCTGAGGAACAGAACCTGGACTTCTCATGGTAAATACTTGATGTCAGAGCTTTAAAGAAGTCTATTCCCATTGGCTGGTATGGCAAGGGTGATAGGTGCCATCAGAAGGAGTTGACAAACTGAGAAAAGACCATGGAGATTGGTATTCGGGAACCAATGCCCGTATCTCTACTTTCTGCCTTGAACCCTTACCTCTCCTGGCTACGGGAAGATGTATTGGGGATCCAGAGAGATGTGCTAGGAGACAGCACCTGTACAGCTGCTGTGCATCTCACAAGCCAGGAGTTCTGGTCTCTGCAGTGCAGAGGGCTGAACCTAGGGCCCTGCAGACGATACACAAGCCCCCCACCACTGAGCTACAAACCCAGCCCAGTTCTGACCATTTGTGGTTCCCAATGAGGATTTTCAGCACTCACACACTTAAGGAAGGAAACAATGGCCACTGTGTGTGGTTTGCCAGGTCTGTCTCTATAAGACACCAGGCTGAGAGGCTTAAACAACAGAATTTTCTTTTCTCACAGTTCTGGATGATGGGAGTCAGCCAAGGTGAATTCAGGACTGAGTGTTCTCCTGGTGTACTCCTTCCCCTCTGACTCTTACACTCTTTGCACCTCCTTTCCCATGGGATTGCCTGAGCTCTGAGAGGAGGGATTTGATGGAGACCTTCAATTTAGACACTCTCCTCATGACTGGCTGCAGGCCTCTGCATCTGTTCCCATCTGCTTGCTTCCTTGCTTGCTTGTTGGGGTTTTGGATGTTAAACCTAGGTAAGAGCTCTACACTGACTTACAGTCCATCCTCTTTTTCACAATTACCAAGTTAGATTTGATCAGAATCCTTTCTTTGGTCTGTTGATGCCCTACCTCCCACCCGCCTCCCACCCCCACCTCTCTCTCTCTCTCTCTCTCTCTCTCTCTCTCTCTCTCTCTCTCTCTGAAGTAAATCTGCATTTCTTATTTCTTTAAGGGAAAACTATGCTACTGATACTTAGCACCCACTAGTCTGTATTTTACCAGCTCATGTGTTTGTCATCTCTATGCTGGATGTAGGCCTCACTTTGCAGTCAGAATTCATCTCAAATCTGGCATGTTAAATGAAGAAGGAATGAAGGCATAGATGGGCAAATAAATGAGATAGCAAGCTTCCTGAAGTATAGGACTTTCTTTGTCTTAGGCTTTTCTCCTTCCTCTGGCTGTCACACTCCACTAAAGACCAATTCTGAAGGGCCTTCCCAGCCCTTCCCCAGGGCTAGCTGAGATTAAGCTCCATCAGCTAGTTCCTTCCCCAGGTGCGGATGGATCCCCAGCACACTCACAGACCTGCACACTAATCTCCATTCCAGAGCCTGCTTTCAGGAACCCACAAGACACACACATTTTGGTCATTCTTAACACCTCCCCCCCAACACAGATCCTAGCATTTCTATTTTCTCTTACTGTGACCTTGACAAAAACTGTTCAACTTCTCAACAGCCTCATCTGTAGTAATACTTAACTGACTGTGCTGTGGGGGATAAATGAAATGCCATCTGAAACACATTACAGTACCTATCATATTCATTAGTAAGTGCAAATAAAAATTTATTTGCATGATCATCAACTGTACATGACCCAAAGATTACAGAAAGACCCTATGGTACAATGAGGCCTTTAAATGAACTACCTGGCTCCAAAAGAGACGAGTAGATGTCTATGATGGGCATGCAGGCGTGTGGATAGGCCTATGGATGTGTAGTAGAGTTATGCAAAGTGTGCATCAGTGGTGACTACATAGGTCCTTGCAGCTGGTAAAATTCAAAACAAAATCTAGGAACTAGGAAATTCTCCAGCCCTCAAGGAAGTTCCAGGTACCAGAGAGGAACTAGAATTTAGTCAGCACCTAAAGAAAATAGCACATTTTCCCAATGGCACAAGTGATGTTGTCCTAGAGGAATGCAACTCTAATCCTGTCTGGGATCCTGGGGACCCAAGCATGTACACAGAGAGAGGCATGCCTTGGGGACATTTAACTCTGCTCAGTCTCATCTTCTAGTCTTAGAAACCATACCTGAAAGGTTACTTTTGTCTTTAAAGTATTGTTAAAAGTGTTGGCCTTTGCCAGCACTGGGCTCATATGTAGGTCTATGGAAAGGGCTGAGGGTTGCCTTCTAGGATCTGGCCCCACAATAGGAAAAAACAATATATCAAAAAATTATATCCATGAAACGAAATGATACCTGCTTCAAACCAAGATGATACATATTCTTATAACCACAAAACCTAAAAAGAATATAAATCAAAATTAGAAAAACTTGCCAGGCGTTGGTGGTTCACACCTTTAATCCCAGCACTCGGGAGGCAGAGGCAGGCAGATCTCTGTAAATTCAAGGTCAGCCTGGTCTACAGAGTGAATTCCAGGACAACTTCTAAAGCAATACAGAGAAACCCTGTCTCGAAAAACCAAAAAAAAAAAAAAAAGAAAGAAAGAAAGAAAGAAGGAAGGAAGGAAGGAAGGAAAAAGAAAAACTCAGAAGTGAGGTGACAGAACCTGGAAAAAATTGAAAAGAAGAAAATAACATTTCAGAAATGAAAACTAAGCTAGGAAAAGATTTAAACACCTTTCTTAAGAAAAACAAAAGGTAAAAATTAGAGTAAGAGATGGACAAAAAAAAAAAAAAAGCATCAAGAAATCAAAAGATTCACCGGGAGGTGGTGGTGCATGCCTTTAATCCCAGCACTTGGCATGCTGAGGCAGGCTGATCTACAGATCTAGTTCAGGATGGTCAGAGCTGTTACACAAAGAAACCCTGTCTCAGAAAACAAAAAGAAAAAGAAAAGAAATCAAACAATTCAACAGAAACTGTCAAATAGTGAAGCCAAAGAAGACAGTGTACACATTAAAAGAATCCCTCAAGAAAGCCAGACCCGGGGATGTGGCTCAGTGGGGGTGCTTGCCTAGCCCAGGCAAGTACCTCATCCAAGCTTTAGCACCACAAAAAGAAACCAAAGCAAGGGAACAGACTGTAGTAATTCAAGAAAAATTCCCTGCTATAAGACCCCTGCAAAATGAAAGAAGACATGGGGGTAGGAAGCATGATATTTAAAAATGTTATTTCAAGGGCTTCCTAGTAACTCTTGATTAGCATATGCAAGGCCCCAGGTTCAATCCCTAGCACCTCAAGATAAATAGATAAAATCAGGCTGGCAAAGCATTTACCAAAGTCAGGGGACCATATTATGCAAGGCCCTCCACATCTCAGTGAGCTCCTTATACATATGAGATAATTATCATCATATCAGATGTAGTGATTGAGACTCAAAAATATACCCACAGTCACCCAGCCAATCAGACAAAAGAGCTCTTTACTTCAAAAATTAATATTCCAGAGAAAAGAGAATAAGAATTTAGCAACTATCTGCCATCCATTAGACAGCAAAGAGAATGAAACTCAGTGGTTTTGTTGAAAACGGACTGTTGTTGCTGACAAATGAGAGCAAGAAACCCAAGGGTCATGCATGAGAAGTTATTTTTTGTATTGGGTTCAATAGAGCAAAACCTTATTAATATCTTTTCAATAGTATTATCTACATTATAATACCTTTTATACCTTTTATAGAATTAAACCACCCTTCAGTTTTCAAATGCATAAACATATGACTGGTTTTAGTGCAAGTTGGAAGGGATTCAAAGTTAATTCCACTCAGTAGACAACTAAGTTAACTTCTGTTTGAAGGTTCAGCACAGCATAAACAAAATCCACCAGGTTTACAATGACTGAGTGGCCCTCCTGAGCCTTGCTGGCAGGCCTGTTCTTGTCCGGGCCTCACAGCAACAGGCAGAGGGTTTCTGTAGACTAAGACCACACAGAATTCTGACAAAAGGAACTGCAGCTGGAAGAGAAAGAATTCATAACATAAACATGAAAGGCAGGCAGCCAGGCAGGCAGGTCCCCAAGGGAAATATCATTCATTTCAGAGGCCGCAGAGAGAGGGGGAAAGGATCACTGGACTCAGAGGCCACCTGGGGTCCTGACCGCCATTTGCTGGCTTTGTGACCTCAGATCAAGTCATTTAACATTTCTGGAATCCGTACCTCCCAGGGGTATAAAAGGGTTAATAGCATCTATCCACTCCCACTCCCAAGTCTGAAATAAGGATTGGAAGAGCAACAAATAGAAGAATAGTTGACAGACACCAAATGCTTACTATGTGCCAATCAGTGGGCTGCATGCCTTTAGACGCTGCCTCTTAACACTGCACCACCCTCCTGAAGTAGCCTCTATTGTTCTCCCATTTTCCAGAGGGAGAAACTGGGCTTACAGATTTTCCCAAGTTAAGGCTGATATGAAACCCAAGTCAATTGTCTCCAGATCCTGTGTCCTTAGCTCTGGCATGCCTCCTGGAGCTCATCTCTAGAATTGCCCTACCTGTGTACTAAAAATTACACATGAAATGGGTACCAGCTGATACATGGAGGACCATTCTCCCATAGGTGAAGCAAAAGGGATGCTTCAAGAACACCCCCAAAGGGACTGAGAGATATAGGGAGACCCATGGATACAGGTCTGTATTAGGGTTCTCTACAGGACCAGAACTGAGTCAGTCTCTCTCTCTCTCTCTCTCTCTCTCTCTCTCTCTCTCTCTCTCTCTGTGTGTGTGTGTGTGTGTGTGTGTGTGTGTGTGTGTGTGTGTGTGTGTGTGTGTGTGTGTGTGCATTTATATAAAGAGAGTATGTGTGCTTGGTAGTCTAACAACGGATGTCTCATTTTAGAGGGGCCAAGAACCTGGTAGTTGCTCAGTCTACAAGGTTAGGTGTCTCAACATTCACTCCCATTCTGGTGCTGAAGGCCTGGAGGGTTCCTGGAGGCTGCAGGTCTGCAGTCTATGTTGGAAACCTAAAGAAGCTGCTTCTAATATCAGAGAAAGAATATCACAACAGGATAAATGAACTTGTCAGCAAGATCGAAGGCAAGCAGACAAAAAGCAAAGTTTCTTTCTCCCTGTTAATGAGATTAAGTCATCATAGGTTATAGATGAGACGAAGTGTCGTACTTGATTGGGTTTTGATGGTGGTTTTTATTTGTTTGGTTTTTTTTTATAGATAACTGTGAGAGTTGCTATCATTTTTAAACTCTGAAGAAGTGCTTGTGGAAATATGTGGCATTTTTTGAGGGCCAAGCTTAACCATTGTGCTTGAGGAGTCTTCCAGGAACCCCCAGGTCCATCGTGCTCCCTTGCTCCATGTTCTCAAAGGGTTCCACCCTTCACCATTCCCTATACTAATCCAATGTATAACCTGTCCTCCTCCGGCAAGCGCTTGGGATCATACATGGAAAACATGGTGTCTGGCATAAACAGGTGCTCAACAAAACGCTCACTGGATGGACAGGTGGGTGGGTGGATGGATAGTCTGAAAATCCAAAAGAGCACGAGACAGAAGATACTGCATTAAAGAAAAACATTAAGCATGTATAAAAATAACAGCAAACAACCTCAATGGAATTTCTGGGAATTTGGGTTTACTATGCCAAACCTATATAAGCTTTATAAAAAAGAGACAGGTCCAACAATGAGGGAATTTTATTGCTGCTTGAATGTCAATAAGAAAAGGCATTTACCAGCTGCTGGCTGACTCAGAGTTTTGTAGTTTATTTTCAACTTATCCTCTATTTTTAAAACTGACTTGGGTTTTGCCTCGAGCTACCTACAGTCCACCTCTTCTTAGACCTCAGCATTCCTTCTTAAACTCTTCTCTACAATTTAACCCCTAAACTAGTCCCAATCCTAAGCACTCCAGCCTGCTGTCTGTATAAACCATCAAAACACCTCAGAGGTTCCTGCTTCCACACTCAAATTACATCCATAAGAAGATAGCTCTCACATCTGGAAGTAGAACAAACTCCAATGTCAGCCAAGATTTTTGATTCTAGGGTCAGAAAATGGGGACTTAGTCATTACCCTATACCTGCCTTTTGTTCTATATGTAAAAAAAATCAATTTTGGGGCTCATAAAATTACATATTTAATATTTGGACCAAGTGTAGTGCTAGGTGCTTGAGAAGCAAAGTTGAATAAAATTCTAGCCAAAAATAACTGTATTAAGGGGTTGGAGATTGTGCTTGCCTATCAAGTGCAAGGCCCTGGGTTCATTCCTCAGCTTTGGTGGGGGGAGGTGCAGAGATAAATATGTTAAAATTACAACATCAACATGGGGAGACAGGTTCCTGCTTTCCCTAAGGAACCAGATAAATGACTTCATTTTTATTTTCATTATGTGGTGGGAGGTTGAGATGCCCTTGGAGGCCAGAGGTGTTAGATCCATGGAGCTGGTGTTAAGAGAGGCCAGCCACAGGTGGTTGGAACTGAATTCGGGTCCTTTGTGAGAGCAGTGGGTGCTCTTCATCATTAAGCCATTTCCTCAGTCTTGGATATAAACTTCTTATAGACAACATGAATGGTATCTTTTGTTCTTTTTTTTTTTTTCAATAGAATCAAAATCACAGCTCAGACAGAACACTACATGCCACTTTTCACTCTTTCAATTATGTACAATACAAGGTAGGGGTACTATACAGTACATACCCCTCCAGCTTATCATTTGAACAAAATGATGTGGGTGAGGAGTTCCTACTGAGTCTTTCTGGATGGGTATGTGAAAAGAAGGTAAAGAAAATGTCAGAATACTTGAACAACAACAAAGGCCCAGGGGGAAACTCAGCTAGTCTTCCAGGAGATCACAAAGTACCTCGAGACTTGTGGAGCAGAGAGAAAGCTGGACAGGAAAAGACCTAAGTCACATGGCCTTCTACCAAGCTACAGAGCTTTCCTTCATCTTGCTCCTGACTGCGTCATTATAGTGATGGTGGCTAATATTCACTGAGAATGATCCAGGTATTGGTCTAATGCTTACACAGCAAGGGTCACTGCAGGGCTTGTGAACTGTGTTTCTTTATGTTCTTTGTAGAGCAAAACTAAAGGCTATTGAAGAGATGAGCTGTTGAAGGATTTTGAGCAAGAGGACTGTGTATATATGTATAAATAATATTTTCCTGAAAGTCTCCCTATGTAGCTATGTAGCCCAAGTTGGTCCCAAACTGTCAATCCTCCCACTTCAGTCTCCTGAGTGTGAGATTGCAAGCATGCACCACCACACCCAGCTTGAGATTTATATTTTTAAAACGTATCTCTACACATAGTATTTACTGATGGAATAATTTTGCCTTTGCTTCAAAATAGCCAGTTCAATTTATATGAGTTGTTAATTACTGAAGCTGAGTGATGCATACATACCCCTTGTCTTTTTTGTATTTTCAAGTTTTCTACCATAAATATATTTTCTTAAATCTCAGGCAGCAATGTGGAGAGCTGATAGAAGAATGTGAAATAGAAAAAGATGCAAAAGGGAACTGTTCAACTTGAGAGCAGATGAGAACTGAGAAAGTGGCAATAGATTGGAGAGGGTATTTCAAGAAAAGGTGTGACAGGGAGAGAAAACTCAAGTTCAAAGTCAGTCTCACTGTCATGCCAGGCAGTGGTGGTGCACGCCTTTAATCCTAACACTTGGGAGTCAGAGGCAAGAGGATCTCTGAGTTCGAGGCCAGCCTGGTCTACAGAGCAAGTTCCAGGACAGTCAGAGCTGTTACACAGAGAAACCATGTGGCAGGGGTGAGGAGGCAGTCTTACTATCTAGCTCAAGTGACTGAGACAATAAGCTGTTAATATTATAAGGATACAGAGAATTTGAGAAAGAGGAGGCTAGGACACAGAAATGTGTTTGGTGTGGCTATACACTGCCAGCAGTTGTTTTTTAAGTATATTAAATGCAACCCCAGTGCAAACATGTATGTTTATAAATTACCCAATTTACAGTATGAATACATTATGAAACAAAATATTTTAGCAGAGCACATAAACTCTAGTGCTCCAATCGCTCACACCTAGGGTATGAGCTCCCTGCTCTATAGCATAGATGGGCAATGGCTGGAAACTTCTATGCTCCTATAAAATCAGAGTACTACTTTCCTTACAATACTGAGAATTACATGAAACCCAGTATATATACTGATGTCAGTTGGCACAGTTTCTGAGTTTTCACCCCATATTCTACTTTTCCCTACACCTGCTCAGCATCCACTTCCTCCAGTTTAGAATAGTAATGTTTTGTTCATGTGATGAAGGCATGGAGATGCATTTGAGTTGATCGCAAGTAGCCTCAGAGTTCTTTGGGGGTATGTGCAAGCATTTACACTTGCCTCTATCCCAAACTGAAGTCATAAAAGGACAGAAATGCATGTCACAGCCCTGCAGCTCGGAGTGGGTTACATATCCTCATCAAAAGCACATTCAACATCCATACATTTTATTTCTCAGAAGACACACAACTTTCACCTATAATTTAGGCACAGCACATTTCTTTAAAAGACCAGTCATTCTACACAGCAAATCATCACTTTACAGCTAATAATGGTTGTCCCCAAGCATGGACTGAGCCACAGTCATGCTAGCAATAGCAACTGCAAATACAGACCAGTGTGAAGGAATTCTTTTCAAGACAGGGTTTCTCTGTGGCTTTGGAGACTGTCCTGGAACTAGCTCTTGTAGACCAGGCTGGTCTTGAACTCACAATATCCTTGAACAACTAGGTTGGTTCTGGTGGTAAAGAAAAACAATGAGAGCCTGATTCAAATGCCCTAATGTCCAATGAAGAAAATGTTAAAGGCAAAAAGAAAAAAGAAAAACAAAAAACAGGTTCAATAGTATGCCTATAGAACAAACAGTACCTCTGCCTTGAAGGTTAAAACAGATTTTTTTGAACTCTCTTAGAGTACAAAATCGATCTAGAGGTTTTAATGAAGTACAGTTAAAACTTAAACTCTGCTTCCATAGTTTTCTCTATAAAAATGAATTCCTGTAGATCTTGAAGCTTGTGGTACCTGAAAACCACACACAAAATAATCACATAACACAGCTTGGTGTTCGTTTCTAAAACAAGCTGTAATTTAACTGAACAAAGTGACAGCATCAAGGCAACAAAAAAATGCCTTGCCTTTTAAGACTCGCATAATCCACTTCTGCCCCCTGGCGGCTAAAGAAAAAATAACACAAGCCATTGGTTTCAAGAATTTGAAGTTTTAGCTTTACTAAAAGGGGAGTGGGGAGAAGGTTCAGATAACAACTCCACAGGACATGTAATTTGAGAAAGATGCTGGAAGCCAGACAAGAATCTAGCAAGAGAAGCTGAGACAGTAGTAGCTCAGTGGTAGGCACCATGCTTATCTAGCCTGCATAAGGCCCCTAGCACTAGTTTCTAGAAAGGAACATTTAAAGCTGACTCCATGAAGCCACTGAGCTCCATAATTCATTGTCAGTAGAAACCCTAAAACACATCTTAACTGGATGCCAGTCCTACATGGAGTCATGTAATTGCTAACTCCATCCATTGCAAAATATTTGGCCAAGAGTAAAAAGTTTCAGAATGTAGTGTCGATGATGATGGTGGTGATGATTGGCAGTCCTCCTATCTACTGCATCACACAACTTCCCTGCAGCTTTAGTCTTAAACACATGCACTTTTCAAAATGCGCCACCATGCCATCCCATCCAACGTTGCCCAAACACTGGCTCACAATCAATTGGTGTTTTTACTGTATATATGAATTTTTCTGCTCTTGTAGAAATGCAATGGCTTAATTAGGAAAAACAAAGACCCAATATTTTCCTATTACTTTTCAGTATGAATCAAATTACTTTATCTCTGGACTGTATTGCTTACAATGAGTGTTTTTAAAACTGTTGGAATTGTTGACTCATATCATAAAGTAACCATTAGACAATTTGCATTTTCCTTATGGCTAAGGATGTTGAACATTTTAAAACTCTTTTCAACCACTTGAATGTTGTCTTTTGAAAACTCACTCGGTTCCATGTCCGACTTTTTATTAAGTTTTCTTGAACTCTAGTTTGAGTTCTTTGTAGTCTAGATGTTTGTTTTTTCCCTTTCTGTAGACTGCCCCTTGCTTACTGAAGCTTTAGTTTCAGATCATTTATTGTTGATATTGGTCTTAATGCCTACATTGTGGGGGTCCCATTCAGAAAGTCCTTTCTTTGTCCACTGAATCCAAAGAATCCTCCAGTATCAGGTCTTAAGTCCCTGATCTATCTGGAGTTGAATTTTGTGCACTTGTTGGTCTTAATGCCTGTGCTGTTGGGGGTCTTGTTCAAAAAGTCCTTTCTTGTGCCAATAAATTCAAATGGATTCACTAGGGCATTGGGTCTTACAGTGAAGTTCTTGATACATTTGTAGTTGCATTTTGCACAGGATGAGAAACAAGATAATTTGTTCTTTTATGTGTAGCTATCCAGTTTGACCTTCATCATTAAGAGGCTCTTTTCCCCAAAGTGTATTATATTCTAAATGCATTATGTGCTAAATGAACTTTGTATTCAACTGACTACTAATAATTCATCACACCCAGATTAATTCCTCAACCCACATCAGACAAGCTTCTATTTGTAATAGATGGCAATTAACTAGTGTTCTCTGTAGTCAAGTAGTCAAGGTACAGAGAACAAGAGAATGCAGAATGCTCCTTTATAAGAACATATATACCATACCCCTTCCTGTTGACTTTCATCACACCTAAGTAGATCTGGGGTCTGAGGACCTGAAAGAATGGGGTGGACTAGTCTAATGCTGTAGACAACTTTACTTCAGTTTCAGTGTACTTTATATATGAATGTAACAAAAAATGCAATGATCTAAGGTTGGTTGAGTTCAGAGAAACATATAAATGCCAATAAGCACATACACATATTAACAGAGCAGTCCTTCCCCAGAACTTTCTCAGGACAGACCAATTTAAACACAATTGTCTGGCATGTACTAAAGACTATATCCAGGATAGTACAGAGGCAACACAGAAGGCTATATCCAGATTCGTAGTACACTGATCAGAATGGGTTCTATAGCTGTGTTCTGACATCCAACAAGAATAAACATGTCTGTGGTGATGCATTATTTGATTCATTAAAGCTTGCCTGATGACTCAGAAAGCAAAGTCAGCCACAAGCTATAGAGGTCAGGCAGTGGTGATACACACCTTTAATCCCAGCAGCCAGAGCTAGGAAGTAGTGGTACACACCTTTAATCCCAGGACTCCGGATTAAGAGGTATCGAATCTCTGTTAGTTCAAGGCCACACTGACCACATGAAACTGATCCAGCCTTAAAAGAGCGAGCTCACACAAAGATGATCTCAGCATCTGGGATCACATGCCTTTAATCCCAGCAGTAGGGAGGTGGAGATAGAAGTGATATGGCTGGGCAGAGAAAGGGAATAAGAGGAGGAGACAGGAACTGAGAGATTTTTGCCTCAGGCAGGATTCATGGAGACAGGACAGCCATTTCAGCTGGGTAGAAGTAAGATCTACTGGCTTAGCTGCTTTGCTTCTCTGATCTTCAGCTTGAACCCCCATATCTGTCTGAATCTTTTATTTATTGTGCCACATGTCTTTTAAATTGAATACAAATATTTATCACAGAAGGCATGAAATCAATCCAAGAACAATCCAGAAAACAAAATGCACTTGAGGTTAAAAGGCCTTCTGCCGGCAAGCAGATCTCTGTGAGTTCAAGATCAGCCTGGTCTACAAGAGCTAGTTCCAAGACTAGCTCTTGTAGACATAGCATCCAAAGCCACAGAAAAACCCTGCCTCGAAAAAACCCAAAAAGGCATTCTTCCTTTTTTTCTGGATCCTCTCTCACGTTCATTCCTTTAACTGTGTTCCAACACCTTCATTCCAAGGCTTGAAGACTACTGTGGACGAGGGGCAACTGTAGAGGCAGTGAAAACTACAAGAAACCATGTCTTCTGGATGCAGCAGGACAGCTACATGTTAGGAACTCATAGTAGTTATGATAGCATGCACACCACTTGTTAAAGCTCAAGCCACAAATACCAACATGGAGAGGAGGTAGGCACCAAATCCTACTCCTAGAGGTGCTATCTGCAATTGAAAGCTACTGGGAGAGGAAGAATCCATTTTATTAAAAATGTAGCCCCTGATAAGTCAAACACACTACAGTGAAAGGAGACACATCCAAAACTACATGGGCAGCACAAATTGAACTTGATGGGTTTTGTTTTTGAAGAAAAGGAGGACACAAAGTTAGGTGGGTAAGGAAGAGGGATGCATCTGGGTGGACTGAAAGGAGGTAAACTTGATCAAAACATGTGCAAAGTTATTAAAAACAAGTAATAAAATTTTTATTTTAATAATAAAGTTTGGCCTAGGATTAGGACAGAATTTCTAATAACTCCTGGAACAGTCCTAAATATACTTTTACCACTTTCTATATTTATATAAAACAGTATTCTCATCAGTAATTGCAAAATCAAAATATCAACCCTGATAAAGTGAAATGTACTGTCTTTCAGTTATAAAATATTCATCCAAGAATAATTCCTTTTGGGGGATGGGAGGGGAGACCTGGTTTTTCTGTTTAATAGTCCTAGCTGTCCTGGAACTCTTTGTAGATAGACCATGCTGGCCTCAAACTCAAAGAGATCTGTGTGTCTCTACCCCCCAAGTGCTGGGTTAAAAATGTCTGCATGGCTCAAGAATTAATTTTTTTTTTAAGACAGGATTTCTCTGTGTAGCTTTGGAGGCAGTCCTGGAACATACTCTGTAAACCATGCTGGCCTCAAACTCAGAGATCCGCCTACCTCTGCCTTCCAAATACTGGGATTAAAGGTATGTGCTACCACCACCCAGCTAAGAAATAATTCTTTATATAAAAATAAACACACATTCATCTCTTTAGTATACAAACTTGCTTTTACCCTTAATAAGTGGTAAAACTGTAAGTATACCAAATGATTGTTTTTAAAATAAATGTATGATTTACTACCAGTAAATGCTTGCATAGAGATTTTATATAATTTTATATACCTATATACATAGGGTTGCATAAAATTTCTTGAGTAAAGAATTCGTGCTGGAGCCACGTATGGTAGTGTATGGTAGTGTATGCCTTTAATCTCAGCTTCTAAGTGGCCAAGACAGGAGGATCGCTGTGAGCTCACAGCCAGCCTGGTCTACATAGCAAGTTACTGTAGGACAGCCAGCACTACAGAGAGACCCTGCATCAAATAAAATGAACAAAATAATAGGTGAATTGGGCAGTTTTTAAAGCCTTGTTCTGAAACCTGGACATTATCTATTCATGGGGGGATATATAAATGAAAACACCTGCCTATATTATTTTTTATTACTGACAGATGTTCCCAATTTCTCACATTCAGTTTTTAAAGGAAATGCATGCAAGTTACATATGTGTGTGTGCATACGCAGAGATTAGAAAGAATCATGTACATTTATTTTCAAACAAAAGTTACCATACATTTATCAAGACACTGCTACTAACTAAAGCACAGGTTCCATAAGTCATTATCTATATATTATCCTACACATTTGAAAATTTCTGGGAAGATGTACTGAAATGGGTTCAATTGAATCTGAAAAAGAAGAGAAAAAAAAAATTACACCGCTGATTTATAACCATTCACCACAAGCAACCTGTACTGCCATTATTATTGTTGAGAGGCAAGATAACTGTAGTGCATTCTTTTTCTTTACATGCTCAAACTTCTATCTTTAAAAATCCTTTTCTCTAATTAAATCTTATCTGTAGTCTCTTCAACATTCATAATTATAAGAAGGCAAGCAGTCAGCTGTAGTAAAAAGATTAATTGTAAAGCTCAATGTCAGGACCACTACATCAGGTCTAAGATGTAGTCATATAGGAAACATACTTTGTTTTAAATACTGGCCAGCAAAAATCTATTATCTAGTCATTTTTGAGCTCTCTGCAATAAGGCAAGCCACTTAGTAATCACCCAAGTCAGAGAATTTAAGTTCACACAAGCTGTAGTTGCGATTCTTCTGTGAGAAGTTTATTCTGTTTTGTGGGTTACATGCTCAGTAACTACAGTTTTGATGACAATTACTGAATGCAATATTAGAAATGTGACCTCCATAGAGGAGGCAGGACATTGTGATTGGGGATTAGTAATTTCCAAGGAAGACTCAGGTCATTTGGCCAGCTCCTGATCTATCTGCACCCAACTCCCCTAATATAAAGGATATAAAGCTGACCTAGGAGCAGAGAAACAGAGCTAAGTCAATATGGTACCTCTACCAAATAATACCAGTGGTACAACCCTAAAACCCATGTATTTATTTTCAAGAGCATTTTCTTACTTCAAGAAAAACATCTTTAGAAGTCTGAGTAATGGTGTAACCTGAAAAACAAAAGATAATTTTTAATTACCCACAGAATAATTAAATCTATCATAGAGCAACACTCAGAAAGATGGGAGTGGGGATGATGGGGAGGATTCCAGTCATTCTCAACAAGCAGATGTGTTTAGATCCTTACATACATAAACTGCTATGATGGCTCCAGAGGACTGACAAAATACCTCATCAGCCACAGTAAAAGTGTTGTGAATCCAAATCACTAGCACAGCCACGACAGTTTCATTCTAGAGCACAATGTGAAAAATGCCACGGCTTCTGAGGCTTAAAGAACCATTCAGTTCTAAAACAAACAAAAACCTCTCAAAGAGCTACTCTTCTTAGTAAAATCTGTACTTGATCCCAAACTAATCTGAAATGAGACTGATAAAATTACCCTGGTATAATTCATTTTCCTTTCAAAGGAGGTAGCAGTTTAACCCACAGTCACTATATTCTCATTTCACAACTATTTTTAAAGCCAATTTCTGTTCCTTTTTTCCTTCAACCTGCAGCATTCCCAGGAGCATTCACACACAAATGTAGGGTTCTGTGCAACACACAGTACCAACAAAAGGGAAAGGGATTATCACATCAGGGCAGTTTCCCACTGGAAGTTTCAGTTCTCCCTAAAGATACACTGCCAACCTGTATATTTTAGCACTGATGCAAATTAATTTTGTTTCTATTTTAAAGACAAGTATGTTGGTATAAAAAAAAAAAAAGCTGGATAGATGACATAACTTTTTGCTATCTTGTGGCTCACACCCTTATTTATAGCTTAGAGCTCCAAGGAAAGAAACAGTGAAGTAAATAGTGATTTCAAATCAGCAAAGTCTATCTCAAACTACCAAGGAAGTGGCAGTATTATTAAAATGGCTATTTTCCCTTGATTTGGCATTCTAAAAACAACAAAGCTTTCTGGGGAAAAATAATAATCATTATAAAAGCTACAAACCACACACACACTATTTTTATTCCTTGAGCAAATTTTTCTGCTAGTTACACATTTATGGGAGTAAAAAAATGCAGTTAGATAATGAGGATGGGTCAGGCTGGACATGCTATAATTAAAGAACTAATAAACTCATTACATAATTGTAGAACTGTGATTACATATTATTCTCTCCACATTTTCAAAAGCAATTTATCATGTATCTGATCTTTAAACATAAATATTACCTACCTATACAACAGGGCCTTGCCCTGCTCATTCCCCAAGGCGAAGTATCCACTTCTGGGAGAAAAATCCATGGTTTGAACACGAGAAACAGTACTCTTTTTAAAAACTGGAAAGTTAGAAAATACTGTACAGGAAGGAAGATGAACCTGCAGGAAATTATAAAAAGCCTTAAATTACAAAAACTAAGAACTATCTTAAATTTCCACTTCCTTCTATCCTGATATAAAATACAGGTCACTTTGACTGTGGCATACATGGAGGCACTGTTCCATAAATGGAGCCAAGTAGTCCCGACCTAAATCTGTGTGTGTCTGTGTCACACATGCTCACATAATGAGTGTGAGCAGTCTGCATGGAGGTCAGATGACAACCCCAGTGTCAGTGTCAGTCATTGCCTTCTACCTTGCTTGAGACGGTCTCTTACCCCACAGATTCCCCTATATCTACTTCCCATCTCACAGTGAGTCTGCAATGAGCTCTGGGGGTTTGAATTCAGGTCTTCACACTTGAATGGCAAAGACTTTACTCACCAAGTCATCTCTAACTTTTTTCTTTTTTTCTTTTATTTAGAAACAATTACTTTACATATCAACCCCCCTTCCCTCTCCCTCCCATCCTCCCATTCCCCCTACCATCCCCCCCACAACCTGCTCCCCAAGGATAGTGAGAGGCCTTCCATGGAGGATCATCAAAGTCTGTCACATCATTTGGGGAAGGGGCTAAAATAGTATCCCTCCATAGGGAATGGGCTCCTGAAGTCCTTTTATGCACTAGGGTTAAATGCTGGTTCCACTGTTAAGAGGTCCCACAGACTTCCCAGGCCTCCTAATTGGCACCCACATTCTGAGGGTTTGGTTCGGTCCAATGCTGGTTGCCCAGCATTACGACTGGGGTCCGTGTGCTCTCACTAAGTCAGGTCAGTTGATTCTGTAGGTTTCTCCAGAGGACTTTACCCACTGAGTGGTCTCTAACTTTTTCATTATTGGGAAATTTTAATTTTGGGGGAGGTTTTGTTTTGTTTTGCTTTTTCAAATTTGACAGTACTCTACATTTTCTGTTTTATGGTCATTGGGATCTGTCAGTGGTCTTTAATCCATTTTAAGTATTTCTACATTTTCCATTTTGGTTTAACTATTACATCAGCTAAGTTTCTCCTCTCAGTGGTACTACATAGATTCTAAGTCCTCAAGAATAGGTGTTCAATAAAATTCCTAAACAAAACTGGGAAGAGACGCCCAAAGCAGATGCACACACAGCAACACAGAAGCATGAACATGAAAAAGGACAGCAGTTGAAAAACTGACAGTTCCCCATTGTTCTTCAACTCAAGGTACCAAAACAGGAAAGATGTCTGAAAAAGACATCGGAAGCTTACTAAGCAAAGTAGAGGAGAGAGGATGCCTTTAACAACAGCAGTACTAAGAAGACAGAAGCAAGCAGATCTCCTTGAGTTTGAAGTCAGCCTGGTGTACTTCAAACCAGGCCAGCCAGGGGATACATGGTGAGATCCTGTCTCAAAAAAGAAAAAAAAAAAAAGTAAAGTATCACCAACAGATATGACCAAATATTAGGAGTGGAAGAAAAGGCTGACAAAACACTATACTCAAACATCTTTTATAGAGAAAAGTACAACAATAACACTGAAGAACTCAGATACAGGGGCTGGAGAGTTGGCTTAGCTGTAAAAAGTATTGTCTGCTCTTGCAGAGGACCTAATTTCAGTTCCAAGCACCAACATGGTGGCTTACAACTATCAGTAACTCTAGTTCCAGGGGACTGATACCCCCTTCTGACCCTCATGAACAGCAAGCATGCATATGGAACATACATGCAGACAAAACATTCATACACATAATTTTTTTTTTAAAAAAATTCAGACATGAGCCAAGTACACGACTTTAATCCCAGGCACTTGGGAAATAGAGACAGGCAGAGGCAGGTGGATCTCTATGAGTTTGGCCTACAAATTGAGTTCCAGGCCAGTCAGGGATACAGAGAAAGTTTATCTGGAAAAACAAAACAAACAAAGAATTCAAATATGATCAAGAGGGCAAACCTAAAACCCCAGGCAGGGAGAAGCCAAGGATAAAACTCAGAACAAAGAATCTATCCAACAGACATGAGGCAGAAAGAGTAGCAGGGAAGAAAGGGTTCCCTGTAGGGAACCGAGACCAAAGAAGGTAATGGCATTGTGATTAGGATCAAAATATATAAATGCAGGTAGGCAGCAATGATCTGAAGGAACACTACAGAGGAAGAAAAAAGCCTCAAACTTAAGAACACAGCTGTACAAAAGTCCGGGAAGGAATCCATCTATCACATTCAACACAGAAAGTCAGCAATTGAGGGAAAAAAACAAAGAACAATCCAAACCAAGTAACAACTCATAGGAATTAGATAAGTGGTTCTGAGAATCATCTAACAGGACAATCTTACCTGCAAATTCTATTATACCACACAGATGATAGTGACACTGCTCTACAACTAGGGGTATTCAACCTTTTGACATTGCATCATGCCACTGCCATCTACAAAGTGTTGGGCCTCACAGGTAGCTATCATCCTGCAGGCATAGCTACCCAGAGTACATGGGCCATATGTGGCCCAGGATAGCTACCTGCATATCCACCCAGGCAGGAACTTAGCCTCTTCTTCACCCTGTCAAATAAGCCCTGTACAGCTGTATTACAAAGAGTATAGAATCTAAGCAAGGCAATGGTGGTGCATACCTGTAATCCATGCATTGGAGAAGTGGAGGCAAATTCAAGACTAGCCTGTGCTATATGCAACCTTGCCTCAACAAAACAAAATGAGCATAAAATCCGAAATTATAATTCTGCCCTTTAGTAACTATAAATAAACAAAACAAAACAAAAACCCTAAATCCTCTGAAGAGCTGTTATCAACATAAAATAGTTATGAAGAGTTCTATGTAAGTCTTCGTAAGATACATATTATTATCTAATATATGTAAGCTCTTTGTTGAGGAAGCAAGATAAAAATTAGCCTTTGTTAAATACAAACCACCAGTGTACATATAACAGTAGCCGAACACAATATTGCTACTCAAAGTTGGATAGCATCTGTATACCTGAGTCTAAAAGCAAACTATTGTTAAATGAAGGAATTGGTTGAGGAGTACGAAACTTCCATAAAACAGTGACATTTAAACTGAACTCTAAGGTTGAAGCAAAAAGAGTTAACGTGGTCCCAAGGCCAGTATTCTCAGGAAGACTTACAGAGTGGTCTTTGGATGATGCCTGGGTAAACAGTACTCTACTTTCTTTTTCTTTTTTTTAAGATTTATTTATTTATTGTATATACAGTGTTCTGCCTACATGTATGTCTGCATGCCAAAAGGCAACAGACATCATTATAGATGGTTGTGAGCCACCATGCAGTTGCTGGGAATTAGCAGCCCGTGCTCTTAAACTCTGAGCCATCTCTCCAGCCCCAGTACTCTACTTTCTGTGAGTGATAAGGATAGTAGACTTGGCCTGGATAGCCCAAATCAGTTACGTAAATGAAGTGATTTATGCATAATACCTGGGCACTGAGTCTCTAATGAGCCTCATAGGTAGAAAATACTTGATGTGCACATTCATACCTCATGACTGGAGGTTTTACATGTATCCTGTGCAACTCTATTGGGAAGGAGCTCCCAGGCTGCTCCATGCTTGTGTAGCTATTCCCTTTGCTGATTGTGCTTAGTATCCTATGGGTATAATAAATCTTAGCCATAATACAGACAAATACTGGATCCTGTGCCTTCCCATTAAATCATCAAAACTGAGGGTAGCCTAAGGCATTCTTAACACAGGTATTCATAATCCCTATCTAGCTATTTGAATTGTAGCACCTTTACTTACGTCAACTCAACATACTTTCAAAAATCTAAGAACTGCCTCCACTCCACTGTACCTACAGGATTTTAGAAAATAACTAAAGAAACTGTAGATAAATGAGGTGCTTTCCTTAAATATGCTCCTTAATTTATGTAATACAATAAATCTCTGAAAATGAGGACCATAACTAGAAATGCTGACAGTGCAGAATTTCCAATAAAACACACAATATGCAAAATCTGGTGCCTAATAAGCAATAATGCAACAACCAAACCCAAAAGCTCCCAACTAATAATTTCTACATAATACAACATAACTGAGATGACTTAACTTTTTATTTGGCATTTTGTTGCTGTTGTTTCTGGCTTTTTAAAACAGGGTTTTCATGCATACCAGTCCAGCTTTCAACTCTCTACATAGCAAAGGATGAGTTTGATTATGGGCATGGGTCACCACCCCGGATTTGTTTTGGTGCTGGGGATTGAACTCAGGCCTCATGTACTCCAGGCAAGCACTCTACCAACTAAACCACACCTCCAATCTAGAAATCACTTTTTAAAATAATCTAATACTACTTTCTTGTTATCATTCACTGTTTCAACATGAAATTTTAAATTATCAAGATAAAGGGGAAGGGGAAAAAAGTTATTACCAATCTGACAGCTTCTTTCATTTTTCTTGAAGCCACTGCCAATATTTCTGTAGTGGGATTGAATGCCAAGGAAGTAACACCAGTGACCAGGTTCATTATAGCTTTTATTGGCTTTGGGTTTGTTTGTTGGAGGCAAGAATCTTGACTGTATATGTTTACCACTCCACTCTTAGAACTGCAAAAAGAAAAGGAAATAAAACAGATTTAAAACGAACTGGTATTTATGGAAAACAAACTGCAAAGAGCCCAATGACTGAAGAGTTCAAGTCAAGACAAAAGACATTCTCATCGCAGCTTCAGTCTGGCTGAGCTCTTAACTCTGGCAGCTTTTTAACTGTAGGTCTAGCTACAACTTTGAAGAAAGTACAGAATCTCTATTTTACTTTCTACCAATAAAGAATGTATCAAATGTCCACTCTATTCCTGGTACTACTTGAGTGCTTGAGATGCAACGCAAACCACAGTGCTTACTGCCTAACTTCCAGTACTACTACATTTTGTTTGATAGTACTGGGGATTAGCCTTAAGGCCTCACCTCACATACATGCTGAGCAAGTGTATCTCCAGCCCTTTGCCCCACCCTCTACCCCTCACCCCACCCCCCGCCCAGTATAGGGTCTCACCATGTTGCCAGGCTGGCCTAGAAGTTTTGACTCTCTCCAGCTTCAGCTACCTGAGTTTCTACCTGGGATTAAAACTAGCACCAGCAGGCCTGGACACTGCCTAATACTCTATTATGTGAAAGATAACTGACATTGCCCACTGATAGCTGCCGCTTTTCTTTTTATAGTAAATACCACCATTCCCTTCTGCCATTTCTAGTTCTTCATTTTTCAAATCCATTTGTGGGAACTACAAAACTAGAGAACAAAGGCAGTAAAATCAGACACCTTAATTTGGCTTTCCTGGGAATAGTCATTCTTTCATAGTCAAAATTTATGGTTATCCATTCAGATTTTACATTAATGTTCCCAACAAAGAATTATATCCAATGCTCTTAAAAGGTAAATTTTAAGTGTCTACACTTATAATCAATCTTTCACAGATGAGTACTTTAAGCTAAGCATGGCAGTTCATGCCTATGATTCTAGCAATCAGGAGGCTCAGAAAGAAAGACTACCATAAGTCCAAGGCCACCCTGGGCTACTTAATACTTGGGGGTGGGGGGGGAGTCTAAGACAGGGTTTCTCTGTGTAACAGCTCTGGCTGTCCTAGAACTTGCTTTGTAGACCAGGTTGGCCTCAAACTCAGAGAGATCCATGTGGTAATATATTGTTTATGATTTAATAAAGCTTGCCTGGGGGGGGGGCTGGAGAGATGGCTCAGAGGTTAAGAGCACTGACTGCTCTTCCAAAGGTCCCGAGTTCAATTCCTAGCAACCACATGGTGGCTCACAACCATCCGTTAGGAGATTTGGTGCCCTCTTCTGGTGTACAGATATACAGGGAAGCAGAATGTTGTATACTAAATAAAATCTTTAAAAAAAAAAAAAAAAAAGAAGGATATTTAAAAATAAACAAATAAATAAAGCTTGCCTAGGGATGATAAACAATATGTCACCACAGATCTGCCATATCTGACTCCTAGGTACTGGGATTAAAGGCATATGCCACCACCACCCTTAACTTCCCACTCCAGGGAATACCTAACTGTAATTTCTTTATAACTCAATTGTATTTGGTCTAAGGTCAAACAGACATCTTGAACTACCAAAATTAATGATAATAAGATCTTGTAAGTTAGGTTAAACTACCACTAATTATGCAATTCCTCTTTCTTCCACCTACATACATTTAAGATCAATAGAAAGATAAAGCCATCATTTCCCAAGTATAAACCATTTTCTCCATTAATAACCTAATAACATGTTTTATGAAATATTAAGTGCCTATGATGGTTTGAATAAGAATAACCCCCACCGGTTTATATATTTGAATGCTTAGTCATCAGGGAGAGGCACTACTTGAGAAGGATAAGAAGATATGGCCTTGTTAGAGGAAGTGTATCACTGGGGGTGGGCTTTTTGGTTTCAAAAGCCCAAGTCTGGACCAATGGGTCTCCCTTGGGATCCAATACAGAACTCTTCAGCTACTTCTCCAGCACCAAGTATGCCTGCATGCCACCACGCTGATAACAGACTAAATTTCTGAAACTATAAGCAAGTTCCAATTTAATGCTCTCATTTTATAAGAGTTGCTGTGGTCATGATATCTCTTCACAGCAAAACAACAGTGGCTAAGACATCTACTATACTAACAAATGGCATTTCCAAAGAATATGTTTTTGACTACTTCTAGCTATAGAACTTAAGAGATTTAAATACAAAGTTGAATCACTGTACCTCCTCAATGGCAAGAAGCTAAATACACCAAAATAAATCTTACCATGAACAAATGAGTATTCTAAACTTGGGAAAATATACAAAGATTAAGGTAGTACAGTTTCGTCTCCACTGAAAAGCCAACAAACTTCCATTATTAATAAATGATGCATCAAGACAATTTTATAAAACAAAAGGCTCAGCTGGGTTTAATGATTTCATATTTCTAAGTTGTCAATAAAGTCATGTACCATCTAGGGTATTTAACTCCTAAACAAATTAGCACGATATGATTCTCTTCACTCACCCACAAGCCACATACTGCCCATTCTTTGACGTAGCAATGCTTAATCCATACAAACTGCCTTCATCAAAAAATCTGTTAATGCACTTCCTTGAATTCACATCCCACACATAAACTTCTCCATTCCCTGAAAGTAAAAGTCAAAGAAGGGTTCAGTTAATCTTGCTTTAAAACTAAGAACATTTCAAATATATACAAAAGTTCATCAGTGATTCAAAGAAACATTATCCTTAGGTTTAAAGTTAAACCAAAAAAAAAAACAAAAACAAAAGAAAAGCCCCACACATTTCAGTTGAACTATATCCCACACCAAAATAAATTATTGGAACAAGTGTATGAAAAGTAAAAATACCAATAAGCATTAAGGTACCTAACTCCCAAAACTGATCAATACGTTTTCTTGTTCCTACAGTACCTTCTCATCCTATTATACCTATAATATTATCTCATTCACCTCATAGATAGCTCCTCACTCCCTCTCATCCCTTCCTCTTCTACAGATACTGTTCCAAGGTTTGCCCTTCTATGTACAACCTTATGCTCCCTAAGAGAATTCAGTGAAACTCTTGTTTTAACTATCTCCTTGAAAATTGTCACATTGGAGTAAGGGTACACATAGCAAGCATGCTAACATTGTGTATGAGATGGTTAACACCCTGCATTGTTATCAGTTCTTAACTGACCTGACAAATGACAGAAAATAAGTACTAAATATATCTGATTTTCTTATTAAAACAGTAAGTAGGAAACCAAGTAGGTTTCTTTTTATAAAATTGAAAACATAAATACATCCAAACTTACCAGAAGACGTATATATCCGCTTACTATCGGAAGAGAATGTGGATGCTGAAATTCTTCCATTAATCTTCATGCTACCAATCAGTTCTTTGGTCTAAGAGTAATTATTTACTAGATGTTAGAAGGCTGTTATCTATCTTCCAGAAAGTATTTGACTCTAATTTTCTAGGTTATAGTTTATTTTATATGTATAGCTGTTTTGTCTGCATGGATGGCTGTGCACATTTCCACCTGCTGCTCACGGAAGCCAGAAGAGGGCAACAAATCTTCTGGAATTAGAGTTATAGAAGATTGCAAACCAACATGTGGGTACTGGGAACAGAACCTAGGTGCTCTGCAAGAACAGCTAGTGCTCTAAGCCATCTCTCCAGCCCTGACTCTATTTTTCTCATTGTCAAAAGTTTTCCCCCAACTATCTACAACTCCCAAAGTTCTACTTGAGGTATAGATTCAAAAACACATTGAGTGCAATGGATCTCTATGAGTTGGAGGCCAGCCAAAGCTATATAGCAAAACCCAGTCTCAAAAAAATTACAAAAAACAATTACAAAAAAAATTACAAAAAACAAAAAGAACACATTGAGTTCAAGACTGTTGTTAACCCCTAGAATTAATACCTAGTGGAAGAACAAGAAGCAACAAATGTTTCACCTTCATTGATAGCAAATGAGAAAACCCAGCAATGCCACTTATGAGCAAGAAGGATCCATCTGGGGAGACTTCAAATCGCTTCACTATTTTCTCTTTCAAACCTAAGAAGATGAAACAATAGATTTAATGACTTTTAAGAAGTCTACCTTCTAATTAACAATTAAGTTCCTTTACCTTTTAAAATGTATACAAGCTACAAATTAAGCAAAACCCAGGCTCTGAATAAGTCCGATTGTAGGTAATATCAAAAAGAACCAAAATGTTCATTTCAAAACGGCTGGCAAACTTCATCTTTTTTTTAGCATTCAACAGCTCAGCTATGAACCAGAGAATGAGCTCTCCAAAAAGTAAACAAATCAGCTCATTTACCAAATGTAAGCAGTGATACTCTAAACAAAAGGACTACAAATATTGATAAATTCAGGTTGAGAGAAGGGGTAAAATAAGGATGATTGACTCTGTGTTAACACAAGTCTTACCTCTCACTTGATGTACAGGAGTTAACTTTCCAGCTAGCATATCATAGACATAAAGAACCTTGCTGCGAATACTTGTGGCTAAAAGCTCTTCTCCATTAGCACTGAAACAAGCCTTAAAGATTGGAAACTTTTCCAAATAGATGCTCTGGATTTTAGGGTTTGTTTTGCCATCAACCTGTAAGAAAGTATAAATGTTTTTCTTTGGTTATTTCCACAGACTCTGTAATCTGGTGGTGAATACTTTTCACTGCTGGACTTCATTTAGAAATTCATACCTGAAATAGTGAGATAGCATTATCTATCCCAGAGACCATCACCACCTGTGCACCAGGATGGAACTGCACTGATGAGATCCGAGCAGTGGTAGGCCGTTCAGCATTGGCAGGCCGGCAGTTCTTCATCTGTGAAAATACAAAGCTGGCATTTTATCAAGTCAATTGTCTTGGCATCACTTATAGTAGCAGTTCTCAACTTGTGAGTCGTGACTCCTTTGGGGCAAACAACCCTTTCACAAGGGTCGAATACCAGATATCCTCCATATGAGATATTTACATTACAATGCATAACAGTAGCAAAATTAGTTATAAAGTAGCAAGAAAATAATTTTGAGGTTGGGGAGTGGGGGTCACCACAACACAAAGAACTGAATTAAAGGTTTGCAGCATTAGGAAGGTTGAGAACCATTGTCTTAGAGAAAGAAGAAAAAACACTGCTGTTTATAATGCAGAACTGAACAGTAACCAGAGGACCATGGACCTGGCACCAGTTAATAAGTCACTTTACTACACAAGAATCCATCTGTACCTTTTGCTAAGTTCTGAACATGAAATGTTCTCCACAGGCTCATGCGTTGAAGACTAGATCTAAAGCAGATTATTGTAGAAGGGACTGGAAACTTTTGAGGAGAGGCCGAACTTCAGGGAAGGTCACTGAGGACTATCCCTGACACGATGCTTTTCCTTGACCCCTCTGGTACTCTCTTCTGCTCCCTGGAGACTATGAGGGAACCAGTTTAAATTTTCTATGCCTTCAACATGATGTACGACATTACCAAAGCCTAGCAAACAAACAGCAGACCATGGACTCAACCCTTGAGAGCCAGACGTGATGTGCACCTTTGATCCCAGCAGAAGTAGACAGATCACTGAGTTTGAGGCCAGCCTGATCTACAGAGGTAATTTTAGAACAGCAAAGGCTACAGAGAGCAACCCTGTTTTGAAAAACCAAAAAAAAAAAAAAAATCTGAAACCAAAGTTAATCTTTCTTCTTTCTACGCTGTTCTATGATATATTTTGTCACAGTAATCAACAGTCTGGTATACCTTTCTACAAGTGAAGCGTAAATTTACTAAGCACATTTTGAGTACTAGCATACAGAAATGTCTCAGAGACATATCAATTTTTGTTAAGAGACTGGCACTTGAGAAACTTTACTTAAAATGCCTGCTTTGATGTAAATGCAACAGACTCTATGTCACTGTCCACAAAGTCTACAGTCCATAAAGACTACTATGTTCCCCTGAAGACACAGGTGGCTAGTTTAAAATGATCGTGATCTCTTACAACACTTGAACTATTCTAGCTGTCTTTTATTTTCTAAGTTCACACACACAGACACTCTAAAACTTCATTTAGGAACAAAGTAAGTACTGCCTGTGTTCAGAATCACTGAAATTAAATTTTGATATTTTTTAAATGCAGCTTCATTCATTCCTCATTTTTAATGTGTATGTGAATGATGTGTGAGCATGGGCAGGTGTGCCACAGCACAAGTGTGGAGGTGAGAAGCACAGTAAGTGTCTTTACAGTAAAGTGCTTCAACTTCAAGGAGTAGAACCATGGCAAAGGAGGAAGAGCAAGCACCATTTTCGTCTAATTGTAACTTACCATACTATTACTATCACTGGCCCATCTCCATAAACAGCATTTTATAGAAAGGAAAATGTTTATTAGACAGGCTACTAACTTGACAGATACTTTGGGGAAGCACTTGGTTACTAGAATTAGTGAATCAGACATGGTGCAAGTAAACAAAGCACTGAAAGTAAGTATCTTCCCAAAATGCTATTTGGGAAGAAACAAGGGCAGTTGCCCACTAGCAGTGCCTAAGGAAGGCATAGACAAAAGAAAGCAAGGTACAGACAGGTTCAAAGGCAAGAAAAGGACCCAGTATATTTAAGAAACACAAAGGCCTGTGTGAGCCTGAGTAACAAATAAGATAAAGTCTGAAATGAAGCTAAGGATGTGGGTACAAGAAAGACCATGAAGGACACTGTAGACTATGACAGAAATACAGAGGGTTTAAAAACCAACTATAAAAGATATGACCTGAAACTATTTTTAAAAGCTCCCTCTAGGGGCTGGGGAAATGGCTCAGTGGTTAAGAGTATACAGTGCTCCTGCGGAGAATCCAAGTTCAGATCCAAGATCCAGCACCCATATCAAACAGCACATAGCCACCTGTAACCAGCGTCAATGATCGAATGCCCTCTTCTGGCAGGACTCCTTAGGTACCTGCATCCCATGCACATACCCTGACTTACACAGATAAATAAATAAAAGCTCCCTCTAGTATTACTATATTAAGAATAGTTCACGGAATGAGGTACAGTAGATGTAGAGAACCTGGTCATGTAACACTGAAGCAGGCTGACTGAGATGGCAGCAGCAGGAGATTGCTGCTGTCAATGGAGAGGAAAAGAAACCAAATAGGATCCCTAGAAGTACTGAAGTAGGACATATTTAAGTAGCTCTCCATCATTTCTGCAAAAGAAAAACCTAACAAATATTTAGTAAACAAATGAAATGACAACAAAAACACTAGACTCATATACAAGCAGTATCCATACTTGCACAACTTAGGAAGCAGGATGGATTTCACTAGTCAGTAACTCGATAGGTCCAATTTCAACAACTCTCACCTTCAAGATTCCTCTTGGAAGAGAAGCAGATGTGGATATGAAATTCCCAGTCCTTTGCAACAAATCATCTTCATCCTCTTCACTTTCATCTGAGTCAAATAAACCCACAAGGCTAATCTTTAGAATCAATCAGAAGGCCTTTTCTTAACCCAAACTTCTCAATTTCCAAATCCAACTCCCATCCTAGCTTTACAACCTCAACTGCTTTTTGAGATGAAAAATGATAAAATCAAAACAGTGAAAGAAAAAAAGGTGACACAGCACTATATATAGATAGAGATATATATCTCTATCTATATCTATATATAGTTAAAATTTGCTGGGAAGAAGACTCACACACAGATGGTTACTAAGATGAAAAGAGATCAAGTTTAAATAAAGAGAGCGTTTCATTTAAAAAGAGCAATTCATAATTATGGTAAAATTAGCAACAGGATAGACAGAGATATAGCTTAACACCAGACATGAAAAAGAAAGATCAGTGCCAGCCAACTGTGTATAAGCACCTCAATGAGGAATAACAAGATGGCTGAGTGGGTAAAGGCACATGCCACCAAGCCTAACAACCAGTTTGATGCCCAGGCCCCACATGGTAGAAAAGGAGAACTGGCTGCCACAAGTTCAGGGCCAGCATAAGCTATATGAGACTCTGCCCACCCCACCCCCCCAAAAAAAGAACCAGATGGGAATTCTAGAACTAAAAACACAGCAATTAAAATTTAGTCTCCAATGGATGTTTTTAACCAGTGTCCTAAAATTAGATGACAGATCTGAAAACATCCAGACTATAATACAGGAAAAAAACAGATGGCCTGAGTGGTTTTTTTTTTGTTTTTTTTTTTTTGGGGGGGGGGAATTCGAGGCAGGGTTTCTCTCTGGCTTTGGAGGCTACTGTGGAACTAGCTCTTATAGACCAGGCTGGTCTCGAACTCAAGATCGGCCTGCCTCTGCCTCCCGAGTGCTGGGATTAAAGGCATGCGCCACCACCACCCAGCAACATAATGTGAAAATGTTTTTCCCAGCACTGCAGTGGCGGGCAGATCTTTGAAAGCTCAAATACTGCTTGGTCTACATAACTCACTCAAGAGTTACCTGGCAAAATACTGTCTGAAGCATGCATGAGTATCATGTATCATTTCCAAGTGAAACCAATAAAAAAAGATATTAAGAGTTCTCTACATGTGAGGCTACATAACAGACTTTAAATGTTAATTCTAAGTTTTCTAACGGTGCACACAAATCAGAAATTGACAAAGCCATCCTTACTTAACAGTATCTAAACTCAGAGGGTCTAAACTAGAAAATATTTAATAACACAGGCTAATCTTATTAAAACTGCAGTTTTTATATTATCATCGGGGCTTAATCTGATATCTGCTCCACTGACAGACATCCCATTTCTGGGTGGACAGCTAGATTAGTTAACAGGTATCTTCAGAAGGGGCTCTGAATCAAGTATTACTCATTTTTCCTTAATCCTATGTCATAAAACAACACAGTCCTGTAAAGACAGACACAATCCATTCACCCTCTATTTTCCTTACAGTAAGTAAGATGCCACAGGCTGTCTATCCCTCATCTGCAAGGCTTAGATCAGCAGTGCTCTGGAGAACAGACTCAGTACCTACATATACGTAATAAGGCTAACTCAGGAATGACCCAAAGCTAAACATGAAACTCATTTGTTTTACAACTTTTACATGTTGCCTGAAGGTGATTCTGATGATACTTCTGATAATTCTGCACATAAAACAGTTCTACTGTGTAGAATTTCCCACTCCTGGCTTCAAAAGGCCAGTACTACAAAAGTTTCAAATTCTAAAATATTTCATGATACAAACTACAGATACTCAACCTGTATTCAATAAGCCTATGCTATAAAAACAGGACTCTCTCTCAGAAATCTCAGACTGCAAAGCCAACAAAAAGGAGGGAAGCTTATTTACATCACTTCATTTTTAAAAGCTTGGGAAAACCCCAATAAAAACAAAACAAGGGAAGGGATTTACTAGCTTAGACATCAACACTAACCATCTGAAGATTTTCTCCGCTTCCTCCCAGTCTCTGCCCAATCAGGTACTCCTCCCATTGCATGTTGGAATCTGAGAGAAAAACAAAAAAGTTGTGGTAACACTACTGAATGTTCAGATTCTACATAGATCTTGGCACCCTTTAGTGTATATACAGAATCTCTTCCAAAACTAGTATCTTTACTCACACTGAATGGTCCCAAGCTCTCTGTACTAGAAACTCAAGAACCTTTGCCCACTAAAACCAGCACTGTGTACCTCAATCCATATTTGTTGTTAAATTTACATTCAATCACATGGCATTTTGTTTGCTCTTATCAGTTTATCGCGTATTTTTGGAACTATATAGTTTATTTGTGATTGCAAACTAATACCATAATACAGAAATACATGAAGAACATGTCTGAAGGGATATGCCTGAAAAAAAAAAAAGACTAGAATATACCAAATTCCAAGAGGCTAAGGGAAGATGATATTAAGTTTGAAATACGCCAACATGACAAAGGGAATTAAGGTGCCATGTTAATCAACTTAGAAAATATCTGTCTCAGAATAAACGGGAAGAGGTAATACAGCAGTATAGTAACACTTACCTAGCAAGTCCTTTAGTTTCAATCCCCATAATGATTTTTATAAAACACTAACTAGGCCAGGCATGGTAGCACACACTAATCCCAGTGCTTGGGAGGCTGAGACAGGAATTGAAGGCCAGCCTAATCTATATAGAAAGCTCCAGAATATCCTGAACTACAGAGAGACCCTGTCTCAAAAAGCCAAAATGAAAAAAAAAAGCAGTAAAAAAATTTTTTAAACCTATTTAAAGCCGGGCATTGGTGGTGCATGCCTTTTATCCCAGCACTCGGCAGAGGCAGGTGGATCTCTGTGAGTTCGAGGCCAGCCTGGTCTCCAGAGCAAGTGCCAGGATAGGCCCCAAAGCTACACAGAGAAACCCTGTCTCGAAGAAGAAAAAAAAAAAAAACTATTTAAAATTTTATTATTAAAGTCCTAATATGCTCAATTCCAGCACCACACAAAAACAGATGTAGAGCCACAGACTTACAATCACATCACTTGGAAAATGGAGGCAGATGGATCAAAATGAGTTTGAGACCAGTAGGGGGCTGTAAGACTTGGCATGGGGGGAACCTTTGGGTTGTCTACCTCAAATAATAGTACTTGCCTCCAAGCCTAACAACCTTAGTTCAATCCCTGGAACCCATATGGTGGAAGAAGAGAACTAAGTCCAGAAAGTTGTTTGCTGACCTCACACACAATAAACAGTGATTTTTTTAAAAAAATAAAAAAGTAGTGAAGTATCATGTAAAAAAAGTAACAAAGGTAAGTATATTGGTTTAATTATTAATCAAGAGAAGTTAATGTTGACTGGTCAGCTACTAATTTCTTAGATATGACACTGTAAACATGCAAGAAAATCTCTTTAGTCTTATGGTGACATACACACCGAGAAATTCGGGTGTTAAGTGTCACATTATCAACATCTCACTCTCACACAGATCCTGAAAAATTCAAATACTCAAATAAATAAAGCCAACCGGTAAAGAGGTTTTTTGTTTGTTTGTTTTTTAATTTAGCCCAATTACAACGAGTGCTTACATTTTTGTAATTTTTCATATTCTGGTGAAAGGCAAGCATAGTGGTGCTTACCAGTAACTCCTGTACTCGGTAGGCTGAGGCAGGAGAACCTAGAGTCTCAAGGTTAGACTAAGCTACACAATGAGAGGCTTGTCTCAGGGGGGAAAAGGTTTGGACATACAAAGGAATAATCATGTTACCAGTATTATATTTAAGTATATATATTATAGTTACCAGACTATATTTAAGTGGTAGTTATTCAAGCTGCTATTTTCCACTTCAAATTATCTTCGTCTGTTGCATTCCCTGCCATAAATACTTAACATGAAGTCACTAAGCAAGTAATGCCTACTTTTTCATGATACATATGTGACTATCTAAAAAGCTGTTCCGAAGAGAAACAAATGGCTGTTTATGCACATCTTATCTTAGTAAATCACAGGAAAAAGGATACTTACTCCTCTTTAAGTCTCTTTTGAAGCTTATCTTTTGAAAGTTTACTTTCACTGGCATTTTTCATGATTTCTTTCCGAAACCGATTGTTCATCATGTCAACTCTATGAAGTACAGAACAAACATATTTTAAATGATTTGTAAAAAAGCCATCATAAAATGGTGCTGCCTTTGATATTCTAATAAAACATTCACTAGAACAAAGCAAAGTTAAAGATTGTAAGATGTGGAGTGTTTCATATATATGTTCTCCATTCCCCTTCCTGAGTCTCTCATACACTCTGGAGAGCTAATATTTAAGGAAACTCATCCTTAAGAATCTGGAGTAACACTTCAGGTCACCCTTCAAAATATCCCAGGCAAGTCAAATACACAAAAAGCAAACCACCAAAAACTGCCTGTATTTTATCGGCAAACAATAGTCTACTAAAGGACATTTTACTGTTAAAAAAAACAAAAAAAACAAAAATAGGGCTGGAGAGGGGCTGGAGAGATGGCTCAGAGGTTAAGAGCACCGACTGCTCTTCCAGAGGTCCTGAGTTCAATTCCCAGCAACCACATGGTGGCTCACAACCATCCGTTATGAGATCTGGTGCCCTCTTCTGGTGTGCAGATATACATGGAAGCAGAATGTTGTTTACATAATAAATAAATAAATAAATAAATAATAGGGCTGGAGAGATGACTCAGAGGTTAAGAGCACTGGCTATTCTTCCAGAGGTTCTGAGTTCAATTCCCAGCAACCACATGGGGGCTCACAGACATCTATAATGAGACATGGTGCCCTCTTCTGGGGTGCAGACTGAATACTGTATACATAATAAATAAATAAATAAATCTTAAAAAAATAAATAAATAAAAACAATGAATCGAAAGATTCAAAGATCTGACTACTGAAAATTTCTTTCGTAAGAAAGGTGAAGAAAACATTCGGTAAATGTGACAGGAAGGAATGGAGCTCAATAGCAAACTACACGTTTAGCATGCACAGACACTGGGTTCATCTCTAGCAAATCAAAGTTTGAAATTCTTATTAAGAAATCTGAAGCCGGGCGTTGGTGGCGCACGCCTTTAATCCCAGCACTTGGGAGGCAGAGACAGGTGGATCTCTGTGAGTTAGAGACCAGCCTGGTCTACAAGAGCTAGTTCCAGGGCAGCCTCCAAAGCCACAGAGAAACCCTGTCTCGGAAAACAAACAAACAAACAAACAAAAAACAAAGAAATCTGAGACACTAAGATCGCTAATAAAAACAACAGAGAATATATATAATATACATAACTAGTATCAATTTCCCTAACCACAATTTAAGAAAGCCTGCAAAATAACACTCACTGATCATAAAAAAGAAAACAAAAAACCTGAAACCCACACTTTACATGGGGAAGATAAACATTCATGCAATCTGACAGTATTTATCAGTAGCCCTATAATACATGTAGTCTCTGTTCAAATAATAATACCCCCAAAGAATCTTTAAGAAATCAATTAGAAACACAAAAGGTTTTTCATAAAGATGCTTACGTCAGCATTCTGAAATGAAAAATAGAAAAATTCATTTGTTCAATAAATTTTTGATTCATACAGGGACAACACAGCCATTTAAAACTGTTCATAAAGGTGTTTCTTCAAAAGTGAGGTGCCATGCTTCAAATATAACTTTTAGATAGAAAAGGTAAAACTGTTAAAGTAAGTATGTAGTATACACTCACATAATACAGTGTGCTAACTTTATGTCACGTCTTCACTGAGTTTCAGGCACTATGCTAAAAATTCTATATGCATCACTTAAATCTGAAGGGCCTTCTGCTACAGTCACTATTCTGACACTCATTTTACTTATGAAGAGGTAGAGATTCCAAACTTGTCCTGAGGTAGTCAGGAACCAAAGGCAAGCTAAGATCTAATGCCACTGATTACTTAAGCAGTCTATCCTGCACACAGACAAGGAAAGACAATTTAACAGCGCCTTTCTTTCAGACACAGAATTGTGAACCACCTTTTTCCTGCACTTCCATATGTTCAATTCTTCATGTAATCATACTTTCCAAGACAATGGCTTGTAAAAATCTACAAGTTAACTTTTAAAGTGTCGGGAGGGATTCTGAAAGGAATGGGTAACTTACATTTCCTCATCTTCATCATCTTCATCCACCCAAACTGGCTTCTTCTGAGAAGGAAGAGTGTCTTTGGCTTCATCTTCCACTTCAGAGTCATCGGAGCTTCCATGTAGGTGACCCTAAGGAGACACACCATCCTTCAGGCTACTGTGCTTTTCCTATGGGGTGGGGGCAGACACCCACACCTTAGACTTAGATGGCTTGTAGAATGCTTTGCTTTCCTGGTCTGTTGATGAAATAATGTAATGGAATACGACCATAGCACATGCTGAAGGAGAAGGCAGGAAATGAGATCAAAACCACCAGGAAGAGTGGGCAGGAGGAGCAGGATGGAACAGTCAAGGAGAGGCAAGCACACTGAAAGGAAAAGACCACAGTAGACCAGGGAAAAAGGTAAGTGGACAGGTAAAGAACAAACCTCTAAGCTTCAACTATTAAATAACCCAGGGCCATCTAGAATCCCACAAAACATAATCTGTCTCCTACCCTTATAAGGAGGGTCTCTTGTTCTGTGTGCTTGGTCTCAACCTCCTTAAAATTTCATGCAACATTCAAACCTAAACATACTCCACAAGAAAAAATAAAATCCCCTCGAAATGAACCGAGCTCTCCCCCAACCCACACCACAGTGCCCAAGAAGTCAATGACAGTATCCACCTGCACTACTGACGTAAGGTCTTTCAAAGCCCACCAAAGGATTCCTTTCTGTCACACAGCTCGGAAAGTAACTGTTCTCCACCTCCCAAAGGAGACTGCTACATCCTCTCACTGAAGCACCCACACAAAAGGTCAGCTTAATTTAGCAAATGCTGGCATTCTTACTGAGGCGTTTCAACAGCCCTAGCTAAATTTAATTCCCTTTCCCAAATGTTTTCATTTTCCTCTCCACCATCGTACTCCTTTACCTTGTTTTTCTACCGCTACTAACACAAGCTCCATGAGATCAGGGGTTTTATTGGCTTTCTCCATTGCTGTGTCTCCCTCCGGTACCTAGAACAATACCTGGGACGCTCTACCTTAGACGGGGGACCCGGTACAGAACGAAAATAACGACAGCGCAAAACTGTATCAATCACGAAGGATTTATAACTGCTACGAAGAACTAGCATCCAAAAAAAAAAAAAAAAACCGTTATAGTCGAATACACCGATCATTCTCAAAAAAGTTGGGCGTGTGTCTCACACGGAGAAATTATTAAAACGCAGCTCTACGCCTTCCGCCCACGCCATTGGCTCCATCCACGAAATGGACTCGCGACAGGTGAGCACACCGCTACCCCGGGGGGTGGGGGGGAGGTTCCAGCAGAGGGTTATCAGAACCCGAAGATGCCCAACTCTCCAGTTAGCAGGCAAACCTTCTGGCAATCAAGGCAGCAGCTGAGCGCCTGCTGGATGCCAAGGGCCGCGGCCCCTTTAGGGCGGAGAAAGACCGCGTCTCCGCCCTCGCCCGCTCGCGGCCCAGCGCCGGAGGCGGAGAGCGCAGCGGTGCCCCCTCGGCGCCCGCGGTCGGACGGTCCCTCCCACCTGAGCGCTCGCCGCCGCAGGTCCCCAGGCTCCGCCCCCGGGCCTCGCCTCCCGCCGCGCACCGGCGGCAGCGTGTGCCCGCTCCGCGAGCAGGCCTCCCTCACCCGCGAGCTCCGCAGCCGCCGCAGCAGCGCGTCCTCGTCGTCCTCGACGTCGCCGAAGACCAGCTGCTCCAGACAGCGCTCGGCGGCCGGCTTGTCGTCCTCGATCGTCAGGCGGTTGCGCTGCCGAAGCCGGCTCTCCTCCTCCGCCGCCGCCGCCGCTGCCGCCGCCGCCGTGACCGCGCTAGGGGCCGTCCTCTGCCCGGCCTGCGGTGTCCGTTGGGATGAACGAGCGGCCTTTCGGGGCGTGCCGCCGCTCCCGGGCCTGGCTTCCCTCCCCGGCATCGCGCCGGCTCTCCGGTCTGGTTTCGTCCGGCTCCTGCGTTCCGGCGGCATCCTCAGGTCTGAGGAGAAACGCAGACGTTCACGTGGAGCACCACTGCGCATGTGCCGGGGCGTCTCGCTCCCCGCCGCGGCCCAGCCCCGGGGAGCCGGAAGGAGCCTGCGCCGCCTCGCGCCACGTGACCGGCACTCACGCGCTACGTCACTCGCACTCCGTCCGACAGCCCCTCCCCGTGTGGGAGTTCCTCAGGGAAGGCCAATCTTCCGGGTGTAGGGGGAAGCGGCGTGACTGGGGTGGAAAATTTTCCCAGCACAACTTCTCAGAGGCAGCAATATTGGAAGGGACTCAAGAGGGCCGGAGTAGAAATGAAAGTGGCTGAAAGAAACTTCTCTTCCTGCTGACTCCGGGCCCCACGCCTTGCCGCGAGCCCTCATTACCTCATCGCCTTCTGGTTTTGGTACGGTCCTTGAGTACGGAGCCTGCCGAGGGTCCCACGCTGGAGGGGAGAGAGGTGGGTACGTGGGGAAGTGGGCCAATCGGGGCGCGGGTCACGGCGCAGGCGCGCTGGGGAGGGAGGGCTATGCTAATGTTGTTGATATCCTGGGGCCACCCGAGTTAAAGGGGGGAAATCCGGGGGCTGCCACTGCCGCCACTGGCTCGGGCCCAGCCGGGGGTCCCCCCCTGTAGTCGCCGCAGTCCCGGGGAGAGGTGCCCGCCCCCTGCTCGGGGGGGAGGGGGCGCCGCGGGCTCGGGGAGCACGGACGGCCCCTACCCATGAGGCCCTGATGGAAAACACAAAGGATCTGGTGAGAGCCGAGCGCAGCAGCCGCTTTGTGTGCCAGGTTTGGGGGGGGGACGCCTGCAGCTGCCCGGCCCCAGGAACCCCGCAGCTCCGGGACCCCGCTCGCGGGCCTGTTTCTTCATCCCACGCCCCCTCCATCTCCAGAGCTCCCCTCCCCCTGCTGGCCGTTAAACGTTCAAGGGGTTCCCCTCCCCCCTCAACTTGTGACTTGGGGTTCTCTCTACTCTCTGGGAGGAAAAAAAAAATTGAGAAGAATTGAGAAGAAAGTTTTTCTCTGCCCTCCCCCCCACCCACCTGTTCTGGCTGAAGAGAAAGGCTAGATCGGAGGAGAGTTTCCTTTTTTTTTTTTTTTTTTTAAGCTGCCAACGGTGGGAGAGTGGTGTCCTCCCTTCTCTGGGGTGTGGGGGCAGGCGCAATCAGAGTTTGAAGGCTTTGCAGGGGAAGGTGCCCACTAGTGTGGGGCCAGTGCCGTGAGGCATTTTGCACGTGGAGGTGCTGATATTGAAAGGGGGCGGGGTGGGCACGTGTGGGAGGGAGACGTAGGAGTGGTGTCGGGGAGTCGGCGGCCGAGGCTGCTGCTTCAGAAGAGTTCCAAGGCGGTGGTGGGCTTCCATCATCCTTTCGTTCTCCTTTGTGAACTAGTAATCCTAACATTTCAGAGTCGGAAGAGACACTAGAAGTCACCCCAAGCAGCCGCCCCTGTCCAGCTTCTGACAAGTGGTAGGTAGTCTGACCTCTACTTAAACCTGCATACATAATGACACGCACTGCCGCCCGCCGAGGAAAGCACCTTCCATTATTTTCAGTCTTTCTGATAACGATACTCGTTTGTCTGCCCTTATTAGACCCTTCAGCCTCATTCATGTCCTGGTTAAGTTGCTCCCTTTTTTACTTCTCAAATTTGTTCTCACATCCTCCTCACCCACCCACTGCTCATTGGCCTATATTTTCCTGCCAGGAAAGAAGAGCAAGGAAGTGGAGGAAGGGGGGTGGGGAGAGTTAAGAGATAGTGAAGGCCAACTGAAAACTTTGCCTGCCGGGTCGGTTGCAAGTGTGCTGCTTACATGACTAAAGGTAGTTGATAGTATTCTCGGGAAGCTAGAGAATGTCTACGTGGGGATTTCATGGTTGTCTCGCTGGTATTCTTGAGATTAGGAATTTTAACTCCATTTCCTTAGTACTGCCAGTTACATTTGCCTGTGCCTGAATCACTTTTCCTAAGAATGTCTAAAATTGGGCCTAGAAAGGAATAGTGTTGAAGCTGATGAAGGCAATTACCGGTAAAACAATCAAAACTGTTCCTTCCTATCGATTTGACTTGTGGTCTTTGCAAACCCAGCCCCCTACAAAAAGGGAAGGCTGTGCAGCACAAAGGGTTGTTTTGTTTTGTTTTAACATTAGTGTATTATGGGATAGCGCATGCTACATTGGGGGGGGGGTCAGAGGACAGGTTGAAGTCATCATCTCAACTCCCATGTGGGACCCAGGTATCAAACCCAGGTCATCAAGGTTGTCGGCAAGACTTTTACCTACTGAGCAACCTTCCCCCCCCCAACAATTCTTATATGAAACTTAAAGTGTTTATAACACTTTAATGTTTACTTTTGAGTTTTCAGTATTTTTAATCATCTCTACATTAATATGCAGCAGAATTTGTCACCTAGTAGTTCACTTGAAAATACATATTGGCACCCACTGATGTGCTTAACTCCCAGTATCTCCTGATACTGTTAAAGCAAACTTTTTCCTGTTCCCCAGCCTATGATAGAGCAGTTGCTTTGCTCTTGTGTGTTTCAGACTGTTTACCTCAACACCAAAGAGTGTTTAGAAAGAAAATAGCTGTTTTTGCACCACCTCCTCTGAATAACAAGTAGCTTCTATTTATATAGAACCCCATATTCAAGGATTGCAAATGCCTTGCAGATTAGGGCAAAAGCTGTCTTGAATAAGTGTCTGTTCATAATATCTTCTCCTGAGCCAAGGTTTTTAACCATTTTGTAACTTTGAGCTTGAATTTCCCTCAGGGCTAGTCACTAGTGGATCCTAGCTGTGAAAATTTACAGAGCTCTTTACTCATGTTTTCAAAGTTTGAGTCAGTATGGGCTTTCAAGTTTTTTTCCTGCTAACTTTAACATGAACTGTCATGACATAATTGGACTGACTTTGGAAGCGTTTGCATTCTAAACATACTAGACAGGAACAACTGGTTTTGGGTTTGGTTTTTTTTGTTGTTGTTTTTTTTTTTTTTTTTTTTTTTTTTGGTTGGTTGGTTTTTTATTGTTGTTTTGTTTTTGTTTTTTCCCCGAGACAGAGTTTCTCTGTAGCTTTGGAGCCTGTTCTGGAACTAGCTAGCTTTTGTAGACCAGGCTGGCCTCGAACTCACAGAGATCCTCCTGCCTCTGCCTCAGCTTCCCGAGTGCTAGGATTAAAGGTGTGTGCCACCAACGCCCGGCAACTGGTTTTTTGTTTGTTTTAAAGATTTTATTTATTTATTATGTATACAACATTCTGCTTCCATGTATATCTGCACACCAGATCTCATAATGGATGGTTGTGAGCCCCCATGTGGTTGCTGGGAATTGAACTCAGGACCTCTGGAAGAGCAGTCAGTGCTCTTAACCTCTGAGCCATCTCTCTAGCCACAACTGGTCTTATTTTTAAAGAGGGCATTGCTGTATTTTTATGGCTGGCTATACATGGATCTTATTATATTAGTCTTCCAGATATTCCAGTGTTCCTTCTTGTCCCTTAGTTACTTTTGTAAATTAAAAACAAAGCAAATTATGTTAAAATACAGTATTCAAACTAAAGCATAATTGTTGTTTATAAGTATAAATGGTATATTGATGTCATATCCTAAATTACCAAAATTACTAAATTACCAAAAGCCAGCAGTGCTCAGGTGATCTGAATAAGCACATTCTAAAATTAGAGAAGTCAATTGTTTTGAATTGCTCCTTATTTCTCACCTTTTCATCTTTAAAATTGTTTCCATGTCTATCTAAGCCAGTGGTGTTTGCCTCTAATCCTACCACCCAAGGAGCAGAGTATACAGCTTTACTTGGGTTATCTAGTAAAACTCCCCATTTCACAAAAACAACAGAAGATTTAACTAAGGACAATAAGTTGTCTTTAGTTTCAGGGTTTCAAATACATGACAGGAAAAACCATAAAGACAGAAAAGATTTTAAGTGTTTACAAACTTAGATTCATTTTCTAATAGGGTATCCTTAATGGTCCCAGGTAACTTTTATTTTTACTAAAGATGCATGTTTTATTATTATTATTATTTTAGATTATTGTGGAGTTTTTGTTTTGAGGTAGGGTCTCAGGTATCCCTTTCAGGCCTCAAACTTAAGTGTAGTTCATAGGTATGTACCACCATATCTAGCTTATGCAGTGGTGGTAAGTGAGCCCAGAACTCCTGTGTGCCTGAGCTCTGTTACTGACACTATATCCCCAGCCAAGAGCTTACTATTTCTTAATCCTCAATTTTTTTATTAAGTATCCCCCCCCCCATGAATTTACAGTTTCTCTTCTGGCTTTGCTAGAAAGCATAATGAAAGATTAAAAGGCTATAAATTGGCTTGAATAAACCCTGAATGTAAGAAAAGGGGTGCAGTGGTAGTCAGGGGAACAATGGTCAGAAGAGGCTTGAGTTGCACTTTTGCCACTGTTTAGCCCCATGGCTGTGGGATGGCATCAGATGCCTTGATTTTTCTCCTTATAGTTGAAGGATTGGTATAGAATCATTTGTTGATGTCTAATAGAACTTTCTGCAGTCATGGAAATGTGTGTTATCTGTGCTAGCGAGTATGGAAGCCATCAGCCTTAGTGGCTATTGAACACTTAAAATGTAGTTAATGAATGGAAGCCTTTAGTATTTTATCATATTGTTTTCACTTAATGTCAACTTAAACAGCCATATATCTCCAAATTGGACAGTGTAATCACTGGTCTCATCTCTTGAAGACACTAGTTAAAAACACCCCTTTCCTGAAGGTGGTGGTTTTTAGTCCTACTATAACATTTGAGAATTTGTTGTAGGTCTGGTTTGGGATCTGCCTGTCTCTACCTCACTGTTGTGACCTCTTTTATGCGGTGCAGGAAAATCTGAACTTGAGTCCTAGGACTTGGGCAACAAGCACTCTACCATCTTCCCAGCCCAGTTTGATTTCTTGAGACAAAGTCTCATTTAATAGCCCAGGCTGGCTTTGAACTTGTGTTTGCCTCAGCTTCCAGATTACTAGGGTTTTAGGTGTGTCCATCAAGCCCTTCCAAGAATGTGTTTGTGTGTCCCAGAAAGTTTGTCTTAATAAATTAGTTAGGGAAACACTAAGTTTGGTTCTGAATTCCTTTCTGCTTTTCACTCTGACTTGAGTGTTAATTTAGAATTCAGTATTGTGGAAGTAAGGTCTGATTTGGCTGGCTCTAGCTCTGATTTGGTTGTTTTATTCTTAAGGCAAATTGCCTACTCTCTTGGAGCTTCCTTGTCTTCATCTGAAATATGGGGTGAGAATCAAGTTAATCTTTTCATAGGGCTTCTGTAAGATTCCACCCAAAGATGTGATGAACACTGTACTTAAAAAGTGAGTAACTCTCAGTTTCTTCCCAGATCTCCTTTTACTGTATAATTGCCACCCCTATTATAAAGCTGTTTGTATATAATAGTTTATTTGAAGCATGTAATTCAATTATTTAACCCTACTTTATAGTGTAACCAAAGAGCAGACATACTAAGTCTAGTAGATTTTTATATTTCTGGTGTTTGGCATTGTAATTTATAGACTAATACCTATTACTTTACTTTTAGACTTTAAAATTTTTAATCTGCTAAAGTGTTACACATGGGAGAAATAACCCTTGTATACATATATGTATCTAACTGTGCATTGATTAGTGTTTAGTCAGTACTAACTTTTCATTCCATTTTTATTTATTGTGTGTTTGTATTTTATGTGTGTGGGCATGTGCATTCCATAGCATGTGTGTGGAGGCCAGAAAACAGCTTGCAGCCTTCCACCATCTAGGTCTCTGGGACCTAAGTCAGGTCATCGAGTTTGGTGGCAAGTTTCTGTCTACCCATCTTACCAGTCATACATGTCTTTTGAACATCCTATTCCAAATATATTTTTAAAAGATGAATGCACCAGGGATATAGCCGACATTTGCAAGACCCTGAGTTTAATTCCCAACAAACACAAAAAAATTTAAACAATGGTAATGATCTGTAAGACCCTCTAGGCTACCGTGTTTCCTAATTAATTTTTATAAAGCCATGTTATTTTTAGTTAGAATTTCAGGTTCATACTTAGTTTCATAACTTTTTTTTCCCTGAAGAACAAAAAGTCCGTTTGTAATAATGTCCTTTCTTTGTAATAGGTTACATTTTCTTAGAAAAAAAAAGTGAGACCCAATAACTAACCAAACTATGCATTTGATTCTGGTGGTGTAATGAGACAGAGGCTAGCAAGAGCTAAGTAGATTCTTAGCTTCTAATCCCAGTCATCTCTCTTGAGTTCTCATACAAGTTTAAGATTTGAGAAAAACAGCTGGGTGGTGGTGGTGGCAGCACATGCCTTTAATCCCAGCACTCAGGAGGATTGGCGGATGGATCTCTCTGAGTTCAAAACCAACCTGGTCTACAGAGGTCCAAGATAGCCAAGGCTACACAAAGAAACCCTCTCTCAAATCAAAAAAAAAAAAGATTTGAGAAAATATCTAATATCTCACAGCTTCTCAGATAGTTATGTCTAAGTCATGAATTACTCTTTGTCCAGCTTATCCATGTTTTGCACACTTCATATCTAACCATTACTTATCCATCTTGATTATCATATTGACTGTCAAGGTGTCACAGGCTGTGTTCAAATACCTTTATGTATATAGCAACCTAACCCTGTATCATCCCACTCTTCATCTCATTGTGTCATCACTAGAAGAGGTGAGCTCAGTAAGATTCTCTGAAAGTACATTCACATAATTTTTATGATACTATATTGCTGTGGTGTTTTATTAGTGTTAGATACGTGTGCATAGTGTATAAATTAAACTTCATTTTGGGTACTTATGTATAGGAGTGCACGTTGTCCACATGGGGTTCAGAACTATCCTCTCAGTTTCTGCCATTCTCTGAGGGACAGTTCTAAAAGAAATCCCCATAAAAACCCCACCATGTTTGTTCTTTGAACAAAAATTTAATGACAGTGTTATTCATTGTCAAATCTGGATGGAGAAAAGATAAACTGTAATACATGGATAAAGTGGAATACCGTTTAGTAGTAAAAGGCAATGGACCAATTGTAGATGTAGTAACAGATGGGTCTCAAATATGCCATGCTGATTGAAAGAAATGAGGCACAGAAATATTCATACTTTCCAATCTTTTCCTTGAGACACGATTTCTTTGTAGCCTCAGATGACCTTGTGTTTGTAGTCTCCTGCCTCAGTCTTCAGAGTGCTGAGTTTACAGGTAGGTATGCATTGCCAATGCCCATCTCTTAATCTTAAATACAGATTGTCCTTCCCTGATCCAAAAAAAATCTAAAGTCTGAAATGTCTCAAAACTTAAAACATTTTGAGTACCACCATATGACACCACACAGGTAGAAAATTTGACCTGACCTGAAGTGCTGATACTCCACAGTCAAAACATAGGTATAGGAGCTGAGAGGTGGCTTACTAGTTAAGAGCACTGGCTGCTCCTTTGGGGACCCTGGGTTGGTTGCCAGCACCTAAATGGTGGCTCACAGCCCATCTGTCGCCCCAGTTCTAAGAGATCCAGCATCCTCTTCTGAACTCTGTAGGCACCAGACACACAGTACTACACAGACATACATGCAAACAAAACACTCATAAAATAAAAATAAATTTTTAAAAAGGCCAATGAATGTTAGCATGTACCTTTAATCCCAGCACTTAGAAGGCAGAAGCAGGAGGATCCTTGGGAATCCAAGGCCAGCCTGGTCTACATAGCAAGTTCCAGGCCAGACAGAAGTGAGACCTACATAGTGAGACCCTGTCTCAAAAAAAAAGAAAAACGGGGCTGGAGAGATGGCTCAGAGATTAAGAGCATTGACTGCTCCTCCAGAGGTCCCGAGTTAAATTCCCAGCAACCACATGGTGACTCACAACCATCTATAATGAAATCTGGTACCCTCTTCTGGCATGCAGGCAGAACACTGTATACATAATCAATAAACAAGTCTCTAAAAAAGGAAGGAAGGAAGAAAGAAAAAGAAAAACATAGGTGCAATAAAGATAAGATTGCTTCTATGTAAAGACAGGTGCTGTAATGCCAACACTCAGAAGGCTAAGATGGGATTTCAAGTTAAAGTCCAGCTTTAACTACCTAGTTAGACTTTGTCTTTGAGGGGTAGGGGGAATAAATAGTCTGGGTGTGGTATTCACACCCAAATGCTAGGAAGATTGGCCCAAGGTCTAGGCCAACCTACACTACAGAGTGAGACCATGTCTCAAACAAACAAACAAACAAACAAAAAACATTTAGTGCTAGTAGAACAGGGCTATAATCCAAACTATTCTAGAAACTAGCAGAGCAAATGAGCTCAGTTCCTGCCTTACCTACAAAATGAGTTGAGGGCCTGCCTAGATAACTTAGTGAGATTCTTTATTATAATAATTATAATAATATAAGCCAGGCATGGTGACTCATACCTGTAGTCCCAACATTAGGAACTCTGAGGCAAGAAGACTGCCACAGGTTTGAGACCATGATGGACTACAGAATGAAAACCATATCTCAAAAGACAAAAATGATTTAAGTACTTTTATGTATATGGAACATAAATTTTTCTGTGCTTAGATTTGGCTCTCTCCCCAAGAAAACTCATTTTTTTATTTGAGAGTCTTAATACTCCCAAACATTTTAAATAAAGATATTTAACCTATACCCTATGATATATTCCCTTTTGAAAATTGATTCTCATCTAAAGCATTTAAGATACAGGGTTGGAGATACAGCGCAGTGGTTAAGAACACTGTCTGAGGTCCTGAGTTCAGTTCCCAACAACCACATGAGAGCTCATAACCATCTGTAATGAGATCTTAAGCTCTCTTCTGGCCTGCAGGCATACAAGCAGACAGAAGACTGTATACATAATAAATACATAAATCTTAAAAAAAAAAATAATAAAGGAGACCTTCCAGGCAAGGTGGTGCATACCTTTAATCACAGCACCCAGGAGGAGGCCTCAGAGGCAGGCAAATATCTGAGTTCAAGGCCAGCCTGGTCTACAGAGCAAGTTCCAAGATGACAAGAGTTCCACAGAGAAACCTGTCTCCAAAAAATAAAAATATAAAAAAAAAAACTCAACCTGCATTCATAAAATATTTATAAAAACAGAAATCTGGAACAAAAATAGGAATTGATAGAAAAGTTACATGAGAGCTTTTCAGACTGGACAGCAAAGTTTGAATTTGAATACACATTCAAAAGTGTGTCTTTTATTAATAAAAGGCTTCATGGGGGTTTAGAGAGAAATACGAATTGCAAGTTGTTTGGGAGGTTGTTTTGGATTTTTGAAACCAAGCACCTTGTCCCACTAAGTTCTGGCTCCATACTTAAATTTCTAAAAAGTGCTAATGAAATTATCATAATTTTAATCTGTGGGATACACTTCAGAGCAGAGAGGAGAGAAACATTGATAACCCTAAACTAGCAGGGCAGTGGTGGCAAATGCCTTTAATCCCAGCACTCGAGAGAGGCAGAGGCAGTTGGGTTTTTATGAATTCAAGGCTGGCCTGGTCTACAGGGTGAATTCCAGGACAGGCTCTAAAGCTACAAAGAGAAACTCTCTTAAAAACATGAATGGATGAATGAATGAATGAATGAATGAATGAATGAATGAATGAATGATTTATTAGTTAACTTCTAACTCAAATAAAAACAAAAACATATTTCCAGAACATATCCCTGTCATTGACACATGATAATAGGGTAAAGTTCAGAAACACACAGAAGTTCAAATCAGAGGTAAGATTTTAGTAAATGATGTTAGGGCAACTGGGTAGCTATTTAGAAACAGATGTTAGATCATTCTCACCACTCATGAAAATGAAGTCTAATGGCTCAGAGACTAGAAGATAGAAACAAACTGTACAAACACTAAGAGAAAATGGAGGTGCATTTTTGTGTGTTGCAATTGAGGGAAATTTTTCCGATGTTGACTCATAGGTAAATGGAAGGAAATGCTGGTCCTTAGTGAGTGCATGCTCAGTTAGAATAAGTGCTCACCATGCCAAAGACCCTGAGTTTGGTCTCCAGCATTAGAAAAATAAGTAACTTGGTACATTTTATCACACCACCCACCAAAAAGGGTCTCACTGTGCAACCTTGACTGGCCTAGAACTCACACAAAGAGAAATCTGCCTATTTCTGCCTCCTGAATGCTGAGGTTAATCAGATATTTTTTAATTGCATGCTAAAAAGTTACATAAGCAAAAGCAAAATTTGCATTTAGATCCATACTAAAAAAATCAACTGTGGAGAAAAAAATGTTTTTGACTAAAAATTCAAAAGAGAAAGGTCAAATGATTCATAAACAAGAAAGTATGAAGGTCTGGTTGATAGTGCCTTTGATCCCAGCTCTAGGGAAGCCGGTCAAGGTCAGCCTGGATTTACATAATGAGTTGAGGTGGGGGCAGTATAAAGCTATCCTGTGTTGAGATACGAGATGCTGGGTTTTAATACTGACCACTAAAGGGGATTAGAATTTACTAAAGAAATCCATTTCAGAGCTGAAGTGCATTGTCAATGTAAAGTATGCCTGGGATATAGTAATATGCTAGAAAAGAATTATCAAAAAGTACAGGTAGCATGTCAAATGGGTATGGGAACCAGTTCAAGAAGACCTTAGCATCCAAATCAGAGATCATTTGAATCCCAAAATGAGTAAGGACAGTGACGGAGGTGGAGCAGAAGTTAATTTAATGAAAAATGATAGGGTAAAGAGTGGTAGGACCTACTGCTGACTGGTGAGGTACTAGAATTGGAAAATAATTTTGCAGCCATCATTACAAAATTTTGTGAGATTACTATACAGACCAATATTAGCAGGTACGGGGGGGGGGGCGGCGGGGGTGCGCACACCTTTGATCTCAGCACTCAGGAAGCAGAAGAGGTAGATCTCTGTGAGTTTGAGACCAGCCTAGTCTATATGTTAAGTTCCAGGACAGCCAGAACTATACAAAGAAACCCTGTCTCAAAAAAAAAAAAGCATCTGCAAATTAGTATCCTGGGGAAAGGATAGGAAAACTAGACTTTACCAACTATTCAGAACTAATATCACCAGTGAGATGTCGTTAGGTTCCATCCTGTGCCTCTAGGTGCAATATTCTGTAAACAGAACATCACTTAATATTATGGCAATGTGTAACATTACTTAATGAAGAAACATAAGCTAAACCCCAAACTAGAAAGAAAATCCTATTAAAACGGAAGAACCTGTGTTCTCAAAAATAAATAAACTTCCAAAGACTTTATTAGGTCAGTCAGAATATAGATAGCGGATTAAAAATTAGTGCCCTAATTGCTTGGGTTATTTCTAGGGGTGGTGATGTGGTTGTTTGTTGTTCTTTGGGTTATTTGTTATTCGACTTTTCTATATAATTCAGGCCAGCATGGTACTTGCTACGTAGCCCATGCTGGCTTCAAACTCAGAATCCTCTTGCCTCAGCTTCTCAAATACTAGATCGTAGCAGACCTCACATGACTGACAGAAAAGCACTATATTATATTTATTAAATTTCCTGAAGCTGATAACCATGGCGTAGATACAAAGGAATGTTTTTATTCTTAGGATTGATGTATGTGGTTTAAGTTATGAAGAACAAATAGATGGGGCAAAATGTTACTGGTAAATGAGTGCACAGGCATTTGTTCTTCCAGCCTTCATGAAAGTTTGAATTGTTTCTTTCCAAAGAATTGTGAAGGACTATACTGACAGATTGTTTTCATCCATCTGTTTAACAAAAATGAGAGTATATTGCTGGGACAAAAACACAGCTGGTAAAATTCCTTTGGAAGGAACTTTAAATATGTATAACAAGATTGCATGTTTACCTACCATAACATAAAACACATTGTATGTATGTATGTATGTATGTATATAATCAGTTTATTGGAGCATACAAAATATCAAATCTAGATTTTTTACCCAAAAAAAGGGGGGGGAGTGGTATATTCTGTGTGGAATATCATGTATGAAATTGAAAGAGGGGTAGGAGGCTGGAGGGATGATCTTATCTGAATAGTGCTTGCATTGCAGAAGAAGGCCTGAGTTTGGATCTCCACATCTAAGTAAAAGGCCAACCATGGTAGTAGATGCCTATAGTCCCAGCACTGGGAAAGGCAAAGACTGGCAAATTCCTGGAGCTCTCTAGACAACAATTTTACCTGAATCAGTGAGCTCCAGCTTCAGTGAGAGATCACATTTCAACAAATAGAAATGAAAGGAATTTAGGAAGACACCTCAAGTTCACCTCTGATACATGTATATTCACATACATACACAAAAACATATGCATATACCACATAGCAAGTAAAAGTAAGGTGATTTTTGTCTAGGGACACCATTCTCACTTGGGAAGAAAAATACTGGAAAGAGAAGGAAAAGGTTCTTTGGGAGTAGATTAGGGATTGGAAGTAAAAGTGTGGATTCAATATTTCCTTAAATATGCATGTATTTCTGTGTTATGTTCATGTGTGTATAGATTTCTGAAGAGTCTCAGAAGTAGTGGTGGTGGTGATGGTGATTGAAGAGACGGGGTCTATGATTCATTTTTAAGGGTGATGGTGAGCGTCTTTGCCTTCCAAATGCTGGAATTGCAGACCTGTGACAAAACACCCAGTTTATGCTTTGCTGAGGATCAGTCAAATCCAGGGTGTCAGTCTTCCTAAGCAAACATTCTACCAACTGAGCTACAACTCCCACCCATTTTCAGGTTTTTGTTTTGTTTTGTTTTTTTGAAAGAATTTCTTTTGGTTTTTAACTTTCAACGCATGCTTTCTTTGTGTAGCCCTGGCTGTCCAAGTCAGTTTGTTCATTTTATGTGTGTTTTGCCTGCATGTATATCAGTGCACCATGTGCATCCTTGGTGCCTATGGAGGTCAGAAGAAGGCATCAGATCCCCTACAACTGGATTTGAACCAATTTGGCTATGAAACACATAGTGGGTTCTAAGAATTGAACTCAGATCAAACCCAGATCCATCTTTAAGAGTTGCCAGTGCTCCTAACCACTGAGCCATATCTCTAGCTGCTTTCACACAGAATCTTGCTATATATAGTCCAGACTAGCCTCAAACACTGTTCTTCCTCTGCCTTTTAAGTGTTGGGTTTAAAGGCATAAATGCTGGGATTATATAGGCTTCTGCAATCCAGCCAGTCAATCTCATGGTTTTAATTTACATTTTACAATAGCTAAAAATATTAAGCTGCTTTTTATGTCTTTATTTGCCATCTGAGTATCTTTGAAATCTGTTAAGTATTTTGCCTCATTTTAAAAATGAATTGTTTGTCACTAAAGTGATTTTGGTTTTTCTTTCATTGTTTTGGGAATGTGTTTTGTTTTGTGTGTAGGTTTGTTGTTTTAGATAAGGTTGCTTGTACCCTTAGCTGGCCTGGAACTTATTTTGTAGGAGAGGGTAACCTTGAATTCCTGATGCCTCTAACCCAAGTGCTGGGAGTAGTACCACACTATTCTGTTTTGGTTTGTATTTTGAGTTTTTTTTTTTCAGTGATAGGTAGAAACTAGTGCATGCATGCTAGGCAAGTGCTGTCTACCACTTAACTATATTATCAGTCCTTTTTAAAATTCTTTTATGTAAAGCAAGGTCTGGGTAAACTGCCCAAGCAGTCTTCAGACTTAGAGTACTCTGTCTTGGCCTCTCAAGTAACTGGGATTACAAGGTTATGTCACCACACCAGGCAATCATTGAGGGGATTAGAGATGGGGGTGTTTTGTTTTGTTTTTAGTCCAGAATGGCCTCAAGTTGGGTTGTAGCCCAGGATGACCTTGAACTCCTCCATATCCTCCTAACTTCACCTCAGGGTTATATGAAACGTGGGGGACCAAAGGCAGGGCTTGTGCATGCTAGGTAAGTGTTCCACCAACTGAGTTAGAGCCTCACCCCTCGCTTGAGTTTCAGTGCTTGTTGTTGCTAATGGTATCAAGTACTTACTGATTTGCAAATATTTCCTCCCAGTCTGTGATTGTCTTACTTAACTATTTTTTTAATGTTGTATGTATGAGCATCTTCCAGCATGTAGTCAGATGTAGAATATGGATAAAAGAATCTCATTTTCATTGATTATATGTCTATTTCTAGGTTATTCTACTTTATTAGTTAATCTCTCCTTCTGTGTTCATAGCAAAATCCCACTGTATACATTACTATAGCATTATAATGTAATCAGTTTGTCAGTTTCTATCAGTCTGGTAAGATTAGACTATGTTAAATCTGTAAATCAGTTTTGAAAGAACTGACATTTTAGTGCAAGATGTGGAGGATTATTAGCCTGTAGTCCCAGCATTTGGGAGGCTGAGGTAGGAGGATGGTCCTGGGCAACCAAGTGTGACCCTGTCTCCAAAATCCGAAAGAAAAACAATTGGCCTTTTTTGATGAAATTAATTCTAGTTCATAAACATGATCCTCCTCTCCATTTAGGTCTTTTGTTGGCACTATTTTCTCATTTTTAAGATTCCTTTAAAATGCTACATTTATCCCCAAGTATTTAATATATTTCTATAGTATTGTAAATAGTATTTTTTCCATTGCAGTTTCTAGTTTTCTACCCATCTTTTCATGTGTAAATGAGGCTTTGGGCTTATATGCCCTTTTAGAGTACAGAAATGGTATTTTGTTCTAGGGAGGGGGATTATTATGGCCTTAAGCAATTTTGTCTATCTGTTTCTTTTTTGAATGTGTCTGTTAATTGTATTTTAGATCATCTGTTTGAACTCTTTAGGGGGAGGGGCGTGGAATTTGGAGGACAATCTACAGGAGTTGATCTCTCCTTCCACTGCTTAGTCCTGAGAATCTATTTCAGGTGTTCAGCTTGGTGACCTTAACACACTGAGCTGTCTCACTGACCCTAGTTGAACTCCTTGTTGTCCACTCTGGGGTTAAAAGCACTGTTCTTGCAGAGTACCAGATTTAGTTACTAGCACCCACTTCATGGCTTACAGCTGCCTGTAATTCCAGTTTAAGGGGATTCAACAACCTCTTCTGACCTGCCTTCTGTTTCTGCTGATAGTTGATTGTATGTCTGATATTTGCTTATGTGGTAATATTTGACAAATTTGAAAATAACTATCACCTGATAGTTGAGGTACTGGTAAACTACAGCCACTTCTTGCCGTGGGGGATTTTCAGACAATAGAAAATAGAGTAAATTACTCAGACTTGGCAGTATAGGCCTATAGTTATTTAAAGAAAAAGAAAAGGAAGGAAAATTCTGTGGATGGAGAGATGGCTTAGTGGTTAAGAGAACTGGCTCAACAATTAAGAACACTTGCTACACTTGGAAAAGACCCAAGTTCAGGTCACAACCTGTAATTCCAGCTCCAGTGGATATATGAGATCTTCTGGCCTCCATGGGTACCTACCCTCACACTTAATAACTACAAATAATTTTTAAAAAATTAAGTTGCAAATATGTCAAATACTCATACAATATGTTGGCATAGCCAGATTTTCTTAGCCTGGGTGTATACAGGAAATCATTCTTCTACATGTTTATAAAGATCTTTTCTGTGTATAGTAGGACTATAGAAAAGGTCAGAGAGCATCCATCTATAATACTGGATGTTCCTTTTTAATAATGTCCATAAGCATATTAAAGGCTCTAAGACACCTTGAAAGCACAAAAAAACCCTAAATGATCATGGTACTTTAGCAGATGCTAGCCTTGAAGTTGTGATCCTCCTGCCTGCAGTTTTGGGATTTCAGATGTAGTGCTGGTTAGCTTTTGTTGTCAACTTGGTAAGCCTAATATCATCTTGGAAAAGGGACCTCAGTTGAAGAATTGCTCTAGTCAGAGTGACCTGTTAACATGTCTGTGCAACATTTTTTAAAATCATTAATTGGTAAAGGAGGGCAAAGCCCACTGGGAGAAGGAGGGTGATGGGCTGTTAACCTCAAATGTAAGATGAAGTAAACTCCTCTTCTTCTCCAAGTTGGATTTTGTCATAGTATTTATCAGAGCAACAGAACACAAACTAGAACAAGGTGTATGCCACCATGTCTGGTATTAACTCTTTTTAAAACAAATATTAACAGCCTGTGATTATTAAAACTGTACCATTTGGAATCATAATCCCTTGAAACACTTTCTGAAAGTAGAGTTAGAATAAGCTATTGCTAACTGTATTACTTGCTTGCTAAATGGCTCTGTAGTAGGCAAGCATCTGTATGGTGGGTGGGTGTGTGAGCGTGCATGCACTGGCGCTTGGGAATCTTTATTTGGGGAAGTAATTTTTGTTTTGGGACTTTAGGGACAGATTTTTGTTTGGGGAGTTTTGTTGTTGTTGTTGTTGTTGTTGTCATTGTTTATTTGAGATAGGGTCTTCCTACAGGCCCTGTCTGTCCTGAAACTCAGACTATCCTCAAACTCACAGATCTGCTAATGCTGGGTTTAAAGGTTATATGGAGTCTTTTATTATTGTTCTATTACTCTGTGTGCGTGCGTGCATGGGCGAATAACATCAGTGTATACATGTCATGGCACATGTGGAGACCTCAGAGCAGTTTTCCGATAGTTGGTTCTTTCCTTCTACCATGGCATCCAGGGACTGAAGTCAGGTCATTAAACTTGTTCTGCAGCCCTGTGCCATCTCATTTGGCATGTAGAGTCTTCATGGATATTTCTGCTTGCAAGTAGGTGTATGAATTTATTTAGAGTCTAGTCTAACTGGTGTTAGTTAACATTATAAACTGCATATGCTGTGGTATATCATTCATATACTGTCTTTTCTTTGCCCTGTGGGAAGAAATCCTGACCGTAATGATCTGACTACAAATCCTCCCGACCATCATCTCCATTCCACTATACTAAGCATAGCCAAACTGTCGGTGTATCTAGGTTATTACAGCCCCAAATTCTTTATCTTTTGCGTTTGTTTTTAGAGAAGAGTTCTTTATTATATGACCCAGGCTGACCTCAAACTCGTGGAGATTCATTTGCCTCTTCACACACATACACACACTCATGCCACACCACGACCCACCCTACTCCCAATGCTGGGATTAAAACATGAGCCACCATGCCCAACTCATAATCCTTTATTTTGATCCTTCCTCTGCCTATTCCATCAGCAGATATACAAGGGTCACCGTTTGTGTCCTTGGGTTCTTATCTCATGTTATGTGACACTATTCCCCAGGGGAGATATGAACTAATGTCTACTTACCTCAGATAGGAACTGATAACAAACAAAGCAAAGTAAGGATACCAAATTCCAGCTTGGTGAGTCAGTAAGTTGGTGTTACAGGACTATGGGTAAGGGGTTACTAGAAGGAGCAAAAATGACTCAAAGACAGTTGCATCACCAAAGCACACCCCAGCATGCATGGGTGACAGGCTCACAAACGCTGGAAACCTGGAGCATGCTACACAAGCTGGATGTAGCTCAGCTGGTCTCTTACCTTTTCCAGACAGTGTTTCTCGGGAATCCTTAGTACTTACATGCTTAGGGAGCGAGCATCTAGTGTATCTGGTCAGTTTCAGGGACTTCCTGCAGCTTTTAAGTTGCTTCCTTCCAGTGAGCATCTAGTGTATCTGGTCAGTTTCAGGGACTTCCTGCAGCTTAAAGAGTTTACTCCCTAAAAGATGACATTTTACCTCCCCTTTAGAACATCCTGTGTCTTAATAGGCTTCCTTCTAACAGGAAGACCTTATCTCCAGAAGAAGGTGCTATGGTATCACCATTGAATATGCTACCAGCCCCATCTTAGTTATTCTGCTGCCACATAACTACACCGTCTCTCAGTCCATGCCACCATATGTAAGAACTATGTCCGCTGTGTGCACAGTTGAGGTACATGGGTGTTTGATAAGTAGTTCTTAGGTGACTAAGAAAAAAAAAACTGGAGTTCTCCAGTAATATTGGCAGGTTGGTCAGAATTTTGTGTTCATAGTACCACACTATCAAATGAAGATTAGTCCATTCCCTATCATCTACCTCATCGGGGTAAATTGACAAAACTTCTCTTCTGGAATTGCCTTTAGAGTCTGGTTTCTTCTCTTTTAAATATTCCAATAGTATCTGAACTTGACTCTTTGGAGATAGATTTAATTTATAAAACTATCCAAAAGTTGCTTAGAACAATATAAGAGTACTATAAAGGGGCCAGGAGTTGTAGCAACATTATTGGAACATGCAAAATTTTCCAAGGGAAACTCCTAAGTCAATTGTGAGGGTATAACATTTCCAGTACATGATCTGAGGATCCAAATTGGGCACCGAAGACACCTGTGTAATCTCAGCCACTTGGGCTGTCAGAAGGATTGAGGCCAGCCTTTCAAGCAAACTTTGTCTGAAAATAAGAAAGAGGTCTGGAAAGATTGCTCAGTGGTTAACGCTCTTCCAGAGGACACAGGTTCAGTTCCCATCACCCATGTGGCAGCTCACAGCTGTCTGTAACTCCAATTCCAGGGGGTTCAACAACTTCTTCTGGTCTCATGGGTACACAGTCGATGCACAGATATACATGCAGACCAAACACCCACATGCATTTTTTAAAATTATATTTTCTTACAAAACTTAGAATTTTAGAAATAAAAGGCAAAATAAGAAATAATGTTTGCATCTCTTTTTTCTTCTTCTTCTTCTTTCTTCTCCTTTTGGTTTTCAAGACAGGATTTCTCTGTGTAGCCCTGTCTGTCCTGGATCTCACTTTGTAGACCAGACTGGCCTCAAACTCACAGTGATCCACCTGCCTCTGCCTCCCTGCTGGGATTAAAGGTGTGCGCCATGACCACCCCACTATATCTTATTTTTTTAAAAGGATATGGCGTAATTTCATAGAGGGGAGGAGGGACATGCCTCATTAAATATACAAGTCATTACATCATTCTCTGTTCTGTCATCATTAAGCTAATTTGTGTCTCATAGTAAAGAAGTGCATTTTGCCACAGTGTTTAGTATTTCATTATAAAATAATGTTGTCTGCTAAGCCTGTACCTATAATCCCAGCAGCTTGGGAGACTGAAATTGGAGGATCACCTGAGTTTGAGGCCAACCTGAGCTGTAACAAAGAGACCCTATCCCAATAAACAAGCATAAATTATCTGTTCTCAGTACTAGATTTCGTTTGTCACATCTCACTTAGCAGAATTTGTGTTAAGGGCTTGTAAAGGGGAGGTATGTGAGCACTGTGTCATATGTCACTGGTTTCTTCTACGAAGACAGAACATTCTTCACAATCCAAAAGAAAAAGAAGATTGGTTCGGGATGTTTGACGGCTATGATAGCTGCAGTGAGGACACAAGTAGCAGCTCCAGCTCCGAGGAGAGTGAAGAAGAAGTTGCTCCTTTACCTTCCAATCTCCCAATTATCAAAAATAATGGACAAGTCTACACATACCCAGATGGTAAATCTGGCATGGGTGAGTGTCTACACTTTAACCTATTGTATAACTTTGTGTTTGAGGGTATGTTTTCATTTAACGTTTTTGTTAAGTTGGTTTGGTTATTTTATTTTTAGACAGTGCCTGCTGTGTATCCCAGACTGGTTAAGAACTCATAATCATCCAGCCTTCGAGGTGCTGGGATTATAAACAGTGGTACCATGTCTGACCTCTCCTTTAGAATTTTTAAAGGATTGTTTGAAGAAATTGAACCTGAAACTCATAAGTTCCAGTCAAGATCACAGAGTTTATCTCTGCCATCCTACCTTCTAGTAGGAAGCAAGTAGAAGAAAATCTATTGTAAGACATAAATTCAGTTAATGACTATCCTTATAGGACTGAAAATGGGGAGGATCATAGTTTTTAAAAACACTGAGATAGAGCTTCTCTGTGACAGTTATAAACTATGCGGCAACCAGGGGGGCAGTTGAGGGTTGGTTGGTGCTTTTCAGAACAGGTTGCACTGAATCACATGCTGGTCTGGAACTTGAGCTAGTTCTCCTGCCTCACTTGCCCCCATCATGCCCAGAACATAAGTTACCACCCTCAGTATAAGGTGCTGCCTATCTTTTTTTTTTTTTTTTTTTTTTTTTTTTGGTTTGGTTTTTCAAGACAGGGTTTCTCTGTGTAATTTTGGAGCCTATCCTGGCACTCGCTCTGGAGACCAGGCTGGCCTTGAACTCACTGAGATCCGCCTGCCTCTGCCTCCCAGGTGCTGGGATTAAAGGCATGAGCCACCAATGCCCAGCAGTGCTGCCGATCTTACACAGAAAATGGTCTCATTTTTTATTGGTTCTCAGCACTAGTATTTGCTTTATATTGAACCAGAATTACCCTGTTTTGACTCTTCATTTAGTTTTAATGCTACTTTTAAGGCTAAACTAGATGCCAAGAGGTAATGCTTCCCTAGTGTACACAATGCCTGGGTTCCATCCTTAGGACCACAAATAAAAAAGCATGTGTGCATGTGTATTGAGAATCACCGTTATGAAGAAAGTGACCTTTTTTCCTCTCTCTTTTTAAATCAAGCTGCCAGAATAATTCTAATCTTTTTATGGTGATTTTTTTCACACTTGATCACTTCCTTTGGTAGGCATATCAAATAACCACAGTCATTTCCTCCATTTAAGTAATTCCATTCATCAATATTCTGGACACTTTTCCTGGGATATTCAGATTATTTGCTAATAGGAACAGCTCCTCCTGATTTGCACCCCATCCTCAAAACATTGCCAGCAAATGGCTGGTTACACTGTGAGCAGGCCAAAAGGTATTTCAGCCTTGCTGTCTTCTTTGAGACATTGCAGTTAAGTCACTGTCTTTTTCTAAAATAATACTGAATTTCAAATAATAGATATTTCTTTTAGCATTTTTTTTTTTGAGAGGTGGGGAGAAAATGGTGAAGGCATTTATGTTGGTGCACATGCCTTAATGCACTAGGAAAGATCAGAAAGACAATTTTGTGTAGTCATTTCTCTTCCACTTTTATGTGCATGTGTGGGATTCAGTTCAGGTTGCCACGCTTGCTTTGGCAAGTGCCTTTACCTATAGAACCAGCTCATTATTTGTTTGTTGTTACTTTTGTTTGGTTGTTTTTTGTTTTTGTTTCTTGATATAGGGTTTCTCTGTTATCCCTGGAACTCTCTTTAGATCAGGCTGGCCTCAACCTCAGAGATCCACCTGCTTCTGCCTCCCAAGTGCTGGAGTTACAGGTGTGTGCCAGCACTGCCCAGCCGTTTGTTGTTGTCTTATGGCATATATAAACAACCTAAACTAATCTTGGGGCTTTGAATCTCTTTTGGAAGCTTTTTTCTTACCTTTCTTACCAACCTTTGACAGCAGAAATTTTCAATTCTGTCATCTAGTGTTGGATGCTATGTCATCTAATTTTTAAGCTGTGATTCATTTACAGATGGTGATAATCTTTTTTTTTTTTTTTTCTTTTTTTGCCTCCTACTGTCTTTTAACTAAGAAGCTGAACATGGTAGAGTCTGGTACAGAGTTCTTCAAACCATATTTAAAAAATTGTACTTAGCTAAGAGTGGCTGCAGTGGCAACATTTGAAGAGGCTAAAGCAAGAAGATCCATCATGGACTAACAAGGAAGTTATCCAAGAAACATTTTTTTTTTTTAAATCAACTTCAGTGTTTGAGGCATTATTAGCTCAGTCAGTAAAGTGCATGCTGTGTAAGCATGAGGACCTGTGTTTGATCCCAGATAACATGTAAAAAGACAAGTATGATAGTGGCTACTGTAATCGAAGCCAGCACTAAGGTGATGGAGATGGGTAAATCTATGGAGTTTACTGGCAAGTCAGCTTAACCTACTTGGCAAGCTTTGAGCCAGTCTCTTTTTGGTTTGGTTTTGGTTTTTCAAGACATGTTTTCAGCACTGGCTGTCCTGGAACTCACAGAGATCCACCTGCCTCTGCCTCCCGAGTGCTGGGATTAAAGGCATGTGCCACCACCACCTGGCCAGACTGTCTCAAGCAAACAAGGTAGATGGCATCTAAGGAACAACAGCTGAAGTTGACGCCTGGCTTCCACATGCACAGGCAGCATGCATGAGGGGACATGTGCGCACACACACATGAACTCAAACACACACACACACACACATATGCATAACGTATACACTGTCACAGAACTTCATTTACCAAAATGCACTAGGGTCATCTGGTAATTAATTCACCCAATAATCCCAGCACTTGAGAGGCTGCAGCAGGCAGATTGAGAGTTTGAGGCAAGCCTGGGCTGTATAATGAGACTTTGTATTGGGAACAAAACAAAAAGATTGCCCCCAATGAATTAAAATGTACTTAGGACCAGGAATAATCCCAGCACTCTGGAGACAGAGGCAGGAGATCTCTCTGAGGTTGAGGCCAGCCTGGTCCACACAGTAGCAAGTCCCAGGACAGTCAAGACTTGACCCTGTCTCAAAAAAAAAAAAAAAAAAAACTGATATACCTAGGGAAAGAGAGATGTGTGGCTCTTCAGTAGAGCTCTTTCCTTGCATGGAAAGATACTATGTTAAATCTAGCATCACAAACCCGAAAAGAAGGATTTCCTAGGTGTTTTCTACTCCAGCTGTCACAGTTGACAAAGCTATGTGAAAACTGTAAGAAATACTGAACTTGGTATGGTGGTGCACACCTTTGATCCCAGCACCTGGAGACCAGAGGCAGGCAGAGCTCTATGAGTTTAAGGCCCTTAGACTACATAGTGAATTCCAAGCCAACCAGTGCTATATAGTCAGACCTTGTCTTTAAAAAAAAAAAAAAAAAAAAAAAAAACTTAATTCCTATTACTAAATATTCTTGTTGTGGTTTGGTGATGCCATACCAGTGTGGAAATCTTAACCACAAAAGAGCATTGTAGTGTGATGTATAATCTAGTCAGGATTCATTGTCTGATTGACTGGTTTGGTTTGGTTTGGTTTTGGTGATGTAGACCAGCCTGGCCTGGAATTCACTGTGGTTACAGGGCCTGATTTTGCCTCTCAAGTGCTAGGATCAAAACAGTGTGCCACTATAGCAGACTTTTTTTTCTTTTTTAATAATAGATAATTGAAAATCTTTTTAATGATCTAGAATTTGTAGAGAACCATTCTTTTTTTTTTAGCGAATAGAACGCCCAGTATTCATTGCTAATGTCTTGGCTATTTGGTGTTCTGTCTTGTTTCCAATTCTCATGGATTTGTAAGTGCTAGTTATGCTACAAGGTGTCTTCAGTTTAACCGTTTGGATGGAACGTTAACCTATGGATTTTTGTTTTGTTTTGTTCTCTCTCTTAGGTAGTACTAAGGATTAAACCTAGGACCTTGTACATGCTAGTGCTCTGCCACTGAACTGTATCCCAGCCCACTTCTTACTGAGACAGTATTTTACTTAATTAACCCACACTGGCCTTGAGTTGACTGTATAGCCTAGGCAGACTTTGAACTCTCAACTCTTCTGCCTCAGCCTGCTTACATAGCCAGGCCCAGCTGTTTGTCTCTTTTGAATTTTGGTTCGTGTGACATGTGTTTATGTAATTCTGCCTTTTGGGCTGTTAGTCATTAAGTAATATCCATCAGAAGCTGAGCTGTCTCTTGCCGTGACCTCTGCCTCACACTCGGAGCCTGCCTTGTCCTTCTATGTCCCCTGGACATAATTTGAAAGAATCCTCTTAATTTTTCTAAATACTTCCTTTTCTTTGGTTTCAGCCTTTGCAATATTTTAAAGACTTTTGCTATAATTTTGTTAATCCTTAATTATGTTGTACTCCTTTTCATCTTTTGCTCATAATCCTATTAAAAGCTGAAATTCATTATATATATATATATATGTATGTATGTATGTGTGTGTATATATATATATATTTCAGTATATATGAAAATGCCTACCGCATAGTTAGCATTGGGAAAATGTTAGTTGGAAACGGGGTCTCTCTCTCTCTCTCTCTCTCTCTCTCTCTCTCTCATAGTTAGCATTAGGAAAATGTTAGTTGAAAACAGGGTCTACCTCCCTCCCTCCCTACACATACACACTCAGTGCTGGGGTTATAGACATGCATCACCATACCCCTTCACCATTTTAAAGCCTTTAGGACTTCAGGAAAATTTCAGACTTTATAGACCCACCACCACCAGGGCATCATACAGGTCCTATATATAACTTTATCATTTGTGTATGAGAATGGAGAAAAAATTCATTGCAGATTTTTAGATAAATACCTGTAGACAGGTGGAGAGATTTGATTTTATGATATGAACTTTCATACCGTTGTTTTTATTTTATTAATTAGCTACCTGTGAAATGTGTGGGATGGTCGGTGTACGAGACGCTTTTTACTCTAAAACAAAACGTTTCTGCAGTGTTTCTTGTTCAAGAAGTTACTCGTCAAACTCTAAGAAGGCAAGCATTCTGGCCAGACTTCAGGTAACGGTACAGAAACCTTCTTATTCTTCCTGTTTCACACAGCTTTTACTTACTTGTCATCTGACTGTGGTTCACTGCACTCCACCTCTGCCCAACCAGCTGATGACTTACAGCCTTACAGTATCTTACTTGGTGAAGACAGGCTCTCCAAAATGAGCTGTAAACTAGCATATAAATGAACTAAAAATACCTTTTCCCACATAAGTACAATGAAACACCTTATTATATGTAGAAAATATAGCCATTTTCTCTTCTGCTCCCTCCCCAATGTTACCTTGAGTTAATATCAAGGTAGATGCTAGGCGCTGGTGGCACACGCCTTTAATCCCAGCACCAGAGAGGCAGAGGCAGGCAGATTTCTGTGAGCTCGAGGCCAGCCTGGTCTACAGAGAGTTCCAGGACAGGCTCCAAAGCTACACAAAGAAATCCTGTGTCAAAAATCAAATAAATAAAAACAAGGTAGAATCACCATTTTGGTGAAAATGATTTATTCTTTGGGTGTTTCTGGGGGTTTTTTTGCTTTGTTTTTTCTTTCCCTCATCATGCTTTTTACTTTGGCTTTTGTTCTTGGGTTTTTTGCTGGTGATGAACCCCAGCTTTGTCAGTGATACGCAAGTTCAACTTCATACAATTTGATGCCTTAACCAAATATGTTTGCTAATATAACTCACCTTTTTAAAAAAAAAAAAAAAAATCCATGAAATGAAAAGAAAATCATCTTCTTTTAAGTGTATATGAGTGCCTACAGAATCCTGGAGTCTTGACTAATTGACTTAGTTGTTACTGTACCATCTAAAAATTTCTTAAAGCAGTAGAGTACTGATTTTTGTAATTATCTTTTGTATGGTCACAGTTTTCCTCATTTAACTTATTGTGATCATTACATAGCACTGAAAAGTTATTTAAATCCCCCAGATGAAGGAAATACATCACTTAGATGTATTTCTATATTTCAGATAGACAGTTCCCAAAGATCCTGAGCAGTGGTCTGTACCCAAATGGATGGCAGTTTGTCACACTGAATTTGGCCATGATCATTATGTCATTGACCTTTTCCGTTAGCACTAAAGGTATAAACCTCAGTCACTTGCTCTTTGAACATTCAGTTGTCTTTCTTACCATATCAGTAGCAATGCTTCGCAGCTGCATGAGTGAATAACACTGATTCTGTCTACTATAAGAAGAGGTCAAGTATCCACCACAGCCTATATTTTAACATTTTATGGAATATAATTTTTATTAACATATTAATTCGCATATTGCTGTTTTAGTCTGTGCCAGCTCTGCTGTCCATATTAGATAACTACATTGTAGCAGAACAAAAAGAAAACTCTCACGTTAAAATTCCTTGTATGTTTCCTCTGCTTTAATAATTTTCTAAACCCTCAGTATTTAAGCAGAATTAGTATGCAATCATGTTAAATTTCACTTGTGGAGGGGGGGTGAAGAACTCTATTTACTTAACTTTTTTTGTTTCAGGGTAAGCCTCCAACAAAGAAAGCAAAAGTTCTTCAGAAACAGCCTTTAGTTGCTAAATTAGCTGCATATGCTCAATATCAAGCTACCTTGCAAAATCAAGCAAAGACAAAAGCAGGTAATTCTGGTGAGTGTAATAAAAGAATTATTCATATGACTGGTTTCAAGTAATAGCATTTTAACCTTGGGCTATGTTTGAGCTATATTTTTTCTGTTAGCACATTAAGACTGCGCTTCCTGGTATCAGGTGGTTGGTTGTTAATTATTATAGAAGAAGGGGTTAGTTGACACACAAAGACGTTCTAGTGGTGGTGGTAATGTGTTTGTAAATACAAGTGGGAAATCACCAATCAGAAAAAAGAAATCTGATCTGGGGAAGGCATTTTTTTAGTGGTAAGTACTCACCTAGGGCATTAGGCCCTCCATCCAGTTTCTCCTACCAAAAAAGAAAATCTGAAATCCAAAATGTTTTGAAATAGTCCATGCAAATGCCTGAAAATCCATGAAACTCTGAAAGTAGTATACTTTGGGTAGCAAGTATTTAGAAAAGGGGTTTAACCAGTAAAAGGTCATATAGTCAAGTTCTTTCATCTTTATGGGAAAACAAAAGCTTTTGATGACAGTGGGTTTTGGAAAGAGGGTCTTACTATATAGCCCTAGTTGACTCTGATCCCCCTGCCATCATCTCTCAAGTGCTTGGAGTACAGGCATGTGTCATCACATTTCACCAAAAACTTTAGGGGTTGGTTGGGGTTTTTTGTTTGTTTGCTTGTTTTGTTCTTTTGAAGACAGGGTTTGTCTACGTAGCCCTGACTGTCCTGAAACTCAACTCTGTAGACCAGACTGGCCTCAAACTCCAAGATCTGCCTACATCTGTCTCCTAAGTCTCCCCAGGTACTGGGATTAAAGGCATGCCACCACCACAGCCCAACTCAAAAACTTTGTGATGGCACAGGCCTTTAATCCTAGCACTCGGGAGGCAGAGACAGGTGGAACTCTGAGTTTGAGGCCAGTGTGATCAACAGAATGAGTTCCAGGACAGCCAGGGCTACACAGAGAAACCCTGTCTTGAAAAACAACAACAACAAAATAAAAATAATAATAACTTTGGGGCTAGCAAGATGTGACTCAGCAAATAAAAGTGTAGAAACCTGAATTTAGTCCCTGGGCCCCACATGCTGTAAGGAGAACTCCCAGAAGTTACCCTCTGAGCTCCACACACATGTTTTGGTACACATGCTCCCCAACACACATTAAATAAATGAGGAACAATTTTTTTTTAATAAAATGTTAAACAATTACATCTAAGTTTACTCTATTTCAGCAGTCTCCGTGGAAGGCTTCAGCTGGGGTAACTACATCAACAGCAATAGCTTCATAGCAGCTCCAGTCGCCTGCTTTAAGCATGTGAGTATGGAATTTCTCCCTTACGTGAAATGCGATCTTTACATCTGAAGGTACACTAACCCCTCATCATCTTATCCTTAGAAAGTTTTTGTTTATACCATAAAATAAAAATGTTTCTCCTTTATTGTTATACTTAATAGTTAAGAATAACTTCTTGTGGTTTACAAGTAAAATCCTTGTTATCCCAACAAAAAAAGCTCCTTTTGAGGGCTTCTGAAGTGTTGTAGGTCAGTGGCAAGGTGATTGCCTGGAACATTCAAGGACCTGTGATTTGCCTCCAGCATTAATTTTTTTTTTAGTTGCAGGCTGGTGAAATGGCTCAGCAGTTAAGAGCACTGGCTTCTCTTCCAGGGGACTGGGTTCAATTCCCAGCATCCACGTGGTAGTTCACACTTGTCTGTAACTCTAGTTCCACGACTTGTGACATACATGTAGGCAAAAACATCAGTGACCATAAAATTTTTTTAAAAGCTTTTAGTTACAATATGAGTGATTTTTGAACAATAAAAATTACTCTCATCCAGTTTCCATGTTAAACCATATGAAACATGAAGTATGTGGAAAGAATCCTATAACAAAACTGGTTGGCAGTGTCATGTGGCTCAGCCTAGCACATCCCAAAAATTTTACAACTTAAACAGGTAATTTCTAAAAGAGTTATCTCCTCCAGTTCTGTTTTTGCCTCCAAATGTAAAATCACACTAAAGAAGCAGCAGGACAGCCTCCAAAGCCACAGAGAAACCCTGTCTCAAAAAAAAAACAGAAAAAAAGAAGCAGCAGGAGGAATGTTTTCTTGTGAGTTAGAGTAAGTAATCTGTGTCATTAAAAACAGTTTGAAAAATACTGTTTTCAGAGCATCTGATGTAAAAACAATGTGTCAGATGTCATATTATTTCACTTTGATTTATCTTTGGTAATATGCCCTAATATTTCTTAACCTGACATGATTAATTTATATTTAGAGACTGTATACTTCTGTGTGTACATAAACAGAAAAGTTATGAATTAATGCAATTTTCTTCACACTTAACATTTTGCTAAGGGCTTTAATAAATAACAGCATGTGAACAAAACTACACATGCTTTCTTACCATGAAATCCAAATGAGTTCTCTCATTCTGCCAGTGAAGGATTTTTATCAGACGGAAGCATATTAATTCACTAGTATAAATGTATATTAAACCCCGTGCATTAATTTCTTGGTTTTCTTCCTTTAAGGTACAAATGTTAAGCCCTTTGTCTGTGGCATGCTGTCTGAGATAACCTAAAATGTAACCTTTAGGTGCTTATCTGAGAGTCCAAGTGGGTGATTTATGCTATATTGTTGGAAATACTGACATATTAGTGAACTGTGTAACATATATGGTTGCATTATGTACAACAGCTACAAAGAGAACTACAGAGCTGGGGGTGTCAATCACTGGCAGGACACCTACCCAGCCACTCACAAAAGGTCCTATACTTAGCACTGCAGAGCACAAAGCACAAACCCAGCCCTCACAGTGTTGCTCTGTGGTGCTGAGATGCTCAGAATTCCATAGTAAGTCTTCATCCAAGATTGCTGGCACATTTGTCTGTTGTCTCTTTTTAAATGGCTTTCATCTTCCTTTAGATCTTCTTTTTAATGTTTTATGTCATAAACCAGGTCAAGCCTTTTTATATAAGTACCGTAATATTTTTTAAAAAATAGCATTTCAGGGTCCTGAAAGTGTATTTCAGTTCCAGTCCACATCTTTGAACAATTATACTGATGAATCAAGTTCTTCGAGTACATCACTTAAAATAATTAAGTTGGTTGATTTTGCTTACAGCTTTGCTATTTTAACATTGAAATGGTCATGGGGCAGGTAATTTTACCTTGGAAATACGTACAATTCCAAAAAGGACCAGAAAAATGGATAATAAACTTGAGAGTTGTGGTTATGTGAAATGGAGCTGTTTGAATGGGGTTGGAGATAGTAATAAAGGACCTTTAGACTTGCAATGTTTTGCTTTTTTTAACAAGGAGAATATAGATTTTATAATTTAAAATCCAGTTCAGGATCTGTATGGTAGCATATACCTACAATCCTAGCACTTGGGAGGTGGAAGCAGAAGGATGCAAGAGTTCTAGGCTAGCCTCAGCTACATAGTGAGTTCAAGACTAGCAGTAAAGAAGGATAGTCTATGGCGTAGAATAGGATAGCTAAATAAGGATAATGTGGCACCTTCACTTTCTCACTCAGAAAAAAGTGTCTGTGGAGCCCATCATTCCTGTTTCACTCTCCTTTCCTCACTGCTTCCTCCTCCTTACCAGAGAGGAAAACCTTTGACTTGGTATAGTGAATTTACTTTGTTGCTTTAATCAACATTTTCAGTTGAAGCCGTTTGATTTAAGAGGTAGAACTATGCTAAACTTGATTTTATTCTTCAGAGTTGACTCTCCAGTCTTTCCCAGAGATCATTTTCTATCTTGTCTCTAAGAAAAGTTACTGGTTTGGGCTGTGGGAAGTCTGTGACCCGTAATTACTGGGAACAGAAGACCTTGTCTCATACCATCATCCCTCTAAGATTTCACATGTTCTCTAAGAGGGTTTTCTTCTTAGAGACTCAAGTCTGCCCTCTTGCCAACTTGAGTATCAAATAGGAGCCTTGTTGCTGGTAGAGATTCTTTTCCAAACCTAATTTATAAATGCTCATCTGTAATGTGTGATGCAGAAGCAAAGCTGTTCTGGTTGAAACAGGAGTTGTTGTGAGCGTGTTGTCAGAATCCTGACTGCCTGGATTTTCCAGTTTAACCAGCCTCTACTCAAGTAAGGGTCCAAATACCCTACCTTTTCAAGGCACTTAAAACAGACAGACACTTTCAAGTGTGAAGTTATTTAGATTTCTGGAAATGAAGTTCCACAACATACACTGTAAGACTAGAGAGATGGCTCAGCCCTTAAGCTCATACACTGCTCTTGCAGGACTCAAGTTCTGTTCCCAGCACCCAACTTGAGTGGTTCAGAACTGCCAGTGACTCCAGCTCTACAGAGATTTGATGCCTATGGCCTCCATGGGCACCTTCATAATACAAAAAGCCACAGACACACATGCATAAATATAATTTAAAATACAAATTTAGGAAAATAAAGATATGGAGTCAAGTGATGATCACAGCACTCAGAAGGATAAACCAAGTGGGCAGCATTGTGTGTGTACTCAGTACCAGGCCTACTAGGTGACATAGCATGACTTTGTCTGATAAATAAACAAACAAAAATTCTTTGGAACCAACCCTGGTGCTGTAGCCCTATAATCTCATCTACAAAAGGATCACAAGTTTAAGGCCAGCCTGGGCAGTTTGGTGAGACCTCATTACCACCAAAAAGAAAATAAGTCTACAATGAAATTTGAGTCCCTTTTGTCCTTTCCCATATTATTTCTTTCCTCATAAAATCTGACTCAGACTTTAGTCACAAGAAACTACCCTGACTGGTTTGGCAAATTGGTCTCCAACCATTGTCCACCTTTCCTTTGTTTTGTAGTCCTGAGGTGGAAATCACTGAATTGGATAATAAAAATTTTTACTTAATCCTAAATTAACCAGATATGGTAGCACATACTTGTTATCCCAGGAGTCAGGAATCTGAGACAAGAGCACTGTGAGTTCCAGGCAAACCTGGCTGCAGTGTGAGACTATCAGAAACATTAAAACTAATGTGTAATCCAAAGCTGGTGGCATCTTCAGAATCCTTTAGCTCTCCTAGACCACTTCTTAAGTAAAGCTTTACTACTTTTTTGAAGCTGAGTTATAATTTTTAAACTTAATTTTCATAATTTAAGGTCTTTAGTTCTTTTTCAGATTGCTTTTGTTATTTTAATTCTGGATATGCCTGCACGTGGGTGAGCACATAAATACAGAAGCCCATGGAGGCCAAAGATGTCAGACCCCTTGAAGCTAGAATCACAAGTGGGTGTGGGTCACCTGGCATGGGTGTCGAGAAACAAACTAAAGTCCTCTACAAAAGCAGTGTGCCCCTAGCCATTTCTCCAGCCCTGTCTTAGTTCTTGGTTAGTTGTATCCACACAAGGCAAAAAACCAACAAAACACATAATACTAATATAGAACCATATTCCACTTAGAGATGCTGCATAGATTCCTCAGATTCACAGATGTTTATCTGGGCAGGGGAGGTTGACAGAAAATTGACATAGGGTTTCTCACTTCTTAACCCAGGCTGATCTGGAACTTAATCTTCCTGTCTCAGCCTCCTAAGAGGGATTATAAGTGTGTGCCATCATGTGCAGTTGTGCTATGACTTAAGGTTGGGAGGGGGGGTCAGTGTTGGGTTTTGTGGTAGGGAATGGGGGTGTTATTGTTTCTTTTTCAAAGCTGGACCACTATAGATCAGACTACCTTGGAAGTCATGGCAGTCCTCCTGCCTCAGCTTCTTATGTGTTGTGATTAGAGACATGATCTATCACACCTAGCTTATATTATAACTTTAAAGTTAAGTTTGTTTGACCTTTTCATTCTGCCTCCATGAATATACCTGGTATCACTTACATAATACAGTCTTTGTTGCTTTTATCTGTAATCTGAGTGCAGCCTTTTTGAAGAAAAAGGTTTTTTATTTATTTGCAACATGTATCATACGTGCTTATTTTGTTTTAATGGAGAGATGGGTCAGCAGTTAAAGCACTGGCAGCTCTTCCAGAGGACCTGAATTCAATCCCCAGCACCCACAGCTCACAACAGTCTGTAACTACAGTTCAAAGGGATCCAACACCCTCACACAGACATGAATGCAGACAAAACACCAGTGCACAGAAAATAAAATTTAAAGAAAAGAAAAACAGAAGCCATCTTGTTTGCATATGACCTATAACAATAGTTTAACTTTGAAGTAAAATTCACAATATAATTTCACAGATACGTGTTTATTAGGAATATTATTCAACTAAAATTACCTTTTAGTGTGTTTCCCCCTCTGTCCTTGACCCACAGAAAGAGAACTCTGGAAAATGCATAATAAAACTTGATCTCTTTTATAATTGAAGATCAAACCTCCATGTTATCTTTGGTTATAAAATTTATTTCTAATAAAAATAAAACTTGGGGCTGGAGAAGTGGCTCAGCGGTTAAGAGCACTGGCTGTTCTTCCAGAGATCCTGAGTTGAATTCCCAGCAATCACACAGTGGCTCACAATCATCTCTAGTGAGATCTGATGCCCTCTTCTGGCATAAAGATGTACATGTAGATAGAGTACTCATCTACATAAATTAAATAAATCTCTAAGAAAACTTGAGTTGGTTTCTGGTGCTTAATGTTCTACCCATGCTAACACTTAACACGAAATGCATTCTCTCTACAAAGGCAGCAAGATCCCATAGTGAAAATCACCTTCCATAGGTTTTCAGGAAAACTTAATTTAAAAGGAAGCCTAAATAAATCTCAATGAATGTCTTAACTTCAGACTCTATCCCAGAGTGGTTTTTGTTTTTCTTTTGGTATCTCCTAATGATTAAACTATGTTTTGTTTTATTTTAGTTAGGCAGTTTTAAACCCAAGTGTGGTAGTACATACCTATAATCTCACACGTAGAAGTCTTCCTTGTTTGGGAAGCAATGAGGCAGGAGGATCACATTGAGTATGAGGCTAGTTTGGTCTACATGGTGAGTTCGAGGCCAGCCTGGACTAAGACCTTGTCTCAAAAAAAAACGGGGGGTGAGGGGCTTCAATAGTAGTTTCTACTTTTTTTTTTTTTTTAACATTTGTAGCATTTTTCTCAGGTGTTCTCAAACATTCCATTTTCCTTGCACTCCCCATTTCTATGCTGCCATCACCCCCACGCACCCCCAATAGATTCTAGTGTCAGATCAGGTGAGTATACTTTGGACAGAATACATTGGACTTTTTATTTGTTGTTTGGGTCAGGTTGTATATTGAGATGCAGGGCCTTGCTATGTATCCCAAACTAGCTTCAGACTCAAAAAGCTCCTGCCTCAGCCTCCCAAGTGCTGCAATTACAGATGTGCAGCACTGTGCCTGGATTCTTGCCTTGTTCATCTTTCTCTAATAATCATGTACTTTAGTAATCATGTACTTTTTCGTTCTGAGATATAGAAATGGTGGATTTTGCTTGGTTTCCGACCTACAAATTCAGGTCTAACCTATGCCCGTTTATACTCTCTAAAGGTTGAGTGTGGTTATCAAAAGTTGAAGGTTTGCAGTGCTGTGGAAGGAAATCTTTATTTCTGTATGCATCATGTGTGCCCTCTTAGAATCTAAACACAGTCATCTGGGCTATTGAACTATCTGGGAATGTTCTCGGAATGAAGGAAATAAGACTTCCTGCAGGTTATTTTCTTTCAGATAGGTAGGTGGAGGTTATCTTACATTGTGTTGGGGACCCCCCTCAGCATTTGGATTTGGCCATCTCTACAGGACCTGATGACAGCTTACTTTGCAGGGAAGGAGAGTCGCTCCCAGATAGCTCTCACGAGTGGCCCTGGAGCAGGAAGTGGTGGAGCAGATCTTCCTTGTTTGGGAGGAGCCTGAGGTAGACCTCGCATCCTGAGTCTGGAAGGTAAATTTGTTGTTACCTGTAAATGATGGTTCTGCTAGTTCATGCTATACCAATCCAGACTTCAGAGGTATCCCTCCTGCCAGCAAGAGAAGACAGATGACTTGGATGAAGATGGCTGTCAAGCCCTGGGTCATTTCGTCTTCCACACTTAAAGAATATTCATTTTTTTAAAAAGGGCAGATTTATCTATGAAATCACTATCATTTCAACACATCGAGCACATACTCGGTTATAACTGTAGTGCTCTATCTTGTTGATGTTTGTTTCTTCATTTTTTTTCATAGTGTAAACCATATGGATTGGTTTAAGAGGGCCTAGCAGAACCACAACCTTACAGGCAAGAACAAATGTCACTTTCTGCTACTTTCTCCTATACCAATCCAGACTATAGGGACCAGACCAAAGATCTCCCACTCAAGTGAGCATTACCTTTTTTTTTTTCTTTTAGTAAATATTGACACTTCTTTTCTTGAGTAAATAACATTAAAAAATATTTTCTCCAAAGATAATATTGAAGCTTTAAAAAGAAATCAGCGCAACAGATTGTCAACTCTAGCCCAGAAAAGAGTCCTGTATGCAAATTTCATTTAGCATTGTGCCCACCTAACCTGTAGCTTGTCAACATAACCACAGTTCTCAGTAACAACCAAATTTATAGATTTGGCAGTCAAGCAAAGAGTAGCTACCCTACTTGAGTTTAACGCAGCTTTATGCATGCATTTACCTTCACCTATCTTCTCTGATTGCTTAGCTTTCCAAGAATAAATGTATGGTCTTTGTATTGATGTATGTTAGCTTAGTTTGTGTTACCTGTCTTCCTAGCCTCTCCTTTTCTGATCATATCTGCTGGCAATAGGGATGGCCCTACAGTCTAGAATGATGTAGGGAGAGGTAGCAGAACCTGAAGGGTCCAATCTTCCTGTTTAAAAAGGAAAATCAGGCATGGTGGCACACAAACCTACAACCCTAGCACTTTTTGGGGAGGGGGCTGTGACAGGAGCATTGCAAATTTGAGGCCAGTGTGGTATACATGGCAAATTCCAGGCCAGCCTGAGCTATATAGCAAAGCCTGTGTCAAAAGGGAAGGAGGTGGTTTTGTTTGTTCCTTCCCTCTTGGGAAGATGTATATGTGTTTCTTCCCCATAATCAAAAATAATGGAGATTGGGTGTGTCTCTAAGATAATAAGGTATATTTATTGCTTGCTACTCAAAGAGTTAGCTATTAATTGGTTCTGTTTTTGGTTTCTAGATCTTAGTTTGCTATTATTTGACATTCTGTTTCCTTCAGAAATTTACAAACTGTTTAGAGGGCAGGAATTAAATATTGCTTTAGGCTGGCTCTATTCTGAGTTACCATCAAAGTATAAGGGGCATTCCTTCCATGCCCACCTAACCTGTAGCTTTTTTCCCAATGTCCATATTTATTAGTTCATGTCTGTGCTTGCCTATCTTTTAATTTGAGGCTGTTTTGTTTTCACCTGATTTATTCATATTATCAGGCCTTCTGGAACCTTACCTTATCCTTTTATTTGTGTCCAGTGTTCTACATTTCATGGAAACCTGATTATCCAGGGCCACAGAGACTAGAATTATCAGCACTAGTGAATAATTATAAACTCATGTACTTGATTAATTTACTGTTGCATAAAGTCCAAGTAATTGTGTATTGCCTTACAATTTAAGGATTCATAGCAATGGGAGCGTTACCTTTTGGGAAATGTGACTGTTATACTCTTAGGTAAGGTTTGCTGGGTTGCCATCTTAACCAGTAGTATGGAGGCCAATGGTCTACAGCTCTAACATGGGAAGTTTTATTTTCATAGTAATTGTTGCATGAGAAATTTTGAGACAATAAATTGTTTAACAATTACTGCAGGCCTCTCTTCCACTCCCCCCCCTTTAATGACTTTCCCACTGCTTTTTCCTGTCCCTCTTAATAGACTGTATTTGCATTATGTGGATTTAACTTATATTTGAAATACAAATACATGTTTTATTTCTCCGGATCATATTAAAGCCTGTTACTTGAATTTATTTTTTTTCCTACTCTTGGACAAGATCTTTAAAAATTAAGGGTTAAAGTATTTTCATTCAGTACACATTAAAAACATTAAATTCCTCAAGTCACCTTGATTTTATGGTGTTGGCCAAGTTTGTAATTCAGGTTTTAGAATAATTGTTACTTAGATGTCACATTTGGTGTGAATTTCGAAGTCATCGTGTATCTAATAGGTTCAGATTCTGTCTTTTATCTTGAATTTAAGTCTGACTCTGGCTTTCTCAAAATAGAATCTTTACAACAATGAATAGAAACTATACTTTAAGAAAATATGAATGGATGAAAATGACATATTTATTTGAGCAGTCCATTGTTGATACTTAATTTTGAATGATAACTTAATAATTTTTGTATAACAGGCACCTATGGGGACCTGCTGGGGTGATATCTCAGAAAATGTAAGAATAGAAGTTCCCAATACAGACTGCAGTCTACCTACCAAAGTCTTCTGGATTGCTGGAATTATAAAATTAGCAGGTGAAATCATACATGATGATTTACTAGAAAATGCTAGTAATACAAACTTGTTTTTAAAAATATATATATAAATTTTTCTGGGTATTACAAATAAATAATACATGTATAGTAGGAGTTGGCAGATATTTTTTGTACAAGACCAGACAATAAATTCTTGGATTTGTACAGTTTGCTCTATTACACTACCCATTTCCCCCATTTTAACATGTGAACAACTATAGTAACATAAAAACAGATGGCTATAACTGTAGAATTTTATGAAATCTGAGTCTCATGAAGCTGTCACTTCTTTATCTGAAGGAAATACTGTTCCTTCAGTTCTTTCTAGCCATTAAAAAGGAAAAAAAAAAGCAGTAAGCCAGGCCAGCTGGGTGGGCTTTATCTCCAACTTGTCTCTCTATAACACTCTTACTACTGCTTTACTGTACACTGCCCGTATTACCTAAAAGTGGCCTTGTTGCCAGGTGTGATGGCCTCACACCTTTAATCCCAGTACACCCGAGACAGAGGCAGATAGATCCCTGAGTTGAGGCCAGCCTGGTCTCTGTATCGTGTTCCAGGTCAGCCAGGCCTATGTAACCTTATTTCAGGGGGGAAAAAAAGTGCCCTAGAGGGGTGAGGGATAAATCCAAGTGGCTTTATGTGTTGCTGGGCAAGGCCTCTCCCAGTAAGCCACATCCCTGTGCCCTAAAAATCATTCTAATGACACTTTGCTCTTTCGGGCATCGTCAGTAGCCTCTCATCCCATCCTTTAAGGTAGTCACAGCTTCCAGCTTCACTCTATAAAATGCTGGGCAGATTTTTTTTCTTCCCCAGTCTAAATGCTCTGTTAACATGAAGTTGGTCTCTTTCATTCGAAGATTTTTATCTTATCAGTGCCTTTGATCACTCTGGCAAGAGTCTCGGGCTCTTGTGTTTTCTCCTATCTGCTTCAATCCCATGTCTTTTCCTTGAGACATTGGTCTACATAAGCATTCTTTAAATGCTTCTGTTGTTCGCTGCACTATAATTCATGACAGCATTTATGTCCCAGATGTTTGAGTCACTTGCGTGTAAATAGTTCGAAAGATAGTACATTTACAGTCTAACAATTACTCCTAATTAATTACTGATTCTGGTTTTATGTTTCTGGTTTTTTCTGTTTGTCTCATATATCTGTACTATTTTGGTAGTAAGCCTCAAAGAAGCAGGGTCTAATACTCCTACAGCAAGTTGAGGTAAAAAAAAGCAAGAAAATCCCCCCAAAAACTCATGGACCAGCTAACCTGGCATACACTGTGGCAGACAACAAAAAGACCTTTTACTCAAAGTAGGAGAGGACCAACACCTGAGATTGTCCTCTGACCTGCACACAAATATGACACACACGCACACACACACTCTCCAAAAACAAAACTTTTAGAACTGTTTCAGACATGTTGATCACACTTAACATTCCAACACATGGGAGGTGGTGGAGCAGAAGGTCGTCTACAGCTATTCAGTCAATTTGATGCCAACTTCACCTACACATTCTCACGAAACTATCCCACCACTTGTTTTAATTGAGGTGTTTCCCTCTTCTGAGAATTTGAGAAATTATAGATTAATTGAAATTTGGGGGTCGGGGAGGGGGAGACCATGCTCTGAAAAATTGACTTTGTATTAACAAGGGACTCTCAAAGTTAGACCATAGTCCCAACAGGTTCAGTATTACCCAGGGACTTAGAAGTGTAGATTATTCACACCACCCTGTGTCTAAATCCCAATCCCTGACATGGGAGGGACCCCCTGGAAGGGACTACCCTCTGCTTATAGACAACGCAGGTGGTTCTGCTGCAGCCATCACCCTAGGGACTGAATCATTTTAGTTTTGTTATCTTACTATGTAATGATTGATTTGTTGGTTTTAGGTTACAATGCTCTTTTGAGATATGAAGGATTTGAAAATGATTCTTCTCTAGACTTCTGGTGCAATATATGTGGATCTGATATTCATCCAGTTGGTTGGTGTGCAGCCAGTGGAAAACCTCTCGTTCCTCCCCGAAGTGAGTAGCCTCACCATCAATTTATTCCACATTCATTTTTTTTATAGGTGTGAGTATTTTGCCTGCATGTATGTATGTATGCATGCCTGGTTCCACAGAGGGCATTGGAGCCCTCAGAGCTGTAGTTCTTGACAGCTGTGAGCTACCTTCTGGGTGCTGGGAATCAAACTTCAGTACTCTGTGAGAGCAGCGACAAGTGCTCTAAACCACTGGGCCAACTCTCCAACCCAACATTTTAAATGTATGTGTCGTAATGCTGTCTTACACATAATATCCTAAAGTGATACAGAAATTATTTGTATGTCACATAATTTTTATGTTAGCAAGACATACTTACTTTCTCTATTGCTGCTTTTCAACACTAATTCATACTCACATCTTCCAGAGAAACTAGTTAACTTTGTTTTTGTTTTCTGTTAATTATTTTGTGAAACAGTTCTGTTTGCTAAAGGATAACTATAGTTATTTCTTTTGTTTTAGCTGTTCAACACAAATACACAAACTGGAAAGCTTTTCTAGTAAAAAGACTTACCGGTGCCAAAACTCTTCCTCCTGATTTCTCACAAAAGGTAAATAAGATCCTTAAAGAATTTAAGTGCCAATTTAAAAGAATTACTTAGGCAGGCAGTAGCCCACACCTTTAATCCCAGCACCCGGGAAGCAGAAGCAGGCGAATCTCTGTGAGTTTGAGGCTAGCCTGGTCTACAGAGTGAGTTCCAGGACAGCCAAGGCTACATAGATAATCCCTGTCTTTTAAAAAAAAAAGGAAAAAGGGGTGGGAGAGCTTAAGGAATTATAGTTTCTGAACTGTTAAATATCAAAGTATATGTTTAGAAAGGGTGAGTCATACCTATGATCTCAGTACCCAAGAGACTGAAGCAGAAAGATGGCCAAAAGTTTAAGGTTAATAACTAGACTAAAAATGAAACCCTATTCCCCAAAACAAAACAAGAACTGATCATGGCAGTGCCAAATTTAATCCTGCACTTGGGTGGAAGAGGCTGGTGGGTCTTCGTGATTTGGAGATGAGCCTTGTGTACATAGCAGGTTCCAAAACAGCCAAGACTACATACTGAGACCCTGTCTCAAAAAAAAAGACAAAAATAATATATTAGTACATTCAACATTGACTAGGCAATAACAAAACTACTTGTAGACCTTTGTCACGAGTCTCAAATGGGATTTTTTTCTGTGCTTTTGTTTGAAGGTTTCAGAGAGTATGCAGTATCCTTTCAAACCTTGCATGAGAGTAGAAGTAGTTGACAAGAGACATTTATGTCGAACAAGAGTAGCAGTGGTGGAAAGTGTAATTGGAGGAAGATTAAGGTTAGTGTATGAAGAGAGTGAAGATAGAACGGATGACTTCTGGTGCCACATGCACAGCCCCTTAATCCACCATATCGGATGGTCTCGAAGCATAGGCCATCGATTCAAAAGATCTGGTAAGCAACTTTAAAACACAAAAACTTTAAAAATATCATTGAGGGTGAATAAACTGCTTGATTGTTTCTCTCTACAAAGCATAGATCAAAGATGCATTCTAGTTTGGCTATTCTACTGTAATTACGGTATTAATCCTTGTGTTCCTTCCTCTTCCTGCCCAGTTAAAATAATGTACTTTTTTATGCATGGGGCCATGGGTTCCATTTCTAGCACACACACACACACACACACAAATTTTTTGAAATTTTTTTTCCTTAAAATTACAATTGTCTCATTATTCCTTTCTTATCCAGAGCAATTGAAAGATGTGAAGGGATCTCCTTTCCACTTAATTGTCATCTAAATGGCAACATTAAGTTTAACTAGACATGATGCTACACACACAACAACAACATTCTTCTAGAAAAGCCTAGTGCACACTATGCATCAGGGTCAGGCATGATCATCAGGAGTTCAAAGACAGCCTCAGCAGCTTAGTGAGCCCCTGCCTCAAAACCAAAAGTGAAAAGACCTTGGGAGACAGCTTGGTATTAAGAGTATTTGGCTTGTGTGAGGTGTGAGGCACTCTGTTCAATTTCCAGTACCACACCAAAAGGAAAACAAGCTTCTAATGTTGTAATTCCCATGTTATGGAATTACCAGCATTGTAATTAACTAAAATGTAATAGTATATGTACAGGGTTGGAGAGATGGCTCAGAGGTTAAGAGCACTAACTGCTCTTCCAGAGGTCCTGAGTTCAATTCCCAGCAACCACATGGTGGCTCACAACAATCCATAATGAGATCTGATGCCTTCTTCTGGCCTGCAGGGATACATGCAGACAGAACACTGTATACATAATAAACAAATAAATCTTTAAAAAAAATATGTACATGTGCTCTCAACACAGAAGAGATGTTAATATCATTTACCATCATTTTGGTTTTTGTTGTTGTTGTTGTTGTTGTTTTGGTGTTCTCACAAATGCTGACAGATTAGTATGTAACTTTTCCTTGTAGATATTACAAAGAAACAGGATGGACATTTTGATACGCCACCACATTTATTTGCTAAGGTAAGAAGTTTCTATAAGACCCCTCATTTGTAAATTAGATTGAAAGAAGGTTGTGGGGGTTTTCCTAAAATTATGGATATCACATATACTCACTTAAAAATTAAAATCTATATTCCTTAGGTGTTACAGGGATTATACTCATTCCTAAATTATGTGTACCTGTATAAGTTCTTTCTGTTCTCTAAACAAAGGGAATTATAACATTAGACAAATAGGAAAAGACATCTGGTAAATTTTTTAAATTGGATTTGGGTGGAGAGGGGAGTTTCAATACAGGGTTTCTCTGTGTGGCACTGGAAGTCTGTAGACCATGCTGGCCTTAAACACAAAAATCCACCTACCTGCCTCTGCCTCCCAAGTGCTGGGAATAAAGGCATGCCCTTCACCACCCAGCCAGAAATATCTTCATTATTAAAGAAGCTGAAGAAAGAGGTTTACAAGTTTCAGACCAGCCTGTGCTACAGAGACAGACCCTGTTTGAGGGAGTGGCAGGGCAAAGGGAGGACATTTACAGGCCAGGAAGGGATAGCAGGTTCACGTACTGCTATCTTACAGGTACTGCTCACTTACACATCCTGATGCTCTGAACATCTGTAAAAAGCCTGGTGCAGATACCGTGAGTGCATGTGTAATCCAAGCACTCCTACAGCAAAATGGGAGGTGTAGATAAGAGAATTGCCTGGAAATTTACAGCCTGTAGTACAGGGTACAGCAGACACAAGAAAGAGATCCTTCCTTCCCAACAAGGTGGGAAGGAAGAACTGACTCCCAAAAGTTTTGTGACCTACACCTGCACATATAAGTCCACGCACACTAAATCAATAATTCTAAAGGACATATAAAATAGTGTATATGCTTTCTATAGGTAAAAGAAGTAGACCAGAGTGGAGAATGGTTCAAAGAAGGAATGAAGTTGGAGGCTATAGACCCATTAAATCTTTCTACAATATGTGTTGCAACAATTAGAAAGGTAAGAGAATATGTTCTAAATTGAAGAGATTCAATCAGAAGAACCAGGTTTAAAAACAGAAGGGAGGGGCTGGAGAGGTTAAGAACACTGACTGTTCTTCCAGAGGTCCTGAGTTCAATTCTCGGCAACCACATGGTGACTCACAACCACCTTGAATGAAATCTGGTGCCCTCTGCTGGCCACCAGATAAATAGAATCTTTAAAAGGATAATTTATTATTAAAAAAAAAAAAAAAAAACAGAAGGGAACCACAAGCAGATATATTTTGAAAAAAGATATGTATGTCTGGATCTTCATTGGGAATAAAGTTAATAAAGCTTTCTAAATAAATTTGAATTCTGTTGTCAGATCTACTTAGTTTCTAATGTGTTATAATCAAGATCAGGACATCACAGCCCCTTTTCACCCAAAACTTTAATGCAACCCACGGCATACAGTTTTATAAAATACTTACACAAACACCTTCAGGTATCACAAATTTATTTTAAAACAGTTTGTTGGTATAATTTTACTGTTTATTACAGACAAAATCAAACTTTTACATACTAATGAGATAGATATGCTTATTGTCTAATAGAACAATCCAAATAAAGGTTAATTTGATACTTATAAGCTGAAGAAAGGTACAAGATAGTTGCAGATTCATGTGTGAGCTAGGAATATTTCAGGAAGGTTCTTGTAACAGTGTATACAATATAGCATGAGGAAGAAAGAGTTTCTTTCTACCCATATAGCCCATCATTGAAGAAGCCAAGGCAGGAACTTCATGAAACAGAAACCACAGAACAATTCTGTTCACTGGCTTGCTCAGAAAGTTTTGTTTGTTTGTTTATTTTGGAGACAGTCTCTCACTATTTAGCCTTGGCTATCCTGAAACTCTCTATGTAGACCCAGCTAACCTGGAACTCACAGAGATCTGCCTACCTCTGCATCCTGAGTGCAGAGCTTAAAGGTGTGTGCTACCATGGCTGGCTATGAGCTATTTTTCTTACACAGCTAGGACCTACCTGCCTAAGGATTGTACTATCCACTGTTGGCTGAGCCTTACTACACCATTTAACAATCAAGAAAATGTCCCACTGACATGCCCACAGGTCATTTTGATATAGGCAGTTCCTCAATTGAGGTTCCCTTATTCCTGGTGACTTCTAGTTTGAGACAAGTCAGCACATTTAAGAAATGCTAAGTGGTTGACATGCATACAGTATGCATACGAAAGTTGGGGCTTTGGCTGTAGCTCAATGGTAGAGCATTTGCCTAAGATGTGCAAGACTCTGGGATCAATCCTCTGTACAAACAAACAAACAAACAAAAAGATGTCAACAGGACAGCCAGGGCTACACAAATGGGGGGGACAGGTCAGGTTTCAGAGTTGGTTTCACAGTTAAAAGCTCTTGCAAAAGTAACTCAGCTTGGTTCCTAGCATCCACGTGGTAGCTCATGATCATCCATAATTGTAGTTTTAGGCAATCTGATGCCATTTTATGGCCTGGATAAGTATCAAGGACACACATGCTGTTCTGGCATAAATACAGGCAAAAACACCCATATACATAACATTATTTATAAATTTATAAGTGCTTTAAGATTTTTTTTTTTTAAACAAGAGCCAGAATGTTTTGAGATAGGAGTTGTGAACTAAGTGGTTGATTACTTCTGAAGGACTAAAGAAGGAGCTGTTGGCTTGACACAAAGACTATCTAGCTCTCAGACAACATGTTCATCATGGAGATAAATACTGAGACTCTGGATGGGAGGCAAACTCCCGTTGATCATGAAGTTGACAGTGTCTGAGGTCATTGAAACAAAGCAAAGAGCTAAAATCAGAAATTTAAGGGTTGGAGGTGAAAAGCCAAGTACGGAAAGAGTTATAGAGGGAATAATAGAGGTGTAAATATTAATCTGTAGACCAGAATATGACAGTCTAGGTTGAATGCTTTTAATCCTAGCATTCAGAAGGCATAAGCAGGCTAATTGAGTTTAAGGCCAGCCTGATCTCTGTAGTGAGTTCCTAGCCAGTCGGGGAAGTACATAGTGCATAGGGAAATAGACCACTGAATTGAGAAAATAAGGCTGTCAGAGAATTTTGCAGTCTAGATAAGGATAGAAATGGGAGAGCAACAAATTGCATAGTATGTACCTTGAACTAGGTCTCAGAGTGCAGTCTACTGAATTCACTGCAATAACCTTAGGCCTTTTGTGTTTGAACCTGTCTCAATTTTTCCTTTTTTCTTTCTTAGTTGTTATGCAAGGTATAATGTGAAGCCTGGCAGTGTTGGCACATGCCTTTAACCCAGCACTCGGGAGGCAGAAGCAGGAGCACTGGGTGCTCTTCCAGAGGTCCTTAGTTCAATTCCCTGCAACCATATGGTGACTCACAACCATCTGTAATGAGATGTGGTGTCATCTTCTGACATGCAGGCAGAACACTGCATACTAAATAAATATATAAGTTTTTTTTTTAGTGTGGTAGGAGCTAAACGAGATGCTGCAAGTCTAGATTTCCAGGCTTTATAAGTTGGAGCAAGAGCTTCTCAAGTTTAAGTCCTAATGTTAGGAGGTAGGCATGCTACTTAACAGCAGTCTGAGGCATAAAGTGGAGTTAAAGTTGGGCCCAAGCAGCCTTAGTATCATAGAAGAGCATGGTAAAAGAAGGCAAATTGGCCAGGCAGTGGTGGTGCATGCCTTTAGTCCCAGCACTCGAGAGGCAGAGGCAGGAGGATCTCTGTGAGTTCAAGACCAGCCTGATCTACAAGAGTTAGTTCCAGGACAGCCTCTAAAGCCACAGAGAAACCCTGTCTCAGAGGGGGGGGGGGGGCAAGTTGAAGAGAAGGAAAGCATTACCATGTTAGGACTAAGAACCTGATAACTTACACTAGATGTTTTTTTGTTGGTGGTTTGGTTTGGTTGCAGGGGGAGGGTAGGGGAGTTGTTGTTTTTTCAAGACAGGGTTTCTCTGTGTAGCTTTAGCTGTCCTGAAACTCACTCTGTAGACCAGACTGGCCTAGAATGGAGATCACAGAGATCCACCTGCCTCTGTCTCCCAAGTACTGGGATTAAAGGCATTTGCCACTATATTTTGTTCGTGTGTGTGTGTGCGTGTGTGCGTGTGTGTGTGTGTGTGTGTGTGTGTGTGTGTGTGTGTGTGTGTGTGTGTGTGTGTATCAGAAGGCAACTTGAGGGAGTTGGATCTCTCACTCCACCATGTGGGTCCTGGGCACTAGATGATCAAATTATGAAAAGAATAATTCAATCAGTTATTCAGCAAAGACATTGGTTTTTTCCAAGCATCTGAACTCATCTCTGTGTAAACTCGCTTTTCTGAAATCACTTCTGTATGGCTTTTGTTTCTTATACATTAACAATTTACATCAGTTTCTCATTATTGTATCTAACATCCAATAAAAAAGCGTTTTTTACTTTTAAAGTGTCTTTATGTAATACTTTCGTTCAGAATATAATTTAAAATATTGTTTTTTGTAATATTGGTATTCATGTTCACATACTTGGGATTCTCTTGATTTCAAAGGTGCTGGCTGATGGGTTCCTGATGATTGGGATCGATGGCTCAGAAGCAGCAGATGGATCTGACTGGTTCTGTTATCATGCAACCTCTCCTTCTATTTTCCCTGTGGGTTTCTGTGAAATTAACATGATAGAACTGACTCCACCCAGAGGTATTCCATCCCGGTATAAACACTCAGTTCTTAGTCTTGCTTTGTTTTTGTATGATATCTGCTTACTTTTAGCACAGTGTGTATATTTATACACAGTATGTGTGGGTATGTATAGATAGACTGAAACATGCAAGAGCTATGAGATGCTCTTAAATTGGGCATGGTGGTACATGCTTGAAATCCCAGCACTTGGGAGCAAAGACAGGAGGATCACCCACAAGTTGGAGACCTGCCTTCTGCTCTAATAGTGAGTCCAGGGCAGCTAAGGCTACACAACAAAAACCCTGACTCGTGGTTAATACATTAATTAAAGTAAAAACACAAACATTGTATTCTAGATCATTTTAATGGATTACAGTGGAAGTTTTTCCTGAATCTTTTATTATTTTTTATGTATGGATGTTTTGCCTGTATGTATGTCTGTGTACCACTTGTGTGCTGTGTACCTTCGGAGGCAAGAATAGGGCATCAGATCCCTTGGAAATAAAGTTGCAGACAGTTAGGAGCTATAGGTGCTGGGAACTGAGCCTAGTCTTCTGGAAGAGCAGCCACTGGTCTTACCTACTCAGCCATTTCTTTGCTCCTACGTGAGCACTTTTTAAATGGATACTTGGCCTTCATGGAAATGAAGCTCCTCTCTCGAATGCCATGTAGCTTCTATTTTTGTTTTGTTGAGATGTATTCTTAGCTGATCTGGAACTCACTATATAGACAATGGGCATTCTCCTGCCTCTGCCTCCAGAGTTCTGAGATTAAAGGCATGTATGAGCAAACCTAGCTTTATACCTTTTAAAAGAAAGTATGTCTTGCCTGGTCTCCAGAACAAGTGACAGGATAGGCTCCAAAGCTACACAGAGAACCCCTGTCTCAAAAAAAAAAAAAAAGTATGTCTTTAGCAACTCATGGTTTCACCAGTGACTTTTATTTTGGTTTTTTGTTTGGTTTTTGGTTTTTCGAAACAGGGTTTCTCTGTAACTTTGGAACTTGTCCTAGAAGTCACTTTGTATTTGTAGACCAGGCTGGCCTGGAATTCACAGAGATCCTCCTGTCTCTGCCTCCCAAGTGCTGGGATTAAAGGCGTGCCCCACTACTGCCCGGCTCACCAGTGAATTTTCTAATTTGAGTACCTTTGGCTTGGGTTTTTCTCAAAGTGGTATTAAAGAAAAGGAAGGATTTGTCAAAAGTATTTGCTCAGCCAGTTTAATTTCCTTCACAAAAAGAAAAATAATCCAGAGTATGAAGTGCTAGACTGTTAGTTTTAAAGCCTAGTATTGCAGGGAGGAGTTGTAGCTCTTGGTGGTAGGAGCACCTTGCCCAGGATGCTGAGGCCCTGGATTAGATATACAATGCCACCAAGGGAAAGAAAAAAGCATAAGTCTATCCTTGTAGTAAACAAGTCACTTCTGCACTAGGCTAAGGAGGCAAACCTGTGTCTGCAAAGGAGGACGTCTTCATAATATGGAGCCAGTATGCTCAGTAATGTTAGAACATGAGTTAGAAGTTCTTACCACCAAGTAAAGTGTGTATTCCTTCAATCCCAAACTTGGATATGGAGAAGAAAGGAGAATGAGGTTACCTTCTATTACTACATAGCATGTTTGAAGCTAGCCTGAGCTATTTTGGACCCCAATCTCAAAAATAAAAATACAATTTTTTTAAAAACAGAATAGGCGTGTTGTGTCACACGCCTTTAACCCCAGCACTAAGGAGGTAGAGGCAGGTGGATCTCTGTGAGTTCCAGGCCAGCCTGGTCTACAGAGTTAAGTACTAGGACAGGCTCCAAAGCTTCACAGAAAAACCCTGTCATCAAAAAGAAAAAGAAAAAAACAGTAGAAAGAAATTACATCACCTAAAATCTAAGATTTCATGTGCTGAGTTATTTAAGATTGTGCTAATTTTAAATGAACTGTTAACTAAACCAGTTGTATTTTTTAGGTTACACAAAACTTCCTTTTAAATGGTTTGACTACCTCAGGGAAACCGGCTCCATTGCAGCACCAGTAAAACTATTTAATAAGGTAAATTTGAATGGTGGCATGATCATAACATAAGAATGGAAGTTAGTCGCCAGGCAGTGGTGGCACGCGCCTTTAATCCCAGCACTCGGGAGGCAGAGGCAGGCGGATCTTTGTGAGTTCAAGACCAGCCTGGTCTGCAAGAGCTAATTCCAGGGCAGCCTCCCAAGTTATACAGAGAAACCCTCTCTCGAAAAAAAAAAAAAAAAAAAAAAAAAAAAAAAAAACAAGAGGGGAAGTTTCTCTTGAGCCAAAATTTTTTGCCATATGTTAGAATTTCTTAATGAAGATTAGCAAAAACAATATATGTATTTTCTTTAGGGAAAGAAGAATGTTTATAAATTTTTTTATTAGTATAAGGGAGGTTCTTTGTGCCAAGACTCATGCATAGAGCTCAAAGGACAAATTTTTGGAGTCAAGTCTCTCTTTCACCTTTACATGGATTCTGGGGTCAAATTCAAGTCTCCAGGCTTGTACTTTTGCACACTGAACCATTTTTGTCAACCCTAAACTATTTGATCTTTAACCAGAGTGGAATGAAAGTGAATACTTTTCCTGACTAGTTCTTAAATACCTCCCTATTGCAATATGGTGACTTAGCAAAAGAATTGCTGTGAAGGTTTTTTGGGAAAAGATTTTAGATGTATCATTTGCTGTTCTGGTGATAGCCGACTCTACTCTCCTGAGCATCAGTGTTAATAATTTGTTTCTCTGTGTCAGGATGTTCCAAATCACGGGTTTCGTGTAGGAATGAAATTAGAAGCTGTAGATCTCATGGAGCCACGTTTAATATGTGTAGCCACAGTTACTCGAATTATTCATCGTCTCTTGAGGATACATTTTGATGGATGGGAAGAAGAGTATGATCAATGGGTAGACTGTGAGTCCCCTGACCTCTATCCTGTAGGGTGGTGTCAATTAACTGGATATCAACTACAGCCTCCAGCATCACAGTGTAAGTTGCTAATACAGAAAACATGTACTTTTATAAAAACCAGCTAATTCTTCAGAGGGCTGTCTCATGTAAATCAACTTGTAAGCTCACAGGACAAGAATATATCAATGTTTGATGAGCTGACAGGTAAGATACTAAGACTCAACAATATCACAGAATTAAACGAGGTATGCCATGGTCAGTTATAATAGAGAAAACCAGAAATCACCAAGTAAACTACACCATTATCAAATTGAACATTGCAGTATAAAAATATATCATTCATAAGTGTTGTTGAGTAAATAGTAGATTCTATCTAGTAGTGAGGTGAATGGTTTTGTAAGACCAAATATACCCTTTAAAGCAGTTTGTACTTCTGAAAGCATAATCATCTTCAAAAAGATAATTCATCCAATTTGTGTCTAGAATTGTAAGCCATTCTCCATGACCAATTTTTCCTTTTATTTTTCAGCGTCAAGAGAAAGCCAGTCAGCTTCCTCAAAACAGAAGAAAAAGGCTAAGTCCCAGCAATACAAAGGACATAAGAAAAGTGGGTCACCATGTGTTTACATATATTTTCTAATTGTTAATCAATTGAGGGCACAGTATTCTTGCACAGAAAATTACATCTCTGTGAGAACTGATGCTTGTTCATTATGTATTATGCTTAAAGGTGCAGTATGACATAAAAGGCCAACCTTTTTGATACTAAGAAACACTTTTAATTGACAGGAGAAATCAAATATTCTTTATCTGCATGTTTAAAGCACACAGATAAAGAATGGAGCCTGAGAATGATTCTTGGAATAATTACATACTTACTCAAAGTTAATCACTTTTTAAAACTTTTTTAATGAAGCAAAAAAGCAGTGCTTAATGCCTACAGTAGCCATCATTCTTACAAAGTACCACTCTATCTAGAACGATAATCCTGAGAAACCCACATTGAAAGTCTGGGGAGACAGCTCAGTGGGTAAAATGCAAAGGTGGAAGCCTGGTGTGGTGGCACACACCTTTGGTCCTAGTACTCAGGAGGAAGAGCCAAGCCAGTCTCTTGAGTTTTAGGCTAGCCTGGTCTATAGACCAGGTTCTGGGACAGCCAGATGTATGCAGAGAAGCCCTGTCTCAAAAAAAAACCACTAAGGTGGAAAGTGATAAGCCTCCACAAGGAAGAGCATACTCCCTCATACATGTGTATATCACATGTCACAGACACACACCAAAATAAGGGGGTAAAAAAATCTGAGTTGATGTGTAGCTAACAAAGTCAATTTTTAAATGCTTCCAATAATTCATTTTTCTTACAAAATTGTGGTTGTCATTATTATCCACAATAATATAAAATGTTTTTCACTACCACAGACAGCCACAGGTTTTTCATGAAACTTGTTGTAGAATATGAATATCTTATTCTAAGATTTTAAAAGTTTAAGATACTTTTTTTTTTTTTTTTTTTTTTTTTTTTATTTTCCAAGAGACAGGGTTTCTCTGTGGCTTTGGAGGCTGTCCTGGAACTAGCTCTGTAGACCAGGCTGGTCTTGAACTCACAGAGATCCGCCCGCCTCTGCCTCCTGAGGGCTGGGACTAAAGGCGTGCACCGCCACCACCCTGCAAAAGTTTAAGATATTTCTTATAGTAAAATATACCTAAGGTTTAACCAAATAGTCTTGTTCTTCCTGATAAGCAGTTATTTGTAATTTTTTAAGTGACAAACCTAATTACTGTGCTGGTGCTTTGAAAAATAAGTTTCCAAGATGGGTGGTGGTAGAGCTCTCCTTTAATTCCAGCACTTGGTAAGCAAAATTTGAGGCCATCATAATCTAGTAAGTTACAGGGTAGCCAAGACTATGCAGAGAAATCCTGTCTCAAGAAACACAAAAGAAAAACAAGGTCCCCATCATGAAAATGTATCGAGCCTCAGCTAGTGATGACCTGCATGACATCATTACAAAGCAGGCTTGTCCCTTGCCCTTTCCTCTGTGAGCAAAACTTCCCACAGGCCCAGAGTTACTATGCCCATCAGGCACTTGGTAGTATAGTAGTTCAACTACAGGAGCTTAGAGAGCACTGCTAGACCATTCACTAGTGAGAGTGAGGTCTGCTGATTTGCACATGCTTAGGAAGAATTCACATGTGAATTTTATGTCCCTAAATAAACTGCAGCAGGTATGCCACTCAGCTTTCTTAAAGTGAATTTAGCAGACTCATTTAAGCTGTCTTACCATTTTGTGTTGGATAAGAGTTTGAGAAAGGTTTCAGAAGTTTCTAAGACATTTGAAGCCAAACAGTGGTTTTAGCCAGATATGATGGTACATGACTGTAATCCTAGGACTCAAAAAATAGGCAGGAAGATTAGGATTTCAAGATCATTATCAGTTCCATGGCAAGTTCAAGGCCTACTAGGCTACATGAGACCTTCCTTACAGGAGCAGAGAGAATACATACACACACATAAATATGTGATATATATTAGTGTAATTAGCATACACATATGTTTATATATATTCCTCCTGAAGATTTTTGAATAGACTTTTTTACTAGTTAGATGTGGTGACTCATGCTTGTAATCCCAGCCCTCGGGAAGATAAGGCAGAAAGATTGCCACAAGTTTCAGGCCAGCTTGGGCTATAGAAAAAGACTTCAAAAACAGAGGAACCAGGCAGTGGTGGCGCACATCCCAGCATTCAGAATGCAGAGACAGGCGGATCTCTGTGAGTTCGAAACCAGCCTGGTCTACAAAGCCAGTTCCAGGACAGCCTCCAAAGCTACACAGAGAAAACCTGTCTCAAAAAATGAAAGAAAGAAAAGAAAAAAGAAAGAAAAGGGGAGCTAGAGAGGTGGTTCAGCCATTAGCAGCAGTTGGCTGCCCTTGTATATGACCGGGTTCAGTTCCCAGGACCTATATCAGGCAGTTCACAAATGTCTATAACTCTAATTCCAAGGATCCCAGGTTCTTTTCTGGATCAGAGGTAACCTGCACACATGGAGTGCATATATATCTCACACACATACTCAGTTGCACATGAATATATTTAAAAAAGTTTTAAACAATCCTTACAAACTAATGAGCATTATATGCACAGTTCTCTTGCCTCCCTCTGTGATCCTTGCAGGGTTTGTTTTGTGACTTAAATGCTTAAATGCTAGGCTAGGAATATGGGGATAAATGAATGAATTGACAAAGTAAGAATATCAGTTAAACCAATTATAGTGCTATTTAATATTGCTACCAGAAACTATTATAGATTTCTGAATTAGAGATTAACTTTAGCTGTAGATGGAACATACCCCTTACCTCTGGCATTTTGATCTTAATACTATGACATCATCTCTAATTCCTTAAAATTATTTGGACATATATGGAAAATAAATAACTCTTTACTAGAAACCCCTTGGGAACAGATACATTTTTGTTTTGGAATTAGGAATTTTTCCCTTTCAGAAAGGAAAGTGTTTTCTGAACCAAAATACAAATGTTTACAGTAAGTGGACCAAGTAAAGATGATAAGTGTATCATCAAGTGAGTATGGTTTTGTTGCCAAAATCTTAGAAAAAGATGCTTTTTGAATGTTGGAATTGAAGAAATATAATAAGCAGTAGTTTTACATTGTTAAGGTACTATCTGCTTCTTGTTTTGTATGATTTGGCTTGGGGGTGGGGGGGGTTCTCTGTGTAGCCCCGGCTGTCCTGAAACTCACTTTGTAGACCAGACTGGCCTTAACTCAGAGACCCAAGTTAGAATCCAAAGCCACATTGAGTGGTTTGTAACTGCCTGTAACTGTAGCAGGGTATCCAACAGACTCCTGCATGTGATGGTACCTACATCTATCTGCATACTGACACACAGGCTCACATACATACACATAAATTAAAATAAAAATCGAAATTATCCACTACAGGCAAACTTGTCCATAGTAGATGAACTTCAGAACCTGGTGTCTGTCTTTTAAGTTTGCTGGTAGGTTGTTGTGTTGTGGCTCTGTTGTTTCTTCAAGCTCAGTCATCTTCTGTACTGACGTTGTTATGGTAGTCCTTATTGCCTACCAGGGTAGTTGATTGTCTTCATTGTCTGGAATGGTGAACAGTGAGTTCACTTTGTCCTATAGTTGTGCTACGAGGGACAGTTATTAACCAGCCCTTTGGAAAATAAGAGTATAGTTTTACCAGGAGGGTTTTATGGGCTGCCTCAAAGAACATTATCTCAAACCATAGTAATTCTGAACTTTCAAATTTCGCCATTTTCTGGAGCTACTGTGTGTAGAACTTGGTGGATTTTCCTAGTATTGTACTCATAATGTGTTAGAAAAAGTCAAGTAGTCACTGTACATGACAGTGGCCTGGCAGTTGAGAGCTGAGTGTGAACTCACTTTGATTTCAGATTCATTTTATATGGAAATACTGCTAACTTTCATTTCGATTATCTAAAGCTGAGCTGATTACTGGATCATTGTGCACTTAGGAAATGTACATTTCTAGAGATAAGATACCTTTCAGTTTGTACTCTTATTTCATTATGCCTGGCAGTTCAGTGTTTGCAAAGCTTAAAGTATATTTTAGTTTGGTAAAAGCATTTTGTGAGTTCTGGAATGTTTTGCTTATGAACCTATAACTAAAAGTGGTACATGCCTTTAACCTTAGCACATAGGAGGTAGAAACAGGAAGATCATAACCTCAAGTTCTTTCTCGGCTATCTAATTAGTTTAAGGCTAGCCTAGTCTATGTGAGACCTTGTCTTGAAAACTAATTAAGGAGAGCTGAGCACAGTGCACACTTTCGATTCCAGCACTTGGGAAATGGAGGCAAGATGATCAGAAGTTCAAGTCCAGCCTTGTCTACATAGTAAATTCAAAACCACCCAGGCTGCCTGAGAGCCTGAGATTAAGAATGCATAAGCAATATGTAATACGCTTTGAGTTTTAGAAGTACTTTTCTGGGTCAGAATTACAAATGGTGTCTGAATGTACTGCTGATAAAAACTCAGGGGAGCACACTATATAGCAATGAGATTGTGCTACGCAATCAAGACATACGATGCTAGTTGTTTGATTTCTCCCCTGAAGGGCCAAAAATAGCCTTCTATAGCTAGGGAAATGCAGCCTTAAAAGTTATGCTTAGAGACTTTTCTCTTGGGATCAGTGTGTAGATCCCTGTAGCACTTGCCTAGTGTGTATGAGAGCCTGCTGGTCTCCAGCACTACTACAAGAAAGTAAATAAAGACCCTTCCTTCCATTGGCACCCCAGTTCAAGCTGAGTTTTCTTGAATGAAATTAGCCCAGCAGTTGTCCTCACTAACTACATATAGTTTGTTTTGCCTTATTCATTTTAAGCTTGAGAGTCAAGACCAAGATTATCAAACCTGAGAAATTAGAAACAACTTGCCCCCCGAATGTGCATATGCATGTGCACACATACACACACACACACACACACACACACACACACACACACACACACACACAGAAGTTAAAGCCTTGCACAGTCAACTGACTACAGTGTCTATAGCACCCAGCCTCCCTAGTAATACAATGCACTTTTCTTACCACACACCTAAGTCAAAGCTTACTTCAGTCTGACTTGATGTTTAGAAAGGAAGATGCCAGTTGGGAAGAAGCCTGTCAGTTTGTCGAGCCTGCCCATGACAGGCGGGGTGCGGAGGAGCTTCTCTGGGGACGAAGAGTTGACTCCTCCTCCATATCGAACCCTGCCAGCACAGACAGCCCTGGAGGCCTTCCCACCTCCCAGCACTAGCCGAGAGTTCAGGCCCAGCCTCAAAACAGGTAACTAGTCACGGCAGCACCACAGGTACTACAGAGGGTCAAGTGCTGGGCAGGGTGGTGGGAGACAAAGCATGGTCTTTTGTGACAGTGCTGACTCATCAAAGTTTTTTGTTTTGTTTTTTTTTTTAACTAAAATATCCATTTTCACTGGTTCTTGGTAGTCATCTCACCAAGAGGAGTCATTAGGAAAGGAGTTTTTGCTGTCCTTAAGGAGCATCTGTGATAGCTGTTATTTTAAATTTTAGGATTATGAGGCAACTTCTGGTATTTCATGCTTAATTAAAATGGCTAACATATTACATTGTAGACTTCCATATGACTTAACTTGAGGGAGAGAGAGATGCTGAAGAACTCATCTGGTTAATCAGACCTAAAAGTGAGATTTTTTTCATAACATTCCATAGTGTCTCATTCCTGGAAAATGTGTATTGAGCTCAAGTAATTTTGTTTGTGGTAGTAAATTTTAGCTGAGTATCATCACACACGTGAAACACATTATTATCTGTATGTCATGGTGTTGAATTAACTTGAAATTTATTTACATAATTCCATGTTGTGGTGTGCACAGTGATTAAGTAAGTGACATTTCTTGGTGTTAGTTGGTTAGGCCAGGATCTGTCGTAGTAGAGTCAAGGAAGATTGCGTAAGGTTTTGCCCCTTGTAGTTGCTGAAACCAAAACTTCCCTTAGATAAGAATCCTGATCTTGGAGCGTCAAAGCTAGAGTCCATGTTTGATTAGCATGTATCCTTAGGTACAGCTTAAGGATTGCTTTTTAAGTGACTTGCTGTAGCTGATCAGCATTTGCTCAATGGCTTTGTAGTTTGAAGGCCTACATGAAACTTAGTACCTTGTTCCCTTCTTTTCTGTTTGCCAGGATGTTTGTACCTGACATTGTCAGCCATTTTTTCACTTCGATTTAAGATGTACTTTAGCTCTCACAGATCTGACTGTGCTGCACAGTCTTCTTGAGCTTCCCACCAGTCAGTTTTTCTGATGATCACTATGGTAGCCTTATATCAAGGAAGAGTTCCATACTTCATTTTATATGAAGAGCAGATTAGGATTACAAATCCCAGGTTTCATCTGCTGTGGCCAGGCATAATGTTTGGCCTATAAACCCAGCAGGAAGATTGGGGATTCCAGGCAACCTCCTGAGAGAGTCCTTGTTTCAACCAACTAACACTTTAGCTACTCTTCTAATGTATCAACCTCTAAGAACTAATGGCATTCCAGCTCATTGTTGTTAGCTTTTCTCTTTTCATACATGCTACTTATGAAACAGTATTATACCTGATTAAATGTAAATATTCTTGCTTTTTTAAATTTGTGTTAGCTCTTCTGAGCATTTTCTTTAAACAGACTAATTTTGGAAGTATATGTTTTGATAGAGGTTCTGATTCACAAACTGAACTCAACTTGTGAGATGCTACAAAAAAAACCTCAAGGCTCCTGACGTTAGTGCCTATCTTCTGAGCTCTGGGGCTTGTCCTCTCCACTGTGGTGTGATCTGCTCAGTGAAACGCTGTGGAAACTGTACTACTGCCTTCATGTCTGAAATCCCTGTTGGATTGGCTGTTTGAAGAAATTATTGTTATTGGCTTTGTATCTATGAAATTATTATTGGCTTTGTATCACTTCCATTTGTTTCTTTTGTGAAATGTTAGTAATTGGTGTCACTAAAGTGAATTCCTTTTAAAAGCAGAGTTTAGAAATGGAGTTGGTGTAAGATGTGACATTGAGCCACTTGATCTATTGCATTCATCCATCATTAGTTGAGAATAAAGGCTAGGAAGAAAGGATTATACCAGGCAGGCTTTATTTTAGTTTCCATGATAGTGAAAGTTTGCATTAAAACATTCCATACCTGAGTGATGAATGTTTCACCTTTATCTTGAGTGATTTTGAAGTACATCATTTCCATATTTTAACATGATTCTACTCCAGATACTTGTTTTGAGTACAAATGAATACAGCTTTAGGGTGTGCCTTAGATCCTCAGCTTATCTTTCTTACATAAAAACACATCCATTTGAGTGAAACATCTTTGATCTTGAAGCATGGTAATTCCCATTCATTTAGCCATCTAATCATCGTATAACAAGATAACGTTCAACCTTTTATTGTGGGTACTGCACCTTTAATGAAATATGGGTTTTGTTTCCATGTTTATCCTTGTGATAGTACTAAAATGTCCACTGCATGTTGCTTAGATGTGAAAGATAACTGTTGCATATTTGCTACTGTTCATTAGAACACATTTTTATTAAGAAAAGGAAGAACTATACAGGTGCACATGCTTTGTCTTTCAACAATGTGTTGTTTCTTCTGCTCTTACTATACTATACACAATATATTCACTTTTTTGTCTTTGAGCTATTAAGTCTTTTACCATCGATACCAAAATAGGAACCAAAGAAAGATAAATTGTCATCTCTCAAAACATTATTCCTTAAAATTAGTAAAAATGTCAGAATTGCTGGCTGGTGGTACATGCCTTTAATCTGAGCACTTAGCAGTCGGACCTTTGAGTTCAAGGCTAGTCTAGTCCATCTACATAGCAAGTTCCAGGCCATCCAGAGCTTTATAGTGAAACCTTTTCTCAAAAACATAGATAAAAGTTTTAAAAGATGTCCTAAGACTAGGTTGTGTATTTGTTTGTTAATCTTGTTATGTAGTATGTAGTCTATGCCTCAAACTCAAGATCCTCCTGCTTCATTCAGCCTCCAGACTGCTGGTGGGACTATTGGTATGAGCCAACACACTTGGACTGGGAGAGTCATCATTAATTTTTAAAGAAATCTTCATCAACTAAAATAAGTGTCTGAAAGTGTATCCCAATGGTAGAGTGCTAACCTAGCATACACAAAACCAAATTCAGTCCCCAGCACCATGAAAAAATAAAATAATGCTGGGCGTAGTGATGTCACACAGTTGTAATCCTAGCACTTGTGAAGCTAAGCAGGAAAATCACAAATTCTCATCCAGTCTGGGCAGCAGCCTAGCAAAGACCCTATCTCAAACTTTAAAGAGGGGTCTGGGAGTAGGGGTTGTAGCTCATGAGGTAGAGCATTTGCCTAATATGCCCAAGGCTCTAGGATCAATTTCCAGCATGAGGAGTGAGGGGCAGAGGGAAGGAAGGAAATACAAGTAAAAATGGGGGGGGGTAAGTAAGCTACATTCAGGTAGCCTTCATTCAAATGTATGTTCTAAAGCTCCACCTTGGATACCTCAAACCATAGAGTACTAAACTACACACATGTGTGTGTGATGTGTGAGTATATAAAGAGATCAATCATATGTATTGTATGCTGTATTTTTTGCAGTACACACATACATATAATAAAGCTAATTTGATAATTAGATATATTAAAAGATTAAAAGCAGTTGACTGTGATGGCTCACATCTGTAATCTAAGCACTTGTAGGCTGAGACAGGAAGCTAGCCTGAGCTCCATGAGTCCTAGTCTCAAAAAAAAGAAAAATAATCATAGGGCCCAGGTAAAAGAAAGGAACCATAGTCAGTGACCTCAAATTCATCTGAACTAAGTTGGCTGAAGAGACGTTAACTGGATATGGTAATGTGTACCTACAGTCCCAGCCCTCTGGAGGTAGAGGCAGGAAGATCACAAATTTAAGGCCATCTTGGTCTACATAGGCAGACATGGTCATGTTGTGTGTCTTATCTCCAAATGTATAAGAAATATGTTAGTTTCAGGGCTGGGGAGGTGGCTCAGAGGTTAAGAGCACTGACTGCTCTTCCAGAGGTCCTGAGTTCAATTCCCAGCAACCACATGGTGGCTCACAACCATCTATAATGAGATCTGGTGCCCTCTTCTGCCTTTCAGGCATACACGCAGGCAGAACCCTGTATATATAATAAATAAATAAATCTTTAAAAAAGAAATATGTTAGTTTCTATAGGCATTGACATAAAAGTGAATATTTGATACTAAGAATTTCAGTTATTTTAGTTGAATTAATGAACATTGTTACTCATCATTCTGTTGGAGATTATCCAGTGTAGTATCCAGTGTGCATTATTGTTCCTTTCCTAAACATTTAATTGACTATGTACTTTAAAATTTAAGTTAGGATTGAGAGGTATAGCCCAATGGTAGAGTACTTGCCTAACATATACATATGTAATGCCCTAAAACCACACACACACACACACACACACACACACACACACACACACACACAAAGTTAATATTTTTTAAGACATTGTTATCATTGTTGTCTGTTTTTGCAATGCTGGGGTCAAGTCCATCACCTCATGGTGCTAGGCAAGCATTCTACCCTTGAGTTCCACCTAGCCTTCCATGATTTCATCTTTATAGGTATTGAAGAAATGACGTCTTCTTAGCTGTAAAATTGATAGAACATGAAGATGAACAACCAGGGCACTCCAGAAGACTTGGTAACATCCCGTGCATTTCTGTCTCATACAGTGACCACATCGCAGCTGAAGGAGGAGCTGCTAGATGGAGAGGATTATAGCTTCCTCCAAGGAGCATCTGACCAAGAAAGCAATGGCTCTGCCACCTTCTACATCAAACAAGAGCCATGAGGTGGCTCAGAAACTAGGGGTGGGAGGGACTGTTTTACAGGACAGATTTGTAGTCATCCAGCTGTACAGCAGGCTATTCTACTGGGACATTTTGCTAAACACAGAAAAGTTCAGTTCCAGATTTTTCAGGTGGGGGGAAACTATTTTGGTGGGGGGGAATTTTTCAATTTATAAAGATGGACAATTTTTGTGTTGTATTTGAAGCTTTTGAAAGAATTTTGTAATATTTTCCAAGTTTGGATTTATGTGCATTGTTAACAAGAACTGAAATTCTAACTTTTTTGGTAAGATTAAAGTTTAGGTAGCAGGATTGAAGGAAATGATTAAGAAGGATATAGCTGTAAATGCAAATGAACTGTCGTTACAAATGAACCTTCTTGGTACCTGTTGGGAGATTTTTGGATTTTAGAGTTAGGCCAGTCACATCTCCAGCTTCCTTTGCTGCAGAAATATGCAACTGAACCCCTCACAGAGGGCTCATCACCATGTAGATCACGGAAGGGGTCATTAATTGTGCTTGCTGACATTTTATTGCAGCCCATTTAAATGTACAGAAATTTTTTCATTCTGCTAAAATTTATTTGGAGTTATATATGAAACTAGGAGAACTCTGGATACTTTTATATGCTCTCCACGTAAAAATGATAAACTTTTCTAACACTAATGTGTTAAACTGGAATGATTGACAAGATACACAGGATCTCAGTCTATAAAAGGGGTTGGGGAAAATGAATATTTTCCTAAGTTTATTCTATTTTCCTTGCTAGAGAACATCCCATAAAAGGGATATTCTTATCAAACCTCTGCCATTTCCCTCCATCTGAGAGAGAGCAACTTAATGTAACCACGCCTGAAAACAGATGTTCTGTATTACCAAGGGAATCAGATAAAAAAAAAAAATTGTTAACCAGAATAAGTTTAGATTTCAGAATCATTCCAGCTCCACTTTTAACTGGATTTGTTAGAAACTGATTTGAGGAAAAAAACATCATTTTCTTAAAATTCCATTCACACACACACACACACATATTATGAGTTGTCTTTAATTGTAGTCAGAATTTAACAATAACTGATTTGGACCATTTTAAACATTCCCTATTTTAAAATTCATATGGCTTCCTTTAAAAAAAATAGGATAAAAGGGTAAATTGGTGAAAGATTTGCTCTCTGCATTTTCTACCCTTCTACCGAGTTGTGACTGAATGAGAGCTCTAGAATTTACCAGTGAGGTTCATAAACTAAACTCTCAGGAATTCATTGCATCTGTTCTAGAAGTGCTTCTGGGTCTGAGCCTGGCCTCTTCAGAGTGGTAATACTGCCCATCTCCTCTGGAAAATAGGCAGGGCTAATGAGAAATTAATCAAAATGATTAACCTCTGCAGCCCTTGAGCCTATGGAATGCTTTAAAAAAACGCTAATGGAAAACCCCAGGAGACATTTTAGTAAGATTTTTGTTTGACTTTTAAATGCATAGAACATTAAAAACCAGCAATTTATTTTCTAAAATATTGCTCTACTTTTGGGAATAATAGCATTGGTAATACGCACAGGTTTACCTCATTCTATGCAAGAGGGGTTAATAACATAAGGTTTTGTAGTAGCTACTGGAAGTAAAATGTGTTACTTTATAGTGTAAAAATGTATGGAATCGCATGTCACCATTTCTTAATACTGACTCTGGGGGCTAAATGTAGATCACATCAATGCAAGTTGAATCTCGTGTCAAATATATGTGAATTCAGCTGTAAAATTACTGGATATTTATCTTAAACAACATTGTGGAGGGGGACCTACTGTAAATGTGACATCCTCAAACTTTCCAAATCTTTGACTTTGAAGAATCTTCCCAGGAGCTTCAAGCCTAGAAGAGGTCCAAAGCAAAGGTTATAGCAGTCTTTCTTCTCAGGCTCAGCGGATTAAACCCAGGACTGTGCTTCCATGGTACCAGCACAAGAAGCCTGTTGTATGGGGTGCTCTCCTCATACCTTAGGTGTAGGAGCTCTCCGGGGAATGAACTGTAAGCCAGGAAGGATGTGATTTCATGCCAGCCAGTCCTGGTAATTAGTTCTGTGAAATGCTCATTTGTAGCCAGGTTTTACAAGCTTCCAATTGTATACCAAAACCAGGCTTGGCGTGTTTAAAATTCCCCACCTACATTCATAAAGTGTTTATATTCACCAACAGTGAAGGGTTTGTAAAGACTTGTTCGGAGTCTGAATACAACCTGAAGCCCTCTTCTTTGTTAAGACCCTCACTCCTGCTGCTAACACAGAAAGTTAACCAGAGGAGGCTTCCATCGTAGCCATAATTCCTGTCGTCGTACAACTCATTAGCCCCGTTCTCTTTTACAGTTCAAAATGTACTGCTGACCTTGGGTTTGCTTTTGTTTCCTGTTAGGAGCCTGGGAACTTTTAGTAGTTTAAACTTTTTAACCTTTTCCTTGCTGTGTATGAGGAAAGCTAAAGCTGTTATCAACTTCTTATTCTGCGGATACTAACACGGGTTTTCAGTGTTTGTTTGTTTTTATTATTGTTAATTTTTGTGTGATGTGAATACCCTCCCCCATCAATATTTGTATTATGGTGCTATATATTTGGTAATGATCCTTTAATATTGGGGAGGGATTTTAAAAAATACTGTGATTAAACTGGGTATCTTCCTTTGATTTTCATATTTTAAATAAAGCCACAGTCATTTATACAAAAAAACAAATAAATAAATAAAGATGCATCTGTCCCTGGACAAACCTTTCAAGGACAGAGGCCAAAGTAAAGTACATAAGGTTTTTACATCATTTCTGTGTGCGTTTGATATATAGATCAATATCTGGAAAAATTTTATCTTTTATTTTCTGGTAACTTGTGATCATTGAGGAAGCGTTTGAAGCTTTCTCATGAAATGTATATAATGGCGTGAAAAAATTCCTTCAGAGAAATTTATGTTCCTTTCATTTTTACCAAAATGCAAATTTTCAGCATGATGTGGAAAGCATTAAAATTATAACTTTGTGTACAAGATGAAAATAATTCACTAAATTTGCCCTTTTTTACACAAAATAAAATGTTAAAGTTAAGCTTTATTTTTATCAGTTTTTTTCACCATTTATTTATTAGGGAGTGCGGGTGCACATGTGGAGGTCAGACAACTTGCAAAAGTCAGTCCCCCTGGCATGGGACTGAAGTGGTCAGATGCAGCAGTGAACCAGAGGGAAAGTACATTGCTTTCCCAAACAACCCAAGTTGGGCTCCCAGTACCCAAAGTGGGCAACTGTCAACCACCCTTACCTTCAGCTTGAGGTCACCCACCAGTGCACAGGCATCCTATCACAGGGGAACATGTTAAGGAAAGAATGGTCAGTGATTAAAAACATTTGTTGCTTTTGCAGAAGACCCAGGCTCAATGCCCAGCACCCACTTGGTAGCTTACAACATCTATAAATCTAGTTCCAGGCAGACACCCCCTTCTGACCTCTGTACACCAGACAAAACACTTACACATGCAGTCTTTGGTGAAAGGGAATAAGGCTGCAGCTCGCGTTTGTGTACAATCTTCAGGCTGGGAACTGCACTAATTGCTCTTTAACCCTTTGTTCCAGTGGTATCCTTTTGTCTTGAAACTTTCTCCTAAGCAACAAAAACATAAATCTGGCCTATTTGGTTTTCTTGCAGAAATATGAATTAAGCTAGTGCAATTTGGGTTGTTTGTTTCCTTAAAGAGCCAGTGTCACACTTTGACTCTCCCCTAGTAGGATCCCTCCTAAGTGTCTTGATCTGTAGCTTGTTTCTGAGAAGATTCAGACTATTCTTATTTATTAAGACTACTTTGTTTAATGCCATCATAGTCATGGGATAAAATCACTTTTAGGTCTAGCAAATGAGCACAGGACACTGCATCCACTTCCAAAGTCTTTGTCTTTATTATTTTAGAAAAGATGATCCATTTATTCTGTGGAATGAAGAGCCGTGTCCAGGGATCCATCAGTAATGTGGAAAAAGACCCAGCGTTATCCACCTCTACTCATATACCCAGTCATGAGCACAAGGCTTGTAGTCAATCAGTTCTTCAGGCTTAAACCATAGACTGATCTCTTTCTCTGCACTTTGCACCGAATCACTGCCATGAATGATGTTCCTAAAAAAAGAAAGCTTATTTGTTACAGCATTTTAAAGTACCAGAGTCCATTTAATAGGTAACACCAAAGGGCAGACATTGCAGACCTTTTCAGTCAAAGGTCCACCTGACAATAATTACATTTCCTCCACGAAGTATCCCAAAACCAATTGAAGGACTGAGAATACTGGTCAAGAATGTATGAGGCACTACACTGAATCTTCAATGTAATGAATAAAACATTTAACTAAAATCCATTAAGAGCACTTGTTGCTTTCAGAGGACCCAGGTTTGAGTCCACATGGTGGCTTGCAACAACCATGCATAACTCAGTTCTTTTTTTTTTTTTTGTTTTGTTTTGTTTTTGTTTTGTTTTGTTTTTCAAGACAGGGTTTCTCTGTGTAGCTTTGGAGCCTATCCTGGCACTCGCTCTGGAGACCAGGCTGGCCTCGAACTCAGAGATCCGCCTGCCTCTGCCTCCCGAGTGCTGGGATTAAAGGCGTGCACCACCAACACCCGGCTTCATAACTCAGTTCTAAAGCATCTCATAATCTCTCTGACCTCTAGACACAGGGCACACATCATACATGCAAACAAAACACTCTGAAAAATCTTTAAATGTCATACTAAAAAAAAAGCTATAAAGGTGCTCAAACAAAAAGCCTTAGTTCAACTTAAAACTTCCAAGTCTTCCCTTAAAGAGTATTTATAACCCAAGATTGCTACTACTGCCAAAGAAAAGGTCTTTCTTAAATTACTGAAAAATACAAGTGGGCAAGCCTCCAAATCAAAGCCAGACAAGAACCAGTCCTAATTTGAGGGATGGCAGGGATGAGTCTCAAATTTCCAATGAAGCTAGAAATGACTTGAACTTTCTGATCTACCTGCCTCTACTTCCCACACCCTAGAATTACTGCATGTGCCACCTTATCTAATTTACATGGGCTGGGAATTGAACCCATGGCCTCCTTCATGCCAGGCAAGCAGTCAGTCAACTAAGCTATAACCTCAGCCCTCTGCATTGTCTGGTTGGTTGGTTGGTTGGTTTCTCTGTGTAGCCCTGGCTGTCCTGGAACTCTGGCCTGCTTCTGCTCCCAAGTTGGAATGAAGTCATGCACCATCATACCTGGCATATATTTTCTTAAAAGTGATTTGCAAACCAAACCATGCCATCCATGCTTATTACTAACAATCCTTTTTTTCCATCTGAATCTACAAAGTTTAGGTACAAACTATGGCTTAGTGAAGCATAAAGGGTTAAGTTTCCATACATACAGTGCCAAATTTGGTGAGGTTAAAACCCTTTGTTTCCCATATAGGAACTATCACATACAGCTCTTGGTACAATGTCTCAATTATAATTTTAAACAATTATTCATGAAAGTGTTTAGTGACCATTTCTACCTTACATTAAGTTCAGGTTTTCCTAAACTTGGGATATGTCCCAAAGGATGTATACTCCACTAAGAATTAAGTGTAATTATGCCTAGTGGTGGGGGCACATGCCTTTAATCCCAGCACTTGGGAGGCACAGGCAGGTGGATCTCAGTGAGTTCAATCAAGGCCAGCCTGGTCTACAAAGTGAGTTCTAGGACAGCCAGGACTGTTACACAGAGAAACCCTGTCTCAGGAGAAAAAAATCCCTACACACACACACACCCCACACCCCATACCCCACACCCCACATACACTTACCTGCCAACCTGAATGCAAAAATCCCCTCGAATGGTGCCTGGCTTAGAATCAGCTGGATTGGTCTCTCCCAGCATCATTCGACCTGTCTTTACCACATTGAGCCCCTCCCAGACCTTGATGGGAAGAAAAGACAATTATTGTGAAAGAACCATTAAAAGACACTGATTTATGGCATTGTGGTCAGATAACCCCAGCAGAGAGCAAGAGCCTATGTTTTAAATTCATTTAACAAGCAGAACATAGGAAAAGACACTCAACTTTAGAATAAACAATTATACAATTACAAAAAAAAAAAGAGGACAAAGTCTGGAGAAAGATCAGTGGGAAGGGCCTCCCTGGGAAAGAGATGGCAAGAGTTACTCGTAAAGGAGAAAGTACTGCAGGGGAAAGAAGGAGAGGACAAGTCTAGAAACTGAAAGTACACCTAAACAATTTCAGTGCCTTTCCTTACACTCCATGTCCCCAGGGACATGAAAGCCACCCAGAAGACACTGTACCTGTAGTGCAGGGCCATAGAACTTTTGCATTACAGATTATATACTTAGAAATACTTTTTTAGCCGGGCATTGGTGGCATACGCCTTAAATCCCAGCACTCAAGAGTTCAGTGGTAGGAGCTCATGCCACTCCTGAAAAGGACTGTAGTTAGGTTCTCTGTGAGTTTGAGGCCAGCCTGGTCTCCAGAGTGAGTGCCAGGATAGGCTCCAAAGCTACACAGAGAAACCCTGTCTCGAAAAACCAAAGAAAAAAGAAATACTTTCCTAGGTCTAGGAAGCATTGCAGTCAAAAGTACTTGTCAGACATAGTGCTTCTTTGAAAACCTAGATTTTCATTTGTTTGTTTGAGACACGGTTTCTCCGAATAACCCTAGCTAGCTGTCCTAGAAAACTCTGTAGATCAGACTATCCTGGAACTCACAGAGATCCACCTACCTCTGCCTCCCAAGTGCTGGGGTTGAAGGCGTGCGCCACCATCACCAACCACCTGGCTCCTTTTATCTTTGTGTGTGTACAAACATGCCCGTGTGAATACTGGTGCCTATGGAACCAGAGGCCTCAAGTCCCTGGAGCTGGAGTTACAGGTGGTGTGAGGCAGCTTGTGTGGGTGCTGGGAACCTAACTACAGTCCTTTTCAGGAGTAGCATGAGCTCCTACCACTGAACTCTGTCTAGTCCAGAAATTTTCAAAATCTGACTTCCTTTCCTTTCCCCTCCCAAATACCTAGTTAACTAACTCCTTCCTATCTATATAAACCCAGTATGCAAGACATACTTGGGTTGAGCCTGGGCCACACAGCAAAAGCCAGTCCCAAAAGAGAGGACGAAGTAATTGCTGTTAGTCCCTCACACTCACTCACCATGGCCACCACAGGCCCTGAGTTCATGTACTTCACCAGCCCTGGGAAGAAAGGACGGTCTTTCAGGTCAATGTAGTGCTGCTTCAGGTGTTCCTCAGAAGCCTGTAAGACAGAGGATCCCATTAGGGAACAGACCGGAAAGGCTTAAGTTTGGCTATACCCCATATGGCAGGTTCTGAATTCCAGGTTTGGTATTTCAGCACATTCAAAAGGATCCATCCTATGAAATTGACACCATTATGGCAAAAAAGAAAAAAAAAAAAAACTATTCTGGTGGCCGGGCAGTAGTGGCGCATGCCTTTAATACCGGCAGAGGCAGAGGCAGGCAGATCTCTGTGAGTCTGAGGCCATCCTGCTCTACGGAGCTAGTTCCAAGCAGGCTCCAAAGCTACACAGAGAAAACATGTCTCGAACTAACCTAACACCCCCCCCCCCAAAAAAAAAAATACCTTCGATCATAAAGATACCCTCGAGCTGGGAATGCAGCTCAGTGGTAGAGTGCTTGCCGTGAAAGACCATGTGTTCACTCTTCAGCACCAGTTTCTAAAAGGAGGATGACTCCATGAGGAAGCATGTGAGGATAAAGTGCAGGCTTGTAGACCTCCATCTGAATTCCCAGAACCTCCCACCCAGAGATGAGCGAGCGGTAAAGACAGGAGATGTCCTGGAAGCTCACCGGCCAGCTAGCCTGGAATATGCAGCAATGAAAAAGAGACTATCTCCAACAAGATGGACCAAAACACACATTCACACACCATGCACAAGACAAAAAGAACAAGTGTTTACACAACAAACCATGCATGACAGCTCATGCCTGTAATCCTAGCACTTGGGAAACTGGCAGGGGGAATCATAGGTTCAAAGCCAGCCTGGGATAGAGATCTTGTTTTTTAAAAAAATTAGAATCAGCCAGGTGGTGGTAGTGCTCGCCTTTAATCCCAACACTTGGGAGGCATAGGCAGGCAGATCTCTGTGAGTTCGAGGCCAGCCTGGTCTACAGAGCGAGTTCCAGGACAGCCAAGGCTACACAGAAGACTCATTTTGTCAGTGATGTTAAGGATATATAACACTAAAGTGGTCTGAGGCAAGATTTAGAAAGTGAAGTGTTGGCTGAATGTGCCAGATAATAAATAGATCATCTCAGGTTCCCCTGGTCAAGTGAACCTTTTAAACATACCAGATAAGAACAAACATTTGTACCTGGTACCCAGGAGGCCAGAAGATAATGGGTCCCCTGGAACTGGTTAGAGATGGTGTAAGCCACCATGCAGTGCTGGGAATCAAACCTGTGACCTCAGCAACAAGTACTACTAACTGCTGAGCCAACTCTCCAACTCCTCGGAATCTTGTTTTGTTTGAGACATGCTGTCTATGTAGCCCTGGAACTTGTTATATAGACCAGGCTGGCCTCAAACTCAGAGATCTGCCTGCCCCTGCTCCTAAGAGGCTTTCCTGTTTTGTTTTTGTTGTTGTTGTTTCATGTGCGTTGATGTTTTTGCCTTCATGTATGTCTGTATGAGGGTATAGGAGCCTCAGGAACTGGAGTTACAGATTTTTTGTGAGTTGTCATGTGGGTGCTGGGGATTTAACATGGATCCTCTGGAAGAACAGCCAATGCTCTTAACCTCTGAACCATCTACCTGGCCCCGTTTGTATTTTGTTTTTTTGTTTGTTTGTTTTTAATAATTATGTGTATGGGTGTTTTGTCTACATGTGTATCTGTGCATCCTTTGCAAGTCTCTTGCCCACTGAGGTCAGAAGAGGATGCCAGATCCCCTGAAACTGGACTTTCAGTTCTGAGCTAACATGTGAATGAAGGAAATTGAACCCATCCTCCGGAAGAGTAAAAGTGTTTTAACCACTGAGCTTTCTCTCCAGCCCCAAAAACTAAACTGATGCCCTTTTTTTAAATTTCGAAAGATATTTACACTTTAAAAGTAACCTTTTAGCCGAGCAGTGGTGGCACAGACCTTTATCCCAGCACTCAGGAGACAGAGGCAGGCGGATCTCTGTGAATTAGAGGCCAACATGGTCTACAAAGAAAGTTCTAGGACAGCCAGGGCTATATAGAGAAACACTACTTCGAAAAATCGGGGGTAAAAAGTAACCCTCCCCCTATTTTTTTCTTTTTTAGTCTGGGTCTCATGGAGCCCAGGCTGCCCTTAAACTTAAGGTGTGTTAGCCAAGGGTGACCCCGAACCTCTGATTCTCTTACCTCCAACTTTCAAGTGCTGAGATTACAGGATGTGCCACCACACACTACCGTTTATTCGGGGCTGGGGATCCAACTGGAGCTCTCCAGTATGCTAAGCACTATACCAAATGAACTACACCTTCAGCTCTCCAACTCCATGGATCCTCCGTGATCCCAAAGTTTTCGCTAAAGCACCAAAAGATGGCGGGGCCGTACCCACCCATTCCGTACAGTGTGTGGGCCTCAGGCTGTCTCCACTCCTTGCTGCCCCAGAAGACACACAATTAAGAGTGGAGGCCTTTTGCAAGGCGGACAGGACGTGCACAGATCCGGGACGCTCAGCGAGAGGGACGCCAGGCCTGAGTCACGTTACCTCCGCTTAACCTTCCCAAGGGCATCTGTCCTCCCGGGCCTGAGAAGGGGCCAGCCGGCCACCACCGTCTATTGAGGGGCGGAGGTCAAAAGGATTCTCCTGCAAGCGAAATCAGCCAAAGAAGCCTGACTCCCAAATCCAAGAGGCGACCTGGACAAACCACTGGCAGGAGGGCAAAACACCCGGGACCCAACAACAGAAGGGTAGGGGGCTAGGGGCAGGTTACCCGAAGGAACTTCATGGCCACCAGGCGGAACCCCTTCTGCTCGAAGCGCTTGATGATATCGCCCACCAGGCCACGCTGTACGCCATCTGGCTTGATGGCAATGAAGGTACGCTCGAGGTTGGCCATGGTCCTGCTGGGGCAAGAAGTGCAGTTGAAGAGGCCTGGCCAAACCAAGCCGGCCCAAGAGGCCACGTGGGCTCCCGCCTCCGCCACCGCCGCCGCTGCGGAGGACACGTGGCTTTCCGGGTACTTCTTCCCCACCCAAGATGCCCAGGAAGGGGACCGTGGTAGCCTGAGGTGGGGTGATGTTGGGTGGAGAGTGCATCCCAGCCTTACCGAAAGTCGGCTGGTCCGCCGGTATCTGCGATAAACGGTGAGAGCACAGACCAGAGCGACCACCGGCCGGCGCAGGGCAAAGGAGGAGGGGCTGAGGGCGGGACGAGGGACGCCACACCCCGGAGGACCCGCTGCCCAACCCGGGACGCTCAGCCGGTTTAATCTGCCAGTAGTCTCTGTCCCCGCCCAGCGGCCCGCGGTGCACGCCTTTGCCTTGCTTAGGCTACTGAGGGCTGAGAGGCAGGAAGTGATTTGTCCCACACCTAAGTACTCCTGCGTTTACCAGGGACCTGCTACTTACTGGTCCTGAATTCTTTTTTCGTTTGTTTGTTTTTTTGTGTTTTTCGAGACAGGGCTTCTCTGTGTAGCTTTGGACCCTGTCCTGGAACTCGCTCTTTAGAACTGGCTGGCCTCGAACTCGGAGTTCCGCCTGTCTCTGCCTCTACCACCACCGCCCAGCTTGGTCCTTAATTCTTTATTCCTAGAGACATCTGCATTCACCCTTCCCAGGGGCACCAGCACCCAGCAGGCCTCTCCCCGCCCTAGGGTACCCCCAAGTCCTTCCCACCTCTGAAAACCAACCCTCTATTCCTTCCCCTCTGCTTGAGTTCTTAGCCTTCCTCATCCAAAATGACAGCTTCCCTAGGAGCCAAGTCTGTCCTCAGCCCCCTCCTCAGAAGGCCATCTGTTCATGTCTGTGTCTCAGAATGACTTCGCAGTTCCTAAGATAGCCCATGCCTTTTGATCTGCCCAGGATCTGCCCCCTGCTGTTTGTCTCCCACCTACCTTTTCAGCTTCCATCAGACACCCTGTTCCCACCTAGAGACTGGGTTCACCACCCACCCAGCACAACCCACTTCTTCCTGAGCCACTCCTGGCAACCCTGGAGTTTCCAAAAGTTGACTGCCTGCCTGTACTTCAGAGAGAATTCAAGACCTGCCTGGACGATTTAGCACACAGTATTCCCATCTCAAAAGAAGCAAAGCCAGGCGTGATAGATGACAGATGCCTGTAACTCTAGGTAGGGGAGCAGGAACTCAAGGACAGCCACTGCTACACAGTTCAAAGTCAACATAGTCTATATCTCAAAATACACAAAATGAGGTGTTAGAGAGATGATTTAGCAGTTAAGAGCTCTTGCTGCTGTTCCAAAAAAAAAAAAAAAAAAAAAAAAAAAAAAAAAAAAGTTCAGTACACAGCACCCACACACTTCAGGTAACTCACAACTGTAACTCTAGTTCCAGGGGATCTGATGTCTCTCATCTCCGAGGCCAAAGGCCCTCATGCAGCACACATACACACACCTATATGTAATTAAAAAAAAAAAAAAAACAATAAAAGAAGGGCATGGTAGCAGATGCTTTCATGGGTTGGCAAGGGCTCTTACACATTGAAACCCTACCTCGACAAACCAAAATAATAAAAAATGAAAATAACTCTTTAAGCTAGGCAGTGGTTGCACACACCTTTAATTCTAGCACTTGGGAAGCAGAGGCAAGCAGGTCTGTGTGAGGCCAGCCTGGTCTACAGAAAGTTCCAGAACAGTCAGGGTTGCACAGAGAAACCTTGCCTTGAAAAACCAAAATAAATAGTAAGTAAATCTTTGAGAAATATATACATAATGAGAGGCTGGAGATGAAGTTCTTTTAGGACTTTCGTGGCATACACAAGGCCCTGGGTTTGACCCTTAACACCACATAAACTAGGTATGGTGGTGCATCCTTGTCAACCCTGGAATTAGAGACCAGCTAGACTACATGAGGTTGGGGAGGACTGAAAATTGAGCTCTGTGGTAAGCCCACTAGTGTAACATGCACAAGGCCTTAGGGCCAACCTCCAGTATTCCAAACAGATTTTATGTTCTGAGAAGCCAGGCCAGTCAGTTTGAAGACATTCCTCATCTCCTGTCTGCTTTGCAAACCACCAGCACCCTAAAGGTTCCCACCCATGTCCACTGCTTCATTTCTGTGTCCAAAGGGAAATCATAGATAGAACCAGCTGCCTCTTCTCCCAGTGGGATTAGAGCTTGAGCTGGGGCCTTGAACATCCCCGGTAAGAGGTTTAGGGTGTTGCCCAAAACACTGAGACCAGCCCAGATGAGTCAACATGTCTAAAACCCTCCCCCAACTCCATTCCATCACCTCTGGCTAAGGAGCTGCTCACATTGAACATCTCTTTGCTCACTGACCATTAAGTTGAGTGAATATACTCTAAATTCCCTTCATACAGGCTTTGTACTGGGCACCCTGGCCTACATTTTCTTTCTTTTTTTTTTTTTTTTTTTTTGATTTCCAACAAGTGCTATGTTTTGGAATGAACTGAGGACATACCCAGCTTTAATGGTTATCTGCTTCTCTGAAGGAACAAGCTAGCCCTTCTCTCATGTTCTCTATGACACCAACACAACAGCACTCACTATCTCAGATGGGAGTCCCTCTCAGGAGTCTGCTAACCTCAAAACTGAGGCTATCATCATCGTGGCTCCAGCCAACTGATCACCTGTAAGTAATCAGATAGATAATGAATAGCCTCATCACCATCCTATCCCAAACCTCAGTTAACAAAGCATCAGCCTAGGAACACTAGCAATAACTGGCACCAGCCCCCATTCTGGGGCCATTTCCTTCACTATTTGCCTAGTTGGTCTGCTGGTTAGTTTTTTAAGATAACCTCACTGCATAGTCATGGCTAGACTACACCAACCTGGCCTCAAGCTTGCTGCAATCCTCCTGCGTCTTCTTCCTAAATGCTAGGATTATAGGCATGTACCACCACAGTCTGTTTTGGAGTTGCCAAATGTCAACTGTCCTGAGAGTCTGGAAATTCACTGGATGTTTCTGTTGTGGAATATTATTTCTTGATGTGTCACATTAATTTATGCTGTGGGACATTTGTTTAATGATGCAAAGATGTGTTGCATTCTTTTATGTTGCATTTGTTTAACTGTGTTCAGGGACCAACTCCCCATTTCGGCAGCCATGACAGTAACACGTGCTTGCCATGACCTTGTCCTAGTCACTAGAAGTCAGATGCCTGCCTCATGGCAAGGAACCAATCAGAAGTTAGCTGGTGGTGCTATGCTTTACGGCTCAGGGTGTGCTTTACGAATAAGTGCACAGCAATGATGCAAAGAGCATAGCAACCACCCTGGGAGGGCCTATGGGCCATAACAACCAATTGGCCAATCAACACAGGGCAAGCCCTCCAAGCCCAGAGGCACACCAATCCTGAGCCTGTGTGTACCCCTAGACACTCCCCTTACGCTGCCCTATAAGGTCTCTATGCAGATGGTTCAAGCTGTCTTTGCTAGCCATCCGCCATGGCGGGTGGGTGAAAGACCCGAGCTAACATGGGGTTAGCTCATTAAACACCAATAAAGCCTCATGCAGTTTGCAGCAAGTTTTCAAATCTGCCTGGTGACTGGGGTGACTGCAGTCCTGGGCTGGGACCCCGGAGGCCTGAGTTTTCCTGGGGTCTAACATGTGAAGCTGTGTTACTTTGCCTGGCTAAAACACCTGATTGGTCTAATAAAGAGCTGAACTGCCAATAGGCAGAAGAAAGGATGGGGGTGGGAAATAGGGGTGGGTGGGTGGCAGCTGCTAGGCAGAAAGAATAAATAGTAGGAAAAATCTTCAAGGAGGGAGGAGTAGATCTGGAAGCAAGAGAGGGAGGAGGACTCGAGGAGCCTGTCACCCAGCTATACAGCAAGACACAGAGTAACAAGTAAAACAAGGTATATAGAAATAGAAAAGGTAAAAGCCCAGAGGCAAAAGATAGATGGGATAATTTATGAAAAGCTGCAAGAAACAAGCTGAGCTAAGGCTGGTAATTTTAAGAAAGAATAAGACTCTGTGTGGTTTATTTGGGAGCTGTGGGGTGGGCCACCAAAGAGCCAAAAGTGAAAAAACCAACTACAGTATCTATCTACCATTACCCCTTAATGAGGTCACATACCTCCCTACCCTATGATAGTAGTCACTACCACTTCATATGACACCAACTGATGATCCCAGGCTTACAAAAGACATGGTTTTCTTATTTGAGGGTAGCTACAACTTCTCACAATTCCCTCTTTCTTTTTTTAAACACTTTATTTATTTATATGTGCTTTGTTGTTTTGTCTGCATATTTGTCTGTATGAGGGTGTCAGATCACTGGAACTGGAGTTACATACAGTTGTGAGCTTATACATGGGTGCTGGGAATTAAACTCTTCCTCTGGAAGAGCAGCCAATGCTCTTAACCGTTGAGCCACCTCTCCAGCCCCACCCCTTTCTTTTTGGTTTTTCAAGACAGGGTTTCTCTGTGTAGCCCTGGCTGTCCTGGAACTCACTCTGTAGACCAGGTTGACCTCGAGCTCATAATCCTCCTACCTCTGTCTCCTGAGTGTTGGGATTACAAGCCTGAGCTAACATGCGTGAGTTGGCATCTTTATTTCTGATGAATCCTCTGTTCCCAGCACAATTTTATGGACCTCACATACCCTCTACAGAAATTCCTCACTGGCTCACTGCCAAGAATGAACAGGGGTGCAGGGGATAAAAAGAAAGATAGGCAAAGATACCTATGCATCCCAGGATGGTGGCTCAAACCTCAAGGACAACCAAGAGTCTCTATGTGTATGTGAGGCCAATGTAAGTAATTTGCATACCATTTACGTCCTGTCCGTTCAGGTTATCCAGAAGCCTGAGGAGGAAGTAAAGCATGCAAACCCACACAGCAATACAAAGTAACTAGCTGACCCAATACTGGAGATGAAACACTTTAATCAACCAGTGGCACTTAACACTGCAGAGGAAATCACAGCTCCCAGAGGTTCCTTCCAGGTCAAAGGAAGTTCCAGGAATATCTAGAGTTGCTGGTCCCTTGCCTGTAAGAATAGGGGTAAGTAGAGGGGAAAAGCAGGTGCCCTCCTGTCACTCATAGATCCAGTTTTGTGCACAGCTCTTGTAATCCACCAGCTCCTCAGGCTGAAACCACAAGCCGATCTCCTTCTCTGCACTCTCCACAGAATCGCTGCCATGAATGATGTTCCTGGGTGGGGAGAGATACTGCATCATTACCAAAACCAGAAAGATGAAATTGCCCACAGTATCCTGCATTCCCACTGCTGAGACCCAAAAGCCATGGCAGCAGAAAAGCCAGAGTCCCTAATACTTCAGAACACGTTAAAAGAAAAATCATAGAATGACTTCCTGTGAGTGGCCCTCCCAGAAACCCTGACACAAGAGTGTGAGCCTTCAGAAAGGCTCTAGCCAGGCTCTACATTCAAGAAAGGTATAGGCAATGGGATGAAGACAAGCAAACACAGGGGACCCTCCAAGTCAGCCTCCACCTTCAGAGGCAGAAGACAAAACTCCCATTTAAAAGTGACCTGAGCCAAGAAGTGATGGCTCACACATTTAATCCCAGCACTCAGGAAGCAGAGGCAGGAGAATCTCTGAGTTCAAGGCCAGCCTGGTCTATAGATCAAGTTCCAAGACAGCCAGGGCTACACAGAGAAACCCTGTCTCAAAAAAAAAAAAAAAAAGAAAGAAAGAAAGAAAGAAAGAAAGAAAGAAAGAAAGAAAGAAAGGAAGGAAGGAAGGAAGGAAGGGGAGGAGGGGAGGAGAGGAAGAGACAGAAAGAAAAAAGAAAAAGGAAAGAGAAAGGAAGAAAGGGAGGGAGGGAGGGAGGAAAGGAGGGAGGGAAAGAGAAAGAAAAAAGAAAAAGAAAGGAAAGAGAAAGAAAGAAAGAAAGAAAGAAAGAAAGAAAGAAAGAAAGAAAGAGAGAGAGAGAGAGGGGGAGGGAGGGAAAGAGGAAGAAAAGGAAGGAAGGAAGGATGGAAGGAAGGAAGGAAGGAAGGAAGGGAGAAAGGAAGGAAGGAAAGAAGGAAGGAAGGAAGGAGGGAGAAAGAAAAGACTATCAGGAATTCAAGGATAGCAATTTTGAGGCCAGCTAGCATACTTAAGACATTGTCTCAAAAGCAGCTAAACTTGCCTGGTGGTAGTGGCGGCAGCACATGCTTTTATTTAATCCCAGCACTTGGGAGGCAGAAGCAGACAGAACTCTGTGAGTTCAAGGCCAACAGCTAGTTCCAGGACAGCCAAGGCTACACAGAGAAATCCTATCTCAAACTATCAAAGGCAACCAAACAAACAAAACAACTAAAATAGGGGCAGAGGAGATGCCTTTAAGAGCACTGGCTAGTCCTCCAGAGAATCTGGGTTTAGTTCCCACCATCCACATGAGGCTCACAACTATCTGTAACTCCATTTCTGGGGGATCCAATGCCTTGTTCTAGCCTCCTTGGGCACCAAGAAATATACAGACAAAAAAAACTGTCCATATACATGAAGAACAAGTAAAAAATAAAATAAGCTTTAAGGCTAAAATAGGGCTGGAGAGATGGCTCAGAGGTTTAAGAGCACTGGCTGCTCTTCCAGAGGTCCTGAGTTCAGTTCCCAGCAACCACATGGTGGCTCACAACCAACTGTAATGAGATCTGGTGCCCTTTTCTGGTGTGCAGACATACATGCGGGCAGAACACTGCGTACATAATAAATAAATAAATCTTTAAAAGCTAAAATAAAATAAATAGGGGGCTAGAAAGATGACTCGGTGATTAAAAGCACTGACTGATCTTCCAGGGGTCCTGAGTTCAACTCCCAGCAATCACATAGTGGCTTACAACCACTATGAGGCTGGGTGCCCTCTTCTGGCCTGCAGGCATACATGTAGGCAAAACACTATATACATAATAAATAAATAATCTTGCTGGGCATTGGTGGCGCACGCCTTTAATCCCAGCACTTGGGAGGCAGAGGCAGGTGGATCTCTGTGAGATCGAGGCCAGCCTGGTCTCCAGAGTGAGTGCCATGATAGGCTCCAAAGCTACAAAGAGAAACCCTGTCTCGAAAAAACCTAAATAAATAAATAAATAAATAATCTTTAAAATAAAAATAAATTGACCTGCAGATGCTATCATGTCCATTTCTAGCCTCAGAGGCCCAAATTCTTGTAGCAACTAACTTGGATTTTGGAAAAAAGTGAAAAACACCAATTCTTACCTGCCAACTTGGATGCAAAAGTCTCCTCGAATGGTCCCAGGTTTAGAGTCTGCAGGGTTGGTCTCTCCAAGCATCACCCGGCCTGTCTTCACAACATTCAACCCCTCCCAGACCTCCAAAGGACAAGAGAAGACACAGTCAAGGAAGAAAAACTTAGTAGAAAACCTGGCATCTAGTGATTCTAAACAAAAGAAAAAGGCTCCAGAATTGGGTCCTCTCATTCACTAGATTAAACAGAATGCCTACTTGTTCCAGGACTAGGGATTCTGGTCACCCTGCCCCTACTCTTATCCTTCCCAGATTCATTCATGTGATAGCCAGTGGCCTTTTGAAATGCTAAATATTGCCATTGAGGTAATCCCACCACTCCAGAGGTAGAGGCAGGTGGATCTCTGTAAAGCCAGCCTGGTCCACATAAGAGAGTCCCAGGAAAGACCCTATTTTGGAGACCCCAAGATGTTGGAGATGCCAGAGTCATGGGATACCTGCCAAGAAAAGCTGCATAAGGGGTGTGGAACCAGCTCAGGAGCTAAAAGTATATGGCAGTCAATAAAACTGAAAGGAGTGGGAGATCTGAAGAGTTCTTTGACATGAGACATGGACATACAGAGTTTGGAGTTTGCCCTGCCAGTTTTAGGTCTTGGTTTGGTCCAGACTATCTCTTCACTGTGCTCCCTTTTGGAATGGTAATATATATTTTGTGTCATTGTATGTTGGAAGTTGGTTATTTGCTTTTTTATTTTGATTATACAGGGGGTTACAATTAGAGAATGTCATGAGTCTCAAGAGAAACTGAACTTTTAAATAGTGCTGATACTATGATAGACTATGGAGACATCTGAAGTTGGACTCAATGCATTTTTGCATTGTGATATGGCTATAAACCTAAGGGGGCCAGGAAATGGAATGTGGTAGTTTTAATAATGGCTCCCATGGGCTTATATATTTAAATGCTTAGTCATCAGGGGGTAGCACTACTTAAAAAGGATTAGGAGGTGTGGCCTTGTTGGAGGAAGTGTGTCTTGAGGTTTCTTTTTCCTTTTTTTTTTTTTAAATTATTTTCACCTCTGAAATTGTTTCTTCTTTGTTTTGCTTTTTCTCTCCTTATTTATTTATTTATTTATTTATTTATTTATTTTTAGAGTTATTTATTACATATACAGTGCTCTGCCTGCATGCCAGAAGAGGGCACCGGATCTCATTACAGATGGCTGTGAACTACCATGTGGTTGCTGGGAACTGTGCTCAGGACCTCTAAAATATCAGGCAGTGCTCTTAACCTCTGAGGTTTCAAAGGTCCAAGCCAAACCCAATGGTTCCCTCTTTCTAATGCCTTCAGATCCAGATGTGGAACTCTCAGCTACTTCTCCAGCACCATGTTTGCCTGTGCACAGCCATGCTCCCTGTCGTGATGATGATAGACTAAACCACTGAAACTATGAGCAAGCCCCTAATTAACTGCTTTCTTTTATAAGAGTTGCAGGGGTCATGGTGTCTCTTCACAGCTAAAGAACAGGCAGACCCTGTCTCAAAAAGTCAAAATAAATAAAATGCTAAATATGGTACTTGCCATAATTTCTCAGCACTGGTGATTTAACAGCACAGCCCTGACATTATCATTATGTAGTCCCTGAACACTTCTCATCCTATCTTGCTTCTTACCACCACCCATCCTACCCTTCTTCTTGTACTTTAAAAAGCAAAGTTGTGTCTGGTATGGTGACGCAGGCCTATAATCCAAATACCCTGTAAGTAGGAGAATCAAAAGCTCCAAGCCAGCCTGAACTATTTGAGGCTAGCCTGAACTACACAATGAATTATAAGATACAGGCTGGTATACATACTAAGACCCTGTCTCAATAATCATTTTCAGAAAGAAAGAATGAAAACAGATACCTGTTTTATCTCACAACAGTATCTAAAATGTTTAGAAAGGCACTTGCCATAAATATAGCAGGCTCATTCTTGCATAAGTATACAGTACAGTACTGTAATAAACCAAGCTCCCTCTGTTCCATGGGAATTCAATCAAGCATATCTCTCCTAATTTCTCCCAGTCCTGGGTCTTCAGCTTGGCAAGCAAATGTTCACTTTCTTTGGAGGATCAGAGAGCCAATTCTCATCCTAACTGACTATCCCACTAGCCTGTTTCCTCTGCAACAAAGAGGGCCTGGCACCCAACACAGGAAATGCAACACTCACTCTGTTCTACACCCAAATGAGTCATTCCCATCAACATCCCACACAGAAATACTCACCATAGCAACCACTGGTCCTGAATGCATGTATTTCACTAGGCCAGTAAAGAAGGGACGGTCCTTCAGGTCAATGTAGTGCTCTTTGAGAAGGTCCTCTGAAGCCTGTCAAAGGACAGACAGTGAGAACTGGTCCCAGGCCCATAAGAATCAGCAGGCTAATTTCTCCCCCATCCCTCCTGATGCTTGAAACATGAGCTCACAGCAAGCCGGTCCATTATAACTAGATTCATCCTCTACCATCCCAGAGGGGAGCAGCAATAGAGCTATACAAACAAACCCTGTCTTGAAACAACAACAACAAAAAAGAACCCACTATTAGGAAGGAAAAGCAACAATTCAATGGCTTTTTGTTCCCAGAAAATACCTCAACTAAAATGTTAGATGGAAACAAGGAGGGTAGTCTATATTAGACGAGCATTAAACTGAATCTGGCCATCTCTCAGAGACACCTGACATGTATTCAAAGGATAAAGGCCCATTGCAGTGACCATTCCAGAGGTACCTACCTCCAAACTACCTAAAAGTACATGATGTACAGCAATAAATTTTGCTAAAGATAGAGATGGCTCAGTGGTTAAAAGCATTGGCTGTTCAAGAGGGCCCAGGTTCAATTCCCAGCATCCACATGGCATTTTGCAACCATCTGCAATCAGTTCTGAGGGATTCAATGCCTTCTGACTTCCACAGGCACCAGGTACAAAAGTGGTGCACAAACATACATGCAGGCAAAACACCCATATACATAAAAGGTTTTAAATTAAAATAAAAAAAAAAAAAGAATTAAATCAGCATTCAGGAGTCAGAAGCAGGAAGATCAAGGAATTCAAAGTCATCCTCAGTTGCATAGTGAATTTGAGGCCAGCCTTGGAAACATAAGACCCTATCTCAGCAAAGAGGGTTGGATAGAAGGATGAGTAGGAACAAAAGAGAGGAGAAAAGCAAAGAGAAAGAAGAGAATTAGAACACTCACTTGCAAGGCTGGTGTGTGGGAACAAATCAAATTAGCTACAGAGCAAACTATCTTCATGTGCCCTGGCTGGTCACACTCTTTGCATCTACACAGCCTTGCAAGGGCATAGCAGGGCCCTTGGTTCTTACACTTCCGAACAACTACATCATACAAAGCATATTGCCACATCAGGGGGTACATGTAGGCCAGGATTATCTGCCAAAAGGTACATTCAAAATACCCTATCCTTCAGCCCACTGGTTGGTCATCACTTGACAAAGCAAAACTTACAAAGCAGGGATGCAGTCTGAGCTTGCCTATTCTAATGGAGAGCTGGTAGAAGTACCAGCTACCACATGCAGACTTGGCTTTTTTTCCCCCATGATACTCAATGCATTGGTTCCAATAATCTTTAGCCTGGAAAACTGACCATATGCTTTTTATTGTGGGGTAGGGAAACTAGGTTTTCCTTTGTTTCTCAAGTCCATAGCAGATGGAATATCCCTTTAGAGTCATGTCAAGTATCTCTTCTTCCATTCTTCACCAAACCGAAATCCTCAACAGAAATGTCAGGGTTAAGAGAGAAAAATGTACCTAGAGGCCAGAGAGACTCAAGTTACATGTCAGCCACTTCACTGTATGCATTACCAGGCACATTATCTGACTTTAAGCCTCAGTTTACTCCTAGCAACTATGAGGGCAGAAATAAGTACCTCTCAGAGCTGTCATGACAGATGGAGAAGAAAACTTGTATACTTAGCATATACTATGGTGCTTAACAAATGACTGGTTCATTTCATTGTGTCTTCAGAACCTGAACCCACATCCGCTCTCATAATTCTATCATACTCCCCCTTAGCATTAACAATAGTCTACTCCTTATACTAAAAAATTACATAAGAACAAAATTGCCGGGCAGTGGTGGTTGACACCTTTGATCCCAGCATTTGGGAGGCAGAGACAGGCAGATCTCTGTGAGGCTGAATCCAGCCTGGTCTACAGAGTAAGTGCCAGGACTGCCAGCCAGGACTACATAGAGAAACCCTGTCTTTAAAATAAACAAACAAACAAACAGTGGCTGGAGAGATGGCTCAGTGGTTAAAAGCACTTGCTGCTCTTGCAGAGGCCCTGAGTTTGGTTCTCACACCCATATCAGGTGGCTCACAACAATTTATAACTCCAGTTCCAGGGGTTCTGATACCATCTCCTGGCCTCCACATGCACCTGTACATATATGGTGCGCATTACACACAAACAGGCACACGTACATACTCATAAATACAAATTAAAAAAAAAAAAACAAGAGTGCATCTGAGCACAGTAGTACACACCTTTAATCCCAACACTCTGGAGGCAGAGGCAGCACTCTGTGAGTTAGTGGCTAGCCTGGTCTACAAAGAAGGTTCCAGGCTAGCCAGGGCTATTCAGCTAACTCAAAAACAGCAGCAAAATAATAATGAAATAAAAACTCAACATTGAAAATTAAATTGAACTCAAAATACACTATGAACCAAAAGTGTATTGCTAGAATGGGAAAAAAATATGGTGCCCCCTAATGTATTTGCTTTGAGAACTAGAATTCACATCTCATAGATCTGCTTGAAGAAGAGTTCTTGGCCAATGAATTCTTGGTATTTATTGGAATATTGTTATCTGAGTGGATGATGACTTATGCACAGAACCCCAGGACTCAGAATACTGAGAAAGGAAGATCACCAAGAGTATTAGAATTGTTTCCTTTCTCTGTTCTGTGAGGAGCCCCCACAAGCAAAATTGCAGCTTTCCCTACAAAGCCCCACGTATCATGCCTGACTCATGCTAGGCACTATCAGGTAGTAATTAGTAAAGCAAAGATTTTCTTCCTGACAGCCTATCTTGAAGGCCGTGGGGGTGGAAGGATAGTCTCTAAAATTATCTGTTCAGGAGGCTAGAGACCAAGAGCTCCAAAACACTCACAGAGCTGAGTCAGAAATTACAGATCTGCAGTAATACGTGGAATTCTACAATGTTAGGGGTAAAGACAGACTAGTTTTGAAAGCCCCAAATGACTTGGTTTGTTCCAAGATTCAGCCAACATGCTTGGTCACTGAGAAGACACCCTACCATGGGGAAGTCTAGACAGGAAACAAAGCAAACACAGAAGTTACTCTGCAATATTCTACTATATTCCAAATACCAAAACAGGAAATGTGAGGTCCACTCACCTGCATAAATTTCAGGCCAACAAGTCGGAATCCCTTCTGTTCAAAACGCTTGATGATCTCGCCCACCAGACCCCGCTGGACCCCATCAGGCTTGATAGCAATGAAGGTGCGCTCACTGTTGGCCATGGTCCTGGAGAGATAAGCAGGGAATGAAACAGGACAGAATCTCTACCCTCCCTCATCATGATCCTTCTCAAGCGGATTACTCTCTCATAAAACTGGATTTAATATATTATGTCTACTTTAAGTCTCTCTAGTAAAATCCCAATCCCTGCCCAGTTCACTCATCAATGAATTTTGATCTGAAAGTAGAAAAGGGTTCAAAAGAAGAAATGTAATTTCTAATCTACTTGATTTCATACACTCCTATTGAGCTTCTGTTATGTACTTAATACTGTGATAGAACTAAAAAGGGAGACATAAAACTAAGACACACTAAAAAGATACCAATTTTTTTTTTCTTGTGGTAATACCAGTAAGGGGAAAATGCAATGATATGGTTTTCCTACTGAAAGTTACATCTGATTCAACACAGTATGACCAACAGCATTAGAACCCACAAGAGTTTTAGAGACTATGTCATAACAACCACCTTTGGGGGCTGGAGAGATGGCTCAGAGGTTAAGAGCACTGACTGTTCTTCCAGAGGTCCTGAGTTCAATTCCCAGCAACCACATGGTGGCTCACAACCACCCGTTATGAGATCTGGTTTCCTCTTCTGGTGTGCAGATATACATGGAAGCAGAATGTTGTATACATAATAAATAAAAAATAAAAAAAAAAAACCAACAATCTTCATTCTACAAAGAATAAGATTTCCCAGCCCTATACAGTTTGGGATACTCCCTAAGATGTAATGACTGAGGATGTGTGCCAATAATCCTACCACTAGGAAGGCTAAGGCCAAAGGGCAGAGGATTCCAGGCTGGCCTGGGCAACCTAAAACCCTGACTCAAAAAAGAAAAAAGGGGAATGAAAAGAAAATAGAGCTGAGCGTAGTGGGGAGGTGTGGTAGCCCATGTCAATGATCCCAACCTGAACTGAGCTACATAAGACTCTGTTTCAAGAAACAAGAGAAAAGAGAGAAAAGATGCAATGACTATGCTCCATCACAGAAGGGGAGGGACTCATAGGCCCAAGGCCTTACCCCTGCCTAGGAAGCTAACGGTGATTAACGGCTGTGGGTGAGTGGGTATCATTTTCTTCAGGGATACAGCCATGGGTAAGCTGCTCCAGCAATTAACTCCTCCATCAATGAAGCACGCAATTCTAATTAAACTCAGTCTCCCCCCCAACACACACACACACACACACACACAAAGACATGAAGGTAGGAGGGGACTCACAGGAAAGGAGTTCAACAGGAACAGGAGAGCCAAAGATTGTAATGGAGGAGGGGGATGACTAACTATTACATACATGTATAAAACTGTCAGAGAATAAAAGGACAAGAAAATTGAAGGTCCATTAGTAAGAATAGCAATTAACATTTATTAAACTGTGTACTGGGGGAAAGTGCAATGAGTAGTCAATGAACAGTGGCTTATGGGAGACCCACAGCACAATTCATCATCACTGAGGGAAGACACCTGGAGAGCATCCATTCCAGAACCTTCCATTTCCAGGGAACACAATCCCACAAAATGAAAGAAGACTCCACCTTGAAAGACAATACCTAAGAGGATAGAAACACCAGCTCCTGGACCTGGCTGCCTAAACATGAATTAACCTCTGATTTTATACATTAAGAATGGGGCCTGCGACGGGCGGTGGTGGCGAATGCCTTTAATCCCAGGTTTCGGGAGGCAGAGGCAGGCAGATCTGTGAGTTAGAGACCAGCCTGGTCTACAAGAGCTAGTTCCAGGACAGCCTCCAAAGCCACAGAGAAACCCTGTCTCTAAAAGCCAAAAGTAAAAATAAATAAAATAAAATAAAGAATGGGGCCTGACCCAGCTAGATGGTTCAGTGAGCAAAGGTTTTTGTACCACAAACCTGAGTTTGGTCCCTCGGGCCCATTCCACGAAGTTGTCTTCTGGTGTGTTCACAAGTGTGCTAAGGCATGCATGCACAGGAACATACAATAATACATAATCTTTTAATGATCATTTCTGTTGGTGCCTTCCTCCCCTCTCCCGCCTCTCGGATCTGTGACCTGCATAAAAGAGTTGATCTACTCCAGCCCCTGCTTTGATTCCAAGCCACAGGGCCTGGCAGTCAATAGGAGCAAAGAAGATGCTTTAAAAGGCCAATCATGCCTTCCGAAGACAGACAGAACCCGCAGACAAGCTGGAGAATCTCTGAAGGAATGTGGAACAAGAATAGATCCCTCAGAAACAGCCCCTATGAAAGGCTCTGCACACCGAACACAGACACACAGACACAGACACACACACACAGACACACAGACACACACACGCACACACACACGTGTCATTTATTCAGCAAGCTCTGCGCTCAGCACAGGGCTGGAAGGAGGGTAAGGCACAGCCGTGCCGGCGCAGTCTGACAGGAACTGCGGCCACAGACAAAGGCGAGCCCACGTGTCAGGCTGACAGGTCTGCACCTGTCCACAGTCGAGGCCGCGATCTTCCTCAACGCCTCTCAGAGAATGCACCCCTTTCCCTTCATTTCACACCCACCTCCCTCTCCGCTTACCTAGGCCCTCAACGTTCCCTTTCCCTCAGCACCCGAACCCCTCTCACCCCTTCAGAAGCCAGTCTCTCTCTCCGGCTGCACCGGAAACACGTCCTGGCCTCACGTGGTTTCGAGCAGCGGCTCGCACGGAACCTTTCGGAACAGTTCTGATTCAGGAGAGCCCTTTTGGTGGAACACCGCCAGTCCCCGCTTCCTCCGGTGAGTAGGAGGGCACTCTTTCCAGGGTTTAACTTCCGGCACTGGGTGTGGTTTTTGTTTTTGTCGTGTGTATCCCCCCGCCCCCTCCCCGGCTTTTCCGGCTGGCGGCCATCTTTTGTTCCTGCCCCTACTGTCGTGTAACTCACTTCCTCCGTTCCCGAGACGATTTGGTTGCCCGGGAGGTGGCGCTCACACTGCACGGAATAGAACTAAAGCCCCAGTCACTCCGCTTCTCTTCGCCCTGTCAAGCAGCAAATGTACTAAATACTATGTGCCCAGCAGGCACTGTTCTAGAACCCAGGGATAAAGCAGTAAACTCACTTGAGGTTTCTGGGAGGGTTGAAAATTGGGACAAACAATGAAAAGAAATTGATAGTGAACGCACGGAGTTATGTAAGTGCTGTGAAGAAAGATCAGAGCAGGGAAGAAAAATAAGGTTGAGAAATCGCTGCAGAAGTGAAAATCAAATAGACCTACATGAAGTTTAGTGATAAAGGAGCAAGCCTATTATTAGAGAGCGGAGAATTATAGTAGCCTTGGATGGTAGGAAACTCAGTAGAAGAATTTTTTTATTGTTGTAAGAGGATTTTTTGGTTTCCTGAGACAGAGTTTCTCTGTAGCTTTGGAGGCTATCCTGGCACTCACTCTGTAGACCAGGCTGGCCTCGAACTCACAGAGATCCTCCTGCCTCTACCTCCCGAGTGCTGGGATTAAACCACCAACGCCCCACAAAGCTTTCTCCTCCTATACGTCTTTTGTTTTCTTTTTCGAGACAGGGTCTCTCTGTATTTGCTTTGGAGGTTGTCCTGGAACTTGCTCTGTAGACCAGGCTGGCCTCAAACTCACAGAGATGTAAGAGGATTTTTTTTTAATTATTATTGTTTTGTTTTGTTTTTTCGAGGCAAGGTCTCACTATGTAGACCCAGCTGATCTCTAACTCTTAGAGATCCACCTGTCTATGTCCCCTGTGTACTAGGATTAAAGGCGTCTCATCTGGTATTATTTGTGATTGTTTATGTGTTCATGTGTATGTCTATGTTTGAGGTGGTCAACCCCCCCCATAAGCTCATAGCACTATTAGGAGATATGGCTTTGTTGGAGTGATTAGAGAAAGGGTGTCACTATGGAGGTGGGCTTTGAGGTTTCCTATGCTCAGGATACCCCCCACTACCTGTCAACTTCCTGTTGCCTTCAGATCAAGGTGTAGCCAGCACCAAGTCTGCCTGTACACTACCATGTTCCCTGCCTTGAAGATAATGGACTGAATCTCTGAACTATAAGACACCACCTTAATTAAATCTTTTCCTTTTTAAGAGTTAAAGTGGTCATGGTGTCCCTTCACAGCAATAGAGACCCAAACAAAGATAGAGAGGTGTCAGATCCCCAGGAGCAAGAGTTACAAACAGTTGTGAGTAATCTGATGTGGGTGCTGGGGATCGAACTCTGGTTCTCTGCAATAACAGTAGGTGCTCTATAACCATAAGGAATCTTGTCACCATGCCTAGCCTAGTCCAGCAAGCTTTGGTTTAGCTTTGTTCGGTTGGTTAGTTAGATAGTTAATTGCTGGTTTTGTTTATTTGTGGTTTGTTTGGAAATAGAGCCTCTTGTAGCTCAGACTGACCTCAAATTTATTTTGTAGCTAGCCTATTTCTGTATGTTGACTGTGATGGCAATTGTACACATATAACAAAGTTTCAAGAAATCATAAATGAGCACAGGGAAAACTGTTGAGGGCAGAATTTTTGTGGGTAACAAGAATGACAGTTTTCTGGATTTGTTTATGTTTTGCTTTGGTTTGGTTTGGGTTTTTGTTTTCCTTGTTGTTTGGAGGCAGTTGCTCTATATAGTATTTAATGCACTATGTAGCCCAGGATAGCCCACAACTTACAGAAGTACTACCTTAGCTCCCCAAATTCTGGGATTATAAGCATGAGACACCATGTCCAGCTTAAGTCCTTGGTTTAAGTTTAAGTTTTGTTATTGTTTGTTGTTTGAGACAGTTTCTCTTATAGCCCTGGTTGGCCTCAAAGTTACTAGATAGCCAAAATGACCTTGAACCTCAATCTCACATCTTCCCAAATGCAGGGATTGCAGGTGTCTGCCACACATCCTGCTAATGTGGTGCTAGGGACAGGGCATCCTGGACTATATAAAATGGAGAAAGTGAGCTGAGCACAAGAAAGCATGCCTTCACCGGGTGTTGGTGGCATATGCCTTTAATCCCAGCACTTGGGAGGCAGAGGCAAGCAGATCTCTGTGAGTTCGAGGCCAGCCTGGTCTCCAGAGCAAGTGCTAGGATAGGCTCCAAAGCCACACAGAAACCCTGTCTCGAAAACCAAAAAAAAAAAAAAAAAAAAAAAACCACACAACAGCAGCAACAAAACAAGCACAGTCCTTTCATCCCAGCTATTGGTAGGCTGAAACAAAAGGGTCACAAGTTCAAGGCATGCCAGTGCTACCAAGTGACTTTAAGCCAATCCAGTCAATTCTGTTGAGACACTATTTCAAAATATAAAGGACAAAGACAGATAGGGACGGAAACTTAGTAGTAGAGCACTTGTGTAGCCTGACCAAGTCTCTAGGTTCAGACACCAGTACAACAAAATACTCTTAATTTTTCTTTTTCTTTTCCTTTCTTTCTTTTTTTTTTTTGTTTTTTGTTTTTTTTGTTTTGTTTTGTTTTGTTTTCAGGACAGCGTTTCTCTGTGTAACAGCCCTGGTTGTGCTGGAACTCACTCTGTAGACCAGGTTGACCTTGAACTCAGAAATCCACCTGCCTCTGCCTCCTGAATGCTGGGATTAAAGGTGAGCAACACTGTCGCCACTACCAGCAGCAGAAGCAGCCAGCTACTCTAATTTTCCTTTACAAACAAGGTTTCGTCTTGAAAACTTTTTCTGTGGTGTATGTAAATCAACATCCTGGCCAAATCTAAGCAGAGGTCTTAGAGGAGAACGGCCCAGACTGCTCAACCGATTCTGAGTCTCATCGCCCTTTGCCAGTGGCAGAATAAGGAAAGTTAGTTGAAATAAGGTAGTAATCCAAGGGACAAAAATGGTTTGTAAACAGTACTGACAGAAGAGCTGGATACAAGTAGTTTCAGAATATGTATTTACACCAAGCCCATGTCTTTGTGATAGTTAAGATGTAGAACACGGGCCAGGAAATGATGATACATGACTTTATTCCCAAAACCGGGGAGGCAGAGGAAGACAATTTTCCGAGTTCAAGGTGAGCCGTGTCTACAAAGTTAATTTCAGGACTGCCAGAGCTACACAGAAAAACCCTGTCTTGAAAAAACCAAAGCAAACAAGATGTAGAACATGAGCAAAAGAAGGAACCAATGAGGACTTCCTGGATTTTTTGGTTTTGGTTGTTTGTTTGTTTTTTTCCATTTCCATTTTTTATAAAGGGGATTTGCAGGATTGTAGTTGGTTGTTTTGTTGTTGTTTGTTTGTTTAATCTTTGGGTGCCCACCAACCAACTCCCAAATAAATACACAGAGATATATTCTTACTTATGAATGACCAAGCCTTAACTTGTCTTGTTTCTAGCCAGCTTTTTAAACTTAAATTGTCTTGATTCTCTTTAACTTTGTTTTGCCTCTGGGCTTTTAAAGTTTCTTTATTCTCTATATATTTCTTTCCTTTTTACTACATGCCTAGCCCCTGGCATTCTCCTCTCCTCCTTTTCTTGCTCCTTGGTCCTCTTCCTCCTCTCCCCAGCCTAGATTCATTCTGTCTGCCTGGCAGCCCTGTCTTTCCCTCTCCTGCCTAGCTGTCGATTGTTCCGCTCTTTATTAGACCAATGCGGTGTTTTAGGCAGGCAAAGTAACACAGTTTACAGAGTTAAGCATAAAAGAATGCAACACAGGGCTGGAGAGATGGCACAGAGGTTATGAGCACTGGCTGCTCTTCCAGAGGTCCTGAGTTCAATTCCCAGCAACCACATGGTGGCTCACAACCACCCGTTATGAGATCTGGTGCCCTCTTCTGGTGTGCAGATATACATGGAAGCAGAATGTTGTATACATAATAAATAAATAAATCTTTTTTTTAAAAAAAAGAATGGAACACATCTTTGTAACATTAAACAAATATTCCACAGCATAAACGAATGTAACACATCTTAAACTAGTATTCCATAACACATGTATAATCCCAGTACCTTAAGCAGGACAACCAAGAGTTCAAGGTCATCCTCACTATCCTAAAATAGTGAGTTCAAGGCCAGTCTGGGATCCATAAGACACTGTCTCAAAAAAATAAAACAAAACAAAAAAACAAAATAAAACCACCTTTTTATTGATTGGAATGGACTTGTGCTTTTCCAATTCTTTTGTAAAAAAAGATCAACTGGACATTTGCTAAAACTCAGGTCCCATTCTGTTGGGTTTATTTAGTTATGTATTGGGGTTGTTTGATACAGGGTTTCTCTGTGGCTTTGGAGGCTGTCCTGGAACTAGCTCTTGTAGACCAGGTGGTCTCGAACTCACGAGATCCACCTGCCTCTGCCTCCCTAGTGCTGGGATTAAAGGCATGCCCCACCACACCCAGCTGGTTAGTAGACACTTTAAGGCAGCTTCAGACCTGGGTTCTCATTTTGTTTACTTGCGGGTGATGGAACAATGAAATGGCTGTTACTTTATATTTTGGGTTTCTTTCTTCTTCTTCTTTTTTTTTTTTAAGATTTATTTATTTGAGAATCAGCTTCCGGTTCCGTTGGGCTCGCTCCTCTTCTAAGCTATGTGTCTCAAGCTTCTCAAGCGGACATCCCGCAACTGTCAACCATGGACCAGGTAATGCAGTTTGTTGAGCCCAGTCGGCAGTTTGTCAAGGACTCAATTCGGCTGGTAAAAAGATGCACCAAACCCGATAGAAAAGAATTCCAGAAGATTGCCATGACCACAGCCATAGGATTTGCTATCATGGGATTCATTGGCTTCTTTGTGAAACTCATCCATATCCCTATTAATAACATTATTGTGGGTGGCTGAGTTCTTTATCTTTGTGGGAACTAGTGAACAAATGAGGGTGTGAGAAGCTCATGAAGTAAAAAGTTGCCTGCATACTTTGTGGTTTTTTTTCCTTTCCTCCTCCCTAAGAGTTTTCTATTCTAAATTAAAATAATTTCAAAATAAACATTTTTTTCCATGAAAAAAAAAAAGATTTATTTATTTAATATACAGTATTCTGCTTGCAGGCCAGAAGAGGGCACCAGATCTCATAAGGGATGGTTGTGAGCCTCCATGTGGGTGCTGGGAATTGATCTCAAGGCCTCTGGAAGAGCAGTCAGTGCTCTTAAACTCTAAGCCATCTCTCCAACACCAGGTTGGGTTTTTTGTTGTTGTTGTTTTGTTTTGTTTTGTTTTTTCAAGACAGGGTTTCTCTGTAGCTTTCGAGCCTGTCCTGGAACTCACTCTGTAGACCAGGCTGGCCTCAAACTCACAGAGATCCACTTACCTCTGCCTCCTGAGTGCTGGGATTAAAGGTGTGTTCCCCCACAGTTCGGCTTTTATTTAAAAAAAAAAAAAAAAAAAAAAAAAAAAAAAACTTTAAATACATTTGGAGTGGAGGTGTTAGACCCCCGAAAACTCAAGTATCCGGGGTCTCAGGCCAGGTTCGCGGTCACCCCAATCACCAGGCGGATTCGAGAGCTTGCTGCAAACTGCACGAGGCTTTATTGTAATTTAACGAACTAACCCCATGTTAGCTCGGGTCTTTCACCCACCCGCCATGGCAGACGGCTAGAAAAAGACGGCTCCTTGGGTCTCCCAAAAGATCTTATAGGGCAGCGTAAGGGGAGTGTCTAGGGGTACGCACAGGCTTATGATTGGTGTGCCTCCAGGCTTGGAGGGCTTGCCCTGTGTTGATTGGTCAACTGGTTGTTATGGCTCATAGGCCCTCCCAGGGTGGTTGCTATGCTCTCTACGTCATTGCTGTGCGCTTGTCCGTAAAGCACACCCAGAGCCATAAAGCATAGCGTCACCAGCTAACTTCTGATTGGTTCCTTGTCACGAGACAGGCACCTGACTTTCTAGTGACTAACTTCTGATGGGTTCCTTGTCACGAGACAGGCATCTGACCTCTACGTGACCAAGGCAGGTTTATGGCAAGCATGTGTTCGGCTGTAATGGCTGCCAAAAGGAAGCTGGTTCCTTCATTCCCCCATTTTCTTTTTTGTAAATTCCAATCATGGAATTGCTGTCTCTCTAGCATCCCCATCAGGGAGTGATAGATACTGGCATCCCCATGCAAGGGAGTTCCCTTTGACTTAGCATTTTAACCAGGGAAAATGGACGGCGAAATTCTTTTCCAAACTGCTTCCTGCTGACTTTGGGACGAAGTTAGGGACCCCAGAAGGTTGAAATGCTAGTCAAAAGCAAAAAGGAATTTAGGCAATGGGGAATCCATCAGGGGCTTCTGGTTAGCAGACACTGTTGCAGAGACAGGGGGTGTCCATATCAGCTGAACTGGTTCACATCCATAGCAAGTCTAGGGCTCGCAGTCTATTTAGAACAGCCTGTAGTCAGCAACTGATACTCAGATGTCAGCCAGAAGCAGAAACCTGTTTAAGACATGTTTAAACTAGGAACAGAGGTTAAAACTTATTTTCTGAAGCCCACAGTGTAGAAAAAGCAGATATTTGGATATCTGTTTAAACAGCAGGAACATATTTAGCAAAAACTACAGATTTGGGCTATAAGCATGTACATTTTTCTTCTGTCCAGAGAGCCAGGTATGGATTGGACAGAGGTGCCTTTGGCCTGATGAAAAGCCCTTTAAGTTTGTACTTAGATGACAACCAAAATAAATTTAAAAATCTTGAGCTTGTGCCTGAACAGTAGTTACTATTTTATCAGCTAACATACTGACTAGTCTATAGTGGATCTGACTGCCTGATGCTGTCAAGCTGACAACCAGTAATATTTCAGAGATCTGAGAAGGGTATACTTTATCCGAATCTACTGAAAAGTGACAGAAGCCAGTCTATATACAGTTAGCCACACCCAAGTTTCTCCATTACCGCTGGAGGCAGGTGTCTCAAAGACCAGCAATCTTCGCCAGGCCTATACTGTGAGAGGTTTTTTTCTCCCTGTGGAAGAGGGACATGGAAAAGACTGACCTTGTTTTGTCTAGGCAAAGGGGTGCAATCAATTTTCCAGTGTCCAGCAGCTTTGTCCACAGTCTCGGCTAGGTTCTGGCAGGCGGCAGGTTTCACATCTGAGCATCTCGCTCACTGGTCCAGGTGCAGGAACTGGGTTGCCTCATAATCTTTGGAGACTTTGGGTCACTGTCCAGATCTGGCAGTCTGTCTGACATTATAAACTTTAAAGATAACAATTTAAATGCCATATTTTGAAGATCTCTGAAGCATTAGAGGTCTGTTTGTCTGTTTTAGTTACTTGCCTTAAGCACACATTAAGCACATAGGTGGCTAGGTAAAGTCTTATTTCTGTAATACAGCTGAACTTAAAACTGTATAGAGCTACCTTATATTTCTTAAACAGTAGCTTAACTTTTTTTCTTTTGAGGCAGGGTTTTTCTGTGACTTTGGAGCCTGTCCTGGAATTCGATCTGCCGGACCAGGCAGGCCTTGAACTCATAAAGATCCATCTGCCTCTTACTCCCGAGTGGTGGGATTAAAGGCGTGTGCCATCTACATCCTGAGCTTAAAGGTATGTGCTACCAACACCCTAAACATAACTTCTGAAAACACAAACTGTAACAGATTAGCATCTTTTATAAAACAAGAACTTTACATTGTCAGGCTTTGCTTAGAAATAATTCTAAATTGAAGCTCTTTAAGTACAAACATTAATAAAAACAAACATTTGAAAACTGGTTTTAAAAAGAAATTTAAATTCCCTTAAGGTCTTTCTGTAATGTATAGAAGCATTAACATTTTAAATCTTAATTGAAAAACTTGTTTCTAAGATGGTACCTCTAATTTCCATGCGGTCATCTTTAGTCAAGATGGCGGTTTAAGTATTCTTTTTTAACTTTAGCAAAATGGCGACTAGTCAAGTCATGTGACCAGTTGGCCATGTGCTGGCTAAACCAGGAAACAGAACATTTTAAAACAAATATATATAAATTACTTGAGAAATAAACAGGACTTTTTAAAACAGAATTAGCTTAATATGGTTAAAATTTTAACTTATATTACCATTTTTAAAATTTACTGTTTGTAGACATGAGAAACCATAGCACAGTTTACAATTTTTTTTTTTACTTGTAACAACCTTTTCTCTGACCTTTAATAACTTTCCTCTGACCTTTTACAACTTATTTTAACCCTTTATAACTTTCTGTAACAATCTTTTTCTCTGACCTCCAACAACTTGCTTTAACCCTCTATAACTTTTATCATTTGTTTTAACTCTCTATAATCTTTTATTTTATTTCTCTGACTTTCTTAGACATTCTTAGACAATTTTTTTTCTTTATTATTTAAGTCTTTTACATTTTTTTTATTTTTTAGTTAACATAAAAATTTTGTCAAAGTCCCTTTTATAGTTCTTAATAACTTTAAGGCCATTTAGATGTCCGGATCAGGCCAGATAAGTTCATACGCTCTAGCTCCATGTGGCTCAAGGCAGAGAGACCTGGGGTAGGGGTGCTGCTGGTAACCCCAGACCCTAGGCCAATACAGGGGTGGGAAAAAGACTCCTGCGGCCCCCCTGCATACCATGTGTGTAGAGCACAAAGAATGCCGGGCAGCTAGGCAAATGGCAGGGACCCATGGGACCGGCAAGTGGGGATAGGGAAAGACTCACCTACATGGGCCAGGCTCAGCTGTAAGGGCTGCAGCAGTGGTTCGAGTTCAGAAAAGCAGCCTCGGGGGACTCCAACATAACACATTCTAACCCGTGACACATGGCAGAACTCCTTTCCCGTGCCATGTGCTTAGGGCAACAAGAAAAGACCCCTGACCCATGCATGCCACGTGCATGGGCAATGTGGGACAGAAAGAGATGCTTAAGAAACACATAACACAAATGACAGCACATTAGACAGCACAAACATTAGACAGGACAAACCGCGGCAAAGAAATGGTGCCCCAAACCAAAATTACAACCAAACCTTGGACTTTCATCCAGGGTGGAACCAAGGTTCTCGCAAGTCTGCTTACCCTATGGTTCAATTACAAATTCTGCGCAGATCAAATACAAATTACAAATTCTGCGCAGATCAAATCAAGCAACCCTCGGACTTTCATCCAGGGCAGGACTTCAGGGTCTTCCCCAGAAGTCCGAATTACAAATACAAATTCTGCGCAGATCAAATACAAATCATGGCACCAAACAAAACAGCAAGAGACAAAACAAGAAACATAGAACATTGAACATATACAAGTTTCGAGCTCGAATCATCTTACCTCCAAGATCGAATCCACTCAGGTGAAGGGTGGTCGCAAATCCCGGACGAGCCCCCAAAATGTTAGACCCCCGAAAACTCAAGTATCCGGGGTCTCAGGCCAGGTTCGCGGTCACCCCAATCACCAGGCGGATTCGAGAGCTTGCTGCAAACTGCACGAGGCTTTATTGTAATTTAACGAACTAACCCCATGTTAGCTCGGGTCTTTCACCCACCCGCCATGGCAGACAGCTAGAAAAAGACGGCTCCTTGGGTCTCCCAAAAGATCTTATAGGGCAGCGTAAGGGGAGTGTCTAGGGGTACGCACAGGCTTATGATTGGTGTGCCTCCAGGCTTGGAGGGCTTGCCCTGTGTTGATTGGTCAACTGGTTGTTATGGCTCATAGGCCCTCCCAGGGTGGTTGCTATGCTCTCTACGTCATTGCTGTGCGCTTGTCCGTAAAGCACACCCAGAGCCATAAAGCATAGCGTCACCAGCTAACTTCTGATTGGTTCCTTGTCACGAGACAGGCACCTGACTTTCTAGTGACTAACTTCTGATGGGTTCCTTGTCACGAGACAGGCATCTGACCTCTACGTGACCAAGGCAGGTTTATGGCAAGCATGTGTTCGGCTGTAATGACTGCCAAAAGGGAAGCTGGTTCCTTCAGAGGGACATGTGCCTTGACAAATATATCGAGACCAGAGGGCAATATGAAGGAACCCCCTGTGACCTTTCCACCTTGTGGGTTCTAGGGTCAAACTGGGGTCATAAGGCTTGGCGACAAGAGCCTTTACCTACTGAGATATCTCACTGACTTGTTTTGTTTTCAGCCAGGTTCTTTTGAAGTGAGAATTTAAGTAAGCTTTGCTAGGAGTTGGGAGGCAGACGTTAAGGAAAGGGACATAAGAACAGGAAGTTCTCCTGTCTTCCTGGTAGCATGCTAATTATATGACTCTCCCCTCCCCTTCCTTCCTAGCCCTGCACAACCCCCAATGGCTTCTCCAGGTAAATGTTCTATGACCCAAGTCAGAAAGTGCTAAGAATTTAAAACTAAAAGAAAGGTTTTTGGCTGTAGTATTAGTGAGGGTTCTCTAAAGTGATAGAATTAACATATATAGAACATATATAGAATGTACTCGGATGATTTATTAGAGTGGCTAGTACAACAATGGCTGTCTCCTGACAGAAAGGCCAGGAATTTGGTAGTTGTTCAGTCCAAGAGGCTGGATGTCTTAGCTGGTCTTCAGTCTCTATTGGAATCTGAAGAAGTAGATTCTCAAACCAGTGAAGGAATGCCTCAGTAGCAGGATAAATGAACTAGCCAGTGAGAGCTGGCAGGCAAAAAGCAAAAACTTCCTTCTTCCGTGTCCTTGCGCATGGGCTGCCACCAGAAGGTGCTGGTATCATCAATTATCACGGTATGACACGTTATATTTAAGTGGGTCTTCCAAATGATCTAATCAAGACAATCCCTCAAAGGCATGCCCAGATGCTTTGCTTTGAGTTGATTCTGGATGTAGTCAAGCTGACAACAAAGATTCCCATCACGAGCATGTTAACCTATGCCCTGTCCAAACCCTAGCAGGGATTTCAGACTATCCTGAAACATCCAGCTTAGAGTTCACTGTCTCCTCTGGCAGCACTCACTGCCCTTCAGCCTTTCCTACATAATTTCTTGTTGTTGGTGTGTGTGCGTGTGCTTTTATGTTACTCAGAATCAAACCCAGGGCCTTATGAATGCTAGGTAAGCGCTCTCTACTGAGCTATGTCCTCAGCATATATATACATACATATACATATACATATACATATACATATACATATATATGTATATGTATATATACATATATATACATCAAGCTTGATATATATATATCAAGCTTCCTTTTTCCCTGTTCTTTATATAGGCTGCCAACAGAAAGTGTGGCCAAGATTAAATGCAGATCTTCCCACTTCAAACAGTTAAGAAAAAACCCCTCACAGGTACAGGTGTATCCAGCTACTTGGGCTTCAGTTAAATCTAGATGTAGTTGAACTGACAACAAAGAAAAGCCAACACATTTGTAGCACGAATTCTCTTTGGTCATAATAATAAAAACTCAGAGTCAGCTATTGGAGGTGAAAGATAAAAGATCAGAGAAGCAAAGTGGCCAGCCACTAGAGAGTTCTTACCTCTGCCAATGCTCAGACCAAAGGATCAATCCTCTCCTCAGACTGCCTCCTCAGACTGAACTCCTGTCTCCTCCTGCCATATATTCCTCTCTCTGCCCAGCCATATGTCTTCCTGTCTCCACCTCCTTAATGTCACTCCAAGTGCTGGGATCACCTTTGTGTGAGCTCTGTTTCTCTTTTAGACTGGATCAATTTCATGTAGCCCAGGGTGGCCTTGAACTAACAGAGATCCATCTGCCTCTGTCTCCCTAGTGCTGGGATTAAAGGTGTGTGCCAACACTGCCTGGCCTCTAAGGCTAACTAGTGTGGCTAGTTTTGCACTCTGATCTTTAGGCAAACTTTATTTGTTAGATCATAAACAAAATATCACCACACAGACTAACCAAAAATTTTTGTTTGTTTATTTTTTCAAGACAGGGTTTCTCTGTGTAGCCCTGACTATCCTGGAATTCATTTAGTAGATGGGGGAGGGGACTTGGGTGGAATTTCCACCATAATATCCCAGACTCTTTGGGTATATGGATGCCAGGGGCTGGTGTAAAACTTCCACCTTAACAGCCTCCATATGGTAGAAGGAAAGAGCTAACTCCAAAGAGTTGCCCTCTGACCGCTACATAGGTGCCTTCAGCTCCCCAATAAAGAACCATAAAAAATAAAATAAAATAGAAATAGAAAAAGAGTAGCCAAGCATAGTAGCTTATGCATGTGATCACAGCAACTTGGGAGATATCCTGGTAGGGTATCAGGAGTTCAAGGCTATCTTCCATTATGAAGCAAGTTCTAGACCTACCTAGGGTACAAGAGACACTGTTTGCCAAAATAAAAAAATTCAAAAGCTCAAATGAAACAACACAAAAAATGAGCCATTGAGGGCTATTGTTTTTGTTCGCTTGTTTTTTACTCATTAACAGAGAAAAGAACAAAAGACATGGCCCCATTAATTCATGCTCACAGTGGTACACAGGAAGAGCTGTGATTTAGATTTTAACCAACATCTGGACGGTGGATTGGACAGAAAGGATGGGAGAAATGTCTGATAGGAGACTATAGGCATCATCAATAACCAAAGAGTGGCAGGTCAGTGAAGGGACCAGCTCCCCGTTTTGGCAGCCATGACAGGCTAACACGTGCTTGCCTGACCTTGCTGGGCCTGCACTGGTCACTAGGAAGTCAGATGCCCTCCTTGTGGCAAGGAACCAATCAGAAGTTAGCTAGGGGGCTGTGCTTTACGGCTCTGGGTGTGCTTTATGTACAAGTGCACTACAGTGACATGCAGAGCATAGCAACCGCCCTGGGAGGGCCTATGGGCCATAACAACCAGTTGACCAACCAACACAGGGCAGTTCATCCAAGCCTGAAAGCACACCAATCCTGAGACTGTTTCATAGCCATGGACACTCCCCTTACGCTGCCCTATAAGATCCCTGTCTCGTGGTTTCTCAGGGTCTTTCTCTAACCATTATCTGCAGTGGGTGGATGAAAGGCCCGAGCTAATGGGGTTAGCTCGTTAAACAACTGCAATAAAAGATTCCATTTGTTCCCGAATGAATGGGGTCCTTGCTGCAGCTCGTATCCCTGAGTCAATAAAGAAACCTTTATCCTTGCATTCGGTGAGTCGTCTCCTTGGCGGTGGGTTCTTTTGGGGTTCCGAAATCTGGGCACAATATCAGATCTTGTGCGTTAATACAGTCAAGGAACATGTTTTTGATGGATTCCTGGGATACACTGACAAGGTTTGCACCTAATTAGAACAGCAAGTCTTAGATGGGCAATTAAGACAATAACAGTGCTTAAGAGCATGGCTGTGTTTCTAAAACATGCGGATGTGGCTTATGGCTCTGTTACTTTTTTAGAAACTTTTCTTTTTTCTTTTTTTTTCTTTCTTTCTTTCTTTTTTTTTTTTTTTTTTTTTTTGGTTTTTCAAGATAGGGTTTCTCTGTATTGCTTTGCAGCCTGTCCTGGCACTCACTCTGTAGAACAGGCTGGCCTCAAACTCACAGAGATCCACCTGACTCTGCCTCTCGAGTGCTGGGATTAAAGGCATGTGCCACCAATGCCCAGCTGTTATTCAATATTTTTAAAAATTAATTTCTATAGTTGCTAAATGAAGATGATAGTCGCATCATAAGATTGTTGTGAGAATTATATAAAGCAATCCAATGAAAATTTAGCAGACTATCTGATACACTATACTAAATGTCAGCCTTGGAAACTGACAATGTGACAGTAATGGAGAGAGGAAAGCAGAGTGGGCCAGCTAGAGGACCATGGTTTGTTGTAATGTTACCAGTGGAGGACTGAAATAGAAAGTGTTCAGCAACGGGGCTGGAGAAATAGCTCAGTGGGCTAGAGCATTTGCTGCCCAAGCATAAGGAACTGAGTTCAAATCCCCAAACACACATTAAAAACAACAATAGAAACTAGGCATGGTTGAGCACATGTCTGTAGTACTAAAGCTGTGGAAGGCAGAGACAGAAGAGTCAATAAGGCTTGTCGGCCACCTACCTAGCTCCAGGTTCAGTGAGAAAATGTCTCAGGTTATAAAGCAGAGAGGTATACATCAGGACACTCAGTTTTCTGCTCCGCCCACTACAGGTGTGTGTGCGCACATGTATGCACAGTTTTTAGCAATTAAAGGGAGTTTAGGAGAGATGCCAGGCTTGAGGACAAATATTTTGGAATTGTCTACCTAAGGTGGTCTATAGGACCTTAAAAGTATTTTAAAAGGGATGATAACCAGGTATTCCAGCACTCAAGAAGCAGAAGGAGGCCAAGCAGTATACCCTTAATCTCAGCCTCTATGAGGCCAGCCTGGTACCATAGTGAGCTCCAGGACATCCAGGGCTACAGAGAGAAACCCTATCTCAGAAAGCAAAAAACAGAAGAGGAGAAAGAGGAAGCAGAAGGAAGATTGCTATGCGGTCAAGGTTGTCAGGTTCCAAAGAAACCCAGGACAAGGCTCACTCAATCCTGTAGCTCCTCCCAGCGCTTCTCACCCTATCCCCTACCCTAAACCTCTCCAGCCCAGGGGAGGCTATCTGATAGAATGCTATCTGCTTCCCTTCCCCCACCTTCTGCTCTCTTTATAAGTCAGCCATTTTGGCCACCTGCTCTATTGGCTCGTGGCTCTGTCCACCCTTGGATCTCTTAACTTTTGATCTGTTTGCCTCCTCCTCTCTTCCTCTTTTAATCTCTCTCTCTCTCTCCTCTCATGGCCTGATCTATTCTGCTAGCCATGGTCAGTCTGGATCCTTCCAGATGCTTTTGGCTGAACTCCTCCTCATATCTACAATAAAATCCTTCTTCTCAACCCTAAGACCCCTGGAAGCTCAGGCCTCCAGGATCTCAGCCCAGGACCTCCGTCACCCCAATCACCATGCAGAGGCGGAAACTTGATGCAAACAGCATGAGGCTTTATGATAGTTGTTTAACGAGCTAACCCACCATGGCGGATGGCTAGGAAAGACAGCTCGAACCATCTGCATAGAGACCTTATAGGGCAGTGTAAGGGGAGTGTCTAGGGGTACGCACAGGCTCAGGATTGGTGTGGCTCCAGGCTTGGAGGGTTTGGCCTGTGTTGATTGGTCAACTGGTTGTTACGGCCCATAGGCCCTCCCAGGGTGGTTGCTATGTTCTGCACGTCATTGCTGTGCACTTGTTCGTAAAGCACACCCAGAGCTGTAAAGCGTAGCACAACCAGTTAACTTCTGATTGGTTCCTTGCCACAAGGCAGGCATCTGACTTCCTAGTGACTAAGACAAGGTCAGACAAATACATGTTCGGCTGTTATGGCTGTCGAAACGGGGAGCTGATCTCTTCACAACCATACCTTAGAATGGTGGTGTCCTCATTTTTCATTCATAGGTCAGGCTGGGCAATGAATCAGGATTAGTATACTAATTGCCATTCATTTGATTTTGGGTTTTGTTGTGAGGGAAGTGTTATTTCTGTATTTTGAGGCAGGATCTTGCTTTGTATGATAGCCCAAGCTAAGCTCAACTCACGGGGGGGGGGGGGGGGGGGGGGGGGGGGGGGGGGGGGGGGGGGGGGGGGGGGGGGGGGGGGGGGGGGGGGGGGGGGGGGGGGGGGGGGGGGGTGATCCTCCTGCTTCAGCCTTCATAGTGTTGGAATTACTGGCTTGGGCTACCATACCTGGCATAGTCTGCATTTATTAAAGTTGTACTATGCCAAACACAAAGTGTTTTGATTTTTAGTTTGTTTTTGAGACAAAGTCTCATAACCCAAGCTTGCTTTGAGCTCTTAACTGAGCTGCTGAGGCTATCCTTGAAGCCCTGATCTTCCCTATCTCCTAGATGCTGGGGTTACCTGCATGCTCCATGATGCCTATAGAGTTCACTTGTACTAACTAATCCCACACCCACATGACCTCCTTTTTTTGTTTTGTTTTGTTTTTGAGACATGTTTTCTCTAGCTTTGGAGGCTGTCCTGGAACTCGCTTGGTAGATCAGCCTGGCCTCGAACTCAGAGAGATCCACCTGCCTCTGCCTCTGCCTCTGAAGTGCTGGGATTAAAAGCATGTGCCACCACAACCTGGCCCACATGACCTTATTGAGCTGAGGTGTAGCTCATTAGCAGTACACTCTATGAGCATGTGGGATGCCTTGGGTCCCATCACCAGTGCTGCAAAAACAGGAACAATAACAACAAAAATTGATATTCTTTCTTTTCAGGCAAGGAAACCTAAAGCCTCATGTGGCTCATGAGGGGAGGATTACTGGGTCACATGCAGATACCTTGGAAGGAGTAGGACCAGAGTTTCAAGCCAATCTCCATACAGCCAGTTCCTGGCCCTTAACCACATGTGTATTACTTCATAATTACACAAGGCTTCATTCCTGGGTCTCACTTCTGGAGGAGGTCACTACAGTGTGCAAATAAATCATAATGGGATGACAAGAAGATGACATAATTGTTTTTAAATGGAATTTGAGGCAAACGAGACAGCTAGCTGTAATACTGTACTGAGAATGGAATTGATCTAGGGCACAGAAGTCTGGTTGTTAATGATTTAAAGAATCAGAGTAACTAATACATTATGCCTGTGCATGTGAAACAGAAAGGTATTCTGGGAGGCAGGGCAAAGACATTTATAATACTAATTGAGAATGAGCCCCTGGGGAACTTTCACTGCCAATAATCAAGGATGAAGTATGAACCCGCCTACCTTTGACTCCAGGGGCAAACTACTAATCAAACAGCAGGATCTTCTCCTGAAGGTGATTGCCTGAGCTTCCTCTGCTTTTGCTTCCTCAGCACTCCCTACCCCATCCCCAGTCTTTCCTGAAAGAGAGAGGCAGATGGCTTTTGGGGAATTTAGAAAGATGTGAAAGACTGGGACTGTTTATCATACAGCCTACTGCAACAATCATAGGAAGTAGGGACTCCCTTTCTTATTTATTTATTTATTTATTTATTTATTTGTTTGTTTGTTTGTTTTTCAAGATGCTATTTCTCTGTGTAGCTCTACTGTTTTGGAACTCACTCTGCAGACCAGGTTGGCCTGGAGCTCAGAGATCTGCCTGCTTCTGCCTCCCAAACGCTGGGATTAAAGGCATGTGCCACCACTGCCCATCTTGTGGGCACTACTCTCAATCCTGTCTTACAGACAGAGAAACTAAGAAATATGAAGGTTTAATAACTGCCTTGACCTCAAGGGACTGGTTGTGAGTTCATTTCTCTCTTTCTCCAGAAAGTAAGTTCATGCGTACATGGGTGCATGTATGGGTGTGAGAGAGACATTAGACGTGGGTGATTGAGGCAGGTTCTTAAGTATTCCTGGCTGGCCTTGAATTCATTATGTAGCTCAGGCTGGTCTTGAACTTTGATCCTCCTGCCTCAGTTTCCCCAGTACTGGGATTACAGGTATGCATCAATACACAAGTTTATTTCCACTTTCTTGCTTTTCTTTTTCTTTCTTTCTTTCTTTCTTTCTTTCTTTCTTTCTTTCTTCCTTTTTTCAAGACAGGGTTTCTCTGTATTAGTTTGTAGACTGTCCTGGAACTGATTCTGTTGACCAGGCTGGCCTCTAACTCACAGACATCCACCTGCTTCTGACTCCTGAATCCTGGGACTAAAGGCATCCAGCACCAACGCCAGGCTTATTTCTACTTTCTAAGCTTAGATTCAATAAAACCTTTAGCAAAACCATGAACTTTTGGTTTGTAATAGTATCTATACTTGCCCTGGATTTCAGGCTAATTCTCTCTGGGGAAAAGGATTCTAAGGCTCAACACTCAGGGCAGTGACTTGGTATTAATTTCCTTCTTGCTTTCATGTGGTTTAAGTCTCTTGGACGCCTGCTGGAGTCTCTGAAAAGTTTTGTCTTCCCCAAGGGAAATTCTAGACTGGTTTAGCTCTTCTTCCTCTTAGCTTCTGTAGTTTAGAGTCTCCATAGCATATAACCTATTATTTCTAGAAAACCACATCCCTATAGTACCTCTTGTATTTGTTATATTAGGCGAGGTTATATAGCAACAAAAAAAAAAAAAAAGAAATCCCAAGTGTCCATGACTAAGCCAAACTGTCTCACCATCTCAAGTTGACTTCAGGGCCAGCACCTTTCTCCCTGGGAGCCTGACTATTCCAATATGTGGCTATGCTATCTTAAGATAAAACCTAAGCACACTATTGCAGGGTGGAGAGAACAAGTCACATGGTAGTTCTGTTTGATTTGTCCTTGAGGTGACAGTCATCAAAAGGCATGAAAGCAGGTTGTATTACCCCTCCAGGTGTCAGGTCCTGTAGCCATTCCTAGAGTTAGATAAATACTCTGGGAAATTGACCTCATGACCTCTTGTAGAAATGGGTAAAGCTTACTGTCTTAGTTAGGTTTCCATTACTGTGAAGAGATACCATGACCACAGCAACTCTTATAAATGAAAACATTTAATTGGGGTGGCTCAATTACAGTTCAGAGGTTCAGTCTATTATCATCATGGTGGCACATGGTGTTCAGGCAGACATGGTGCTGGAGAAGTAGCTGAGAATCCTACATCTTGCAGGCAACAGGAAGTGTCTGAGACACCGGGCAGTATCTTGAGCATATATGAGACCTCAAAGCCCACTTCCACAGTGACACACTTCCTTCAACAAGGCCATACCTACTCCAAAGAGGTCACACCTCCTAGTAGTGCCACTGCCTTTGGGGGTCATTTCTTTCAAATCACCACACTCATGTGCATTCTGATCTGAAGGAACTGTAATATGTCTTTTATTGTTTTGCATTACTGGAAAAACCTGGGGCCTGTACATGCTAGGTGAGCACTCTACCACTGGCTATATCCTTAGCCCCTGGTGTTTTGTTTTTGTTTATTTTGTTTTGCTTTGTTGAGATAGGGTCTCATGTAGCCCAGGTTGTCCTCAAATTCAATGTGTATCTGAAGCTGGTCTCCTGATCCACCTGCCTCCATTTTCTAGGCATAGGATTATAGACACATAAAACCAGGGCTGGTCTTTATTACTTTTTGTTTGTTTGTTTTTGGGTTATTTGTTTTTGTAGTTTTGATTATTGTGATAGGATCTTTCTATATAGCTTTGCTATGTGGCCTAGGCTAGAATTTTAAGCAAGTACCCCTCCCACACATACACACAAACACACACACACACACACACACACACACACACACACACACACTCAATATCTACCTCAGGCTAGCCTGGAACTTGCTATGTAGAATAGGCTAGCCTGTAGTCAGACTTTCTTTGAACCACCAGCTCCCAAATAATGATGTGGAGACTTCTTATTAATTAAGAAAGCTTGGCCTTAGCTTAGACTTGTTCCCAACTAGCTCTTATATCTTAAATTAACTGTTTATATCAATTTACATTCTGCCACGTGGCTCATTACCTCTCCTCAGTACTCTATGTCCAACTTCCTCTGTGTCTAGCTGATGAAATCCCAGAGCCTGATTCTAACCCAGAGTTCCTATCTCTGCCCAGAAGTCCCACCTATTTTCTTCCTGTCTAGCTATATTGGCTGTTCAGTTCTCTATTAAACCAACCAGAAGGTGCCTAGGCAGGTGAGGTAACACAGTAACACATCTTCAGTGTGATCTTTTGCCTCTACTTCCAAAGCACTAGGATTATAAGCATGTATAACCATGGCTACTTTTAGATTAGTTATTATTATATATATATTATATATATATATATATATATTATATTTAGTAAAACAAGATTTCCTTCTGAGCATGTGTGTGCCTAAGAAGAGGACACAGAAAGCTGATAGCAAGAATTTACTTGTAGATATTGCTCTTTTCTTTAATAATTGCCTGGGGTCCATCTTAGTTAGGGTTTTCTATTGCTGTGAAAAGACACCATGACCATGGCAACTCTTATAAAGAAAACATTTAATTGAGGGGGCTCACAGTTTCAGAGGTTCAGTCCATTATCATCATGATGAGGAGCATGGCGGGCATACAGGCAGATGTGGTGATGGAGCTGAGAGTGCTACATTTTGAAGGCAACAGGAAGTAGACTGACTGTCACACTGAGGGAAGCTTGAGCAAAAGAGAACTCAAAGTCCACCCCCACAGTGACACACTTCTTCCAACAGAGCCACCCCTCCTAATAGTGCCACTCCCTTATGGGGACCATTGTAGTTGGACTTTTCTTTCCTGCCTGCTGGTTCCCAAATAACCAACATGGAGACTTAATATTAATTATAGATGTTTGGCTGATAGCTCAGGCTTGTCATGTCATTAGCTGACATTAACATTTTAAATTAACTCATATTTCTTTATTTCTAAAAGATTTGTTTGTTTATTATATATACAGTGTTCAGTCTACATGTATACTTACATGCCAGAAGAGGGCATCAGATCCCATGGCTGTGAGCCACCATGTGGTTGTTGGGAGTTAAACTTAGGTCCTCTGCAAGAATAGCCAGTGGTCTTAAACTCTAAACCATCTCTCCAGCCCCTAACCCATATTTCTTATTTCCCCTCTGCCACCAGGTGATAGCTTCTTTTAACACAGTATGTTCATCTAGCTTCTCTCTGCATCTCTGGAGACTCCTGAGACTCCTCTCTTCTTCTTCCCATCATCCTCTTAGTCTGGCTCTCCTCCCCAATCTCTTTCTGCCCAGCTACCAGCCAATTAGCTTTTTTTATTAACAACAAAAGCAACACATTTTCACAATATACAGAAGGATTATTCCACAGCAGGCCATTTTCTTCCAAACAACCATAGGGTCAATATATTAAAGGTTAGGTATACAAAGAGAAGTGGTAGGGAGATGCATGGGTCAGTGTGAAATGCTGCATAAGAGATTTGGGGTCTCTAATGGTAGGAAATAGTCACTGGGAATAAAGGGCCCATGGAAATAGAATATTAAAGTTAGGAAAGTAGGCCAGGTGACACGCCTTCCTGGCACTTGAAAGGAAGAGGCAGGCTGATCTCTGAGTTCCAGGCCAGCCTGGTCTACAAAATGAGTTCCCAGACAGTCAGAGCTACACAGAGAAACCCTGTCTCAAAAAAAAAAACAGACATAAATAAATAAAATATATAAATTAAATAAAATTAGGGAAAGTAGCAAAAGGGAAAGTGGTTAGCTTGAAGAACAAAATTTAAAATCCTTAGAATTCTAGATTTAGGAAATAAGACTTTTGTGGGGGGGGCTTTTCAAGATTTTTAGTATATCCAAATGAGGAGATCCATTTTATTTCAGCTTCTCCACTGCTAAATGAGGGGGAAGGGTCTGATTTAGTGTCTCTGCCTCCTTCTTGTCTGTGACCACCAGGGAAGAAATAAATGTATCTGTTGTAGTAAGCTTTGGACATCCCATCAAGCTTGTTTTTATTTTCTTTCTTAAAATTTATTTATTTTTATGTATATGGATGTTTTGCTTGCTTTGTATGACAGCACCATGTACATGTAGTGCCCACAGTGGAGGGAGCAGGGCATTGGATCCTCTAAGACTGGAGTTACAGATGTTTGTGAGCCACCCTGTGGGTGCTGGGAATTGAATGTAGGTCCTTTGGAAGAACAGTCAGTGCTATTAACCACTGAGCAATCCTCCCAGCCCCCATCCTTCTTTTTCTTGATCTTGATAGATTTGACATTATTTGGCCTGTCTGTGAGCAGAAAGTCCTTCAATGTTCTCAGGAACATTAATAGAGTACTCAAGGCTTGTGGATGTCACCTGGTGGAAACTCAACACTTTTTTTTTTTTTAAGATTTATTTATTTATTATGTATACAGTGTATGCCAGAAGAGGGCACCAGATCTCATTACAGATGGTGTGAGCCACCATGTGGTTGCTGGGAATTGAACTCAGGACCTCTGGAAGAATAGTCAGTGCTCTTAACCCCTGAGCCGTCTCTCCAGCCCCGAAACTCAAGACTTTTGTGTGTTTTGAGATGAGTCTTATTTTGTTGTCTTGACCGGTCTGGTACTCACTATGTAGCCCAGGCTGGCCTTGAATTCATAGAGATCTGCCTGCTTCTGCCTTCTGAGTGCTGGGATCAAAAGCGTGTGCCACCATGCCTAGAACCCAAAGCCTTAAAAAAAAAAAAATAGGATCTCTTTATGTAGTTCTGGCTGGCCTGGGACTCACTATATAGACCATGGTGGTCTGAAGCTCTGGGTGATCCTCCTGCCTCTGCCTCTCAAATTCAGGGATTATAGGCATGAGCTGCAGCTTCAATCACTCACATGACAAAAGTATAATCCTGTGCCGCCAAGGCAAGCTTGTTTTTTCCTTATACATAAAAATTCTTGTTGCATTAGAATGGATGTCTACAGGGATAAATCCTCCTTGTTCAGATCCGTAGTATTATGTTCAACAGGATATTGTTTGCTTTTGACTTAGAAACTTGAAAGCTGTGTGTGTGTGTGTGTGTCTGTGTGTGTGTGTGTGTGTGTGTGTGTGTACTCAGTCATCAAGCATGCCTGATAAGCACTTTTTTTTTTTTGAGTCAAAGTCTCAATATAGTCTTGACAGTCTGGAACTTGCTATGTAGAGCAGGCTGGCCTTAAACTCAGAGAGATCGATCTGCCTCTGCCTCCCAATTGCTGGAATTAAATGCATCTGCCACAGTGCCTGCCACTATGTCCGTTGTGGTGAACACTTTACCCTATGAGCCACGTGGCTTGGCTTTTGACTTGGGAACTTGAAGCAGTAGAAGCAGAATGGGGCACTGAGCTGAGAGTCATTGGTTCAGGACACTGGTTTCTACATGGCCATAAGCTACAGCTGGCCCCTCCATTGTGAAATGATGGGTTTGTGTGCCACTCAGCAGGCTAACAGACCTCCTAAGGCTGACTTGTCTCACTTAGCAAGGAGTGACCATCCTGCTGGGAAGGAGCTTCTGGTCTTCTGGGAGGATGGAAGCAGCAGACTCTCTGCTGTCCCTTGTTAAACTGGAAATGATAAATGAGTATTTGTTCCCTGCTTCTGATGTGCGGGGCTGGTGGTTGGCAAATGGATACTACGCTTAGGTTTTCATTTGGCCCTGTTGTCCCTACTAAAAATAAGCCACTGGTGTCAGACAAGCTGAGTCATTTTCATACATGACTATGTGGAGGAAAAGTGACAAAGGTCACCAAGGCCCTGTGTATTATTTCCCTTCTGAGCAGACACCACCCCTGTTCCAACCAGCCCCTCTTTTTTTCTGTTGTTTTCTTTTTCCTTCAGATAAGCTGTATACCTTAAATAGAAAATGTTTTCAGCAGCAAGGTATTGTGATTCAGGTTGCTCATATCCTGTTTCTGCTTATGGATTGACCTTGTCTTAGATGCCATTTACTTACTTAACTTTACTCTTCAGATGGATAGAAGTGGATACTAACCTTTGTGACTGCAATTTACAGTCTGTAGAGTGATTTCCTATTCAGTCATCCCCCTGGTGATGTGGCAACCCGAGGACAGGTTCTAGCTAGCTCACTAGTGTTCTGTATCCCCACCCCCAACACCCCCAAACAGGCTCTTTACTCTGTAGCTCTGAGCCAAGGCTGTTCTGGAACTCACGGTGTAGCATAGGCTGGCCTCTCACTTAGAATAATCTTCCACTTTGGCCTCTGGAGTGTTGCAGTTACAGGTGTGAGCAACTATGCCTGCCAAATGTTAAATTCTTAACAAGAATGGATCTGCAAGCTCATCCCTCATGATATCTGCTTAGAGGTATATAGCTCAGTGGCACTTACCTGCCACTGAGGACATGTTTGTCCCAGGCACTGAGTTGGCTCTGTAGCACTGCCAACAACAGCAACAAGCCTGGGGCACTCTGAAAAATACTCTGACAATCTTCATGAGCCCGACATTCCATAATCAAACTGCCTCTCCAAACATGCTGTGGTTCGTATGGAGTGATGAGTCACTTGGCTTTGCATATAGCCATTCCAGCAGACCCGAGTCCTGGGAGCTCTCTTTCTCTTTCAGTGACTTTCTCTTCTCCCCTAAGTGGGAACACAAGTGTGTGAAACAAGAAAAACAAAACAAAACAAAACAAAAAAAAACCGGGGTCAGATAGAAATAACTGTGGCGCTCCATAAGGCTGGCTATACAACTGGACTGATAATTCCAACCTTCCCCTGATTATAACTATTATGCTTAGGAAGAAACTCCTCCCTTCCTTCCCTCAACTCCCTGCCCTGCCCCCAACTACTTGCCATACTGTCACCACTAATTTTGCAAGTGTAAGGAATCTCTTGGAATGGAATTTCCTTCCCTTTAGGAATCAAAAGTAAACACTCCAAAGTCCACTACGAGCTGTTTTTCCTTGATAATTCTTGGTCTTTGTGATAATCTCAGTCCTTGGGGGTTAGACTCAAGATCTGGGAATAAGAGACTTATTATTGCCTACATAATTAGGAACTGACTACCAGGCTCCTGTTAGTACTACTAAAAGCAGTCAAGAATTTTACTTATCTCTCTCTCTCTCTCTCTCTCTCTCTCTCTCTCTCTCTCTCTCTCTCTCTCTGCCTGTCTGTCTGTCTGTCTGTCTGTCTATCTATCTCTGTGTGTGTGTGTGTGTGTTTATGTTGTGTATGATGTACATTGACTATGTGTGACCTTAGACATATTTGTACCACTGTAAACAAGAAGTCAAGGGACAAGTTTCTAAAGTCAATCATATACTGTGGTTACCAAGAGTCAAACTCAGGTCATTAGGCTTGTTTGGCAAGAAGTTTTTTGTGCCAAGTGTCTTAATAGCCCATTTTATTTTTATTTTAAATTTTTTAAATTTTTTGTTTGTTTTGAGACAGGGTCTCTGAAAGGTTCAGGCTTTGATGCTGATCGGCTCTACTTCTTTAAGAGACAGACCCTGCCCCCTGACAACAGCCAGGGCACGCACAAGAAAACGTACTACGTCATTACCCCCGGAAAACTCAGGTATCCGGGGTCCCAGGCAACGACTGCGGTCACCCCAATCAACAGGCTTCAAGAGCTTGATGAAAACTGCATGAGGCTAACCCCATGTTAGCTCGGGTCTTTCACCCACCCACCATGGCGGATGGCTAGCAAAAGACGGCTCCTAGGGCCTCCCAAGAGATCTTGTAGTGTGTCTAGGGGTACGCACAGGCTCACTATTGGTGTGCCTCCAGGCTTGGAGGGTTTGCCCTGTGTCGATTGGTCAATTGTTTGTTATGGCCCATAGGCCCTGCCAGGGTGGTTGCTATGCTTTGTGCGTCATTGCTGTGCGCTTGTCCATAAAGCACACCCAGGGTCGTAAAGCATAGCACCACCAGCTAGCTTCTGATTGGTTCCTTGTCACGAGGCAGGCATCTGACTTTCTAGTGTCTAGGACAAGGTCATAGAAGCACGTGTTCGGCTGTTATGGCTGCCAAAAGGGAAGCTGGTCCCTTCACCACGTCACCCGACACGCGTGAGGACTCTGGGCACGCGTGGAACCTCAGTGCGCATGCACAGTCTTTCCTTTAACAGCTCCAACTTTCCTGCTTCACTCTCTCTCTCTGCTTCCTCTCTTTATGCAGTTCTCTCTCTGCTCACTCCTTCTCTGCTCTTCTCTCCTACCACCTATGCGCTCTCTCTGCCTCTCCATGGCGACCAGCCATGGCGGTCAGCCATTACCCCTGTTCCTCTTCTCTCTTAGTCTCCCTACTCTGCCGGGCAATATAATAAACTAGTTAACATGTCTCATCTTGCAGCTTTCTCTTTTCCTCCTTTTGAATAAAAACATAACAGTCTTACTATGTAGTCCTGGCAGGCATGGCACTAAATATGTAGTCTGTCAAGTCTCAAAGAAACTGGGGATAAGTCTCAGTACCTGTGGCTCCTCCCAGCACTTTTCACCCCTCTCCATACCCTAGACCTCTTCCACTCAAGGAATGAACTTCATTTTCTTTCCCCAGCTTTTCTGATTTCTATATAACCCAGCCATTTTTGGTTTTGCACTCCCTTTTGGTCTCCTGGCTTGCTCTTGGCCTCTTGACCAATGGCTCCCTTCTTGGTCCACTTGCCCCCTCCCTCTTCTCTTCTTTTGTCACTCTCAGCCCTCTCCTCACATTGCCTGGTTCAATCTGGACCCTTCTAGATGTGTGAAACAATTAATAAAAACCCAGAGACAGATACTGGGGTTCAAGCTGGAGATCAGAGGAACAAAGCAGCCAACCACTAGCTCTTACCTCTACCTCAGGCTGAAAGGGCTATCCTGTTCCAGTTTGGTGGAGAATAATTCTCTGAGACTGACTCTGCTTGTTCCTTATATACCTTTCCTTGCCTGGCCATATCACTCCTATCTCCACCTCCCTAGTTCTGGGACTAAAGGTGTGTGATCCCAAGTGTTGAGATCACCTTTGAGTGAGCAGATTCTCTTTTAGACTGGATCAATTTCGTGAAGCTCAGTGTGGTCTTTAACAGAGATCCATCTCCTTGCCTCCTAAATCCTGGGATTAAAGCTGTGTACCACCACTGCCTGGCCTGTATGGCTTGTGGCTAGCTTTGCATTTTGATCCTCAGTGGCTTTATTAATCATAAACAATATACCACCACATAGATGTCTCTGTTTTCTCCCTCATATCTACAATAAAAACCTTCTCCTCAACCATATGTAGGAGCAATCAAGTCTTCATTTTTCATTCATCGTCCAGTCTGGCCTTGAATTCACAGAGATTCCCCCTGGCTCTGCCTCTTGAGCACTGAAACATAGGTGTGTACTACAACAACTAGCTTGTTTATCAATTTACCTATTTATAGAGAAAGTGAAAGGGTGAAGTCTATTGTTTACAGATGTTAAGTGGACGCAGGTAACGCAACACCCTGTTACAGTCCAATGGTTCCTCATCTACCCCAGCCTGCATAGTTCACATCCAGAAGGTATCAACAAATGGTGATGGATATCTTTCAGGTCTGGTGTTCTGTCATGGCAATGAAAAAAGGTTCTGTCACCTTGACCAGCTCCACCATCGCAGGGACAAAAATTACAGTCTGGAGTACTTGGCATCCAAGCACACTTATTTTCATCATGTATGGAGTAGTGGGGAGGGGGTGTCTTGATGTTCTCCTGATCCTCCTCCTCAGCATTTTCCAAATCATCTAGTCTTTCATCTTCCCATAGTAAAAGTTACATCATCAAATATTGTTCTTCTCTGACATAAACACAGACCAATTAAAACCACTCCATTCATTCATTCATTCATTCATTCATTCATTCAATTTTTGGTTCAGCCTCATGTAGCCTAAGCTGGCCTGGCACTCACTATGTAGCTGAGGCTAGCCTTGAACTTCTTTTTTTTAAAAAATAATTTTATTTATTTATTTTATGTTCATTGGTATTTTGCTTCCATGTACGTCTGTGTGAGGGTGTCAGAAGCGCTGGAACTAAAGTTACAGGCAGGTGTGAGCTGCCATGTGGGTGCTGGGAATTGAGCTCTGGTCTTCTAGAAGAGCAGACAGTGCTCTCAACCACCACACCATCTCTCCAGCCCCAGCCTTGAACTTCTGATCCTCCTGCTTCCAATTCTCAAGGGCTGAGAATGCTCATCTGTACCACTGCACCTGGCCAAAACCATATTTTTTTTCAAGATAGGGCTTCTCTGTATAAGACCTTTGGTTGTCCTAGAACTTGCTTGTAGATCAGGCTGGCCTTGAGCTCACAGAGATATGCGTGTCTTTGCTGAGATTAAAGGTGTGCATCACTGCCGCCCAGCCATAATTTTAACTTTAAAATTATACTTATTGTGTGTGTGAGTGGGAAAGTGCCACAGTGTGTGTGCAGAGGTGAAAAGACAACTTGTGAGAGTAGCCTCTCTGCTTCCATGTGGGTGCTGGGAATCGAATACACAGCATCAAGCTTGGCAACAATGTCTTTATTCACTGAGCTGTCCTGTCTTGCTGGCCCCAGAATCAGAATCAGAATCAGAATGGAAGGAAAACTTCAGTCTCTTTCTTTCTTTCTTTCTTTCTTTCTTTCTTTCTTTCTTTCTTTCTTTCTTTCTTTCTATCTTTCTTTCTTCCCCTCCCTCTCTCCCTCCCTCCCTCCTTTCTTTCTTTCATTCTTTCTTTCTGTCTTTTCGAGAAGTCTGAAAATGTAGTTATGAAGGCCTGAGGATATAAAGGCTTAAATGGTGATAAAATGAGTTGAGACATTAAAAAGAATAAAAAATGTTCCTGATTTCTCTATTTCCCATGCTACTGTTCATAGTAAAGTTCAACAATACCACTATATGATTATAACTACAAGGTCAAGATTACGATGCTTTTCATTGTCAAAAAAAAAATCTGTCTGTTTTTAAAATGGTAATACTTTCAGCCAAGTTGCTTCTAACATGAATATGCTTCTAACATGTCTAATACTTATGTTTCCACAAACTCTAAGGATTCTTGTAAGTTCCAGGGAGCCGAATCAGATCCAAACAGGTCAGGTTCACTCCAGGTAATATTCAACCTTTCCCCGGTCCCAAATTCCCTTCACTCATCTTGGGACCCCTTGGGAACCCCTCCCTCATCTTACAATCTTCCCCTCAAGTGACAGGACCTAAGAAAAATTTTTTTTTCTAAACTCAACCTTGTCTTCTGCTCTGTCAACATCTTGCCAGGTCTAAGAGGCGCCAGGGAGTTCCATACAGCCTGGACTACAATGAAACAACCAGCTTCCCCAGGACGTGGCAGCACCCCAACCTTCTCGGGTCCCCCAAAGATGGTCAACGCCCCCCACGTCAGCAGGAAGCAGTCTTAAGAATTCGACGCCCTTATTCCTTAACCTGCCATGTCTAAACACCCCACCTTTTTTAAATAATAAGTAGAGGTGGGAATGAAAGGTTCAGGCATTATGCTGGCCTGCCCGTTACCTGGTGGAATCCACTCAGGCAATACCCTGGTCAGCCCAAGGTTCCATGGGAAAGAAGTCTGCACGCAGGTGCAGAGGACCCCTTTAAAAGATAGGCCCCTGCCCCTTTACGCTCTCTCTCTCTCTCACTCTCCTCTCTCTCTCCCTCTCTCTCTCTCCCTCTCTCTCCCTCTCTCCCTCTCTCCCCCCCTGTCTCCCCGTCTCTCTCTCTCTGTGTGTGCTCTCCCGTCTCTGTTTCCCCTCTCTGTCTCTCTATGGCGACCGGCCATGGTGGTCAGCCATTACCCTGTTCCTCTTCTTAGTCTCCCCATTCTACCGGGCCTTATAATAAACTTATAGTCAATATGTCTGTCTCAGCAATTCCTCTTTTCTTCTTTTTAAACAAAACAATAACAGGGTTTCTCTATATTGTTTTGGAGCCTGTCCTGGAATTCGTCCAGTAGACCAGGCTGGCCTCGAACTCACAGAGATCTGCCTGCCTCTGCCTCCTAAGTGCTGGGATTCAAGTGCTGACACGTCCTGTAGCAGGAAAGAATAAAAGAATAAAAGACCCAGCGACTGATATTGGGGTTCAAGCTTCAAGCTGAAGGTCAGAAAAGCGAAGCAGCCAGCCACTAATTTTTACCTCAACCTCAAGCTGGAAGGGCTGATCCACAAGCTCTCCTTAGAGTGGCTGGAGACTGAATGCTGAAGACCCCGCTTTTGTCTTTTATACCCCTCTAGTGCTGGGATTAAAGACGAGTAATCTGTTACTCTTTTAGACTGATTCAAACTTGTGTATCGCTGGATGGCCTTGAACTCAGAGAGATCCATCTACCTCTTAATCCTGAGTCCTAGGATTAAAAGTGTATACCACTACCTCCTAGCTTCTGGCTACAGGATTAAAGGTGTGTGTACCTGGCTTCTATGGCTTGTGGTTGACTTTGTTTTCTGAATCCTCAGGCAAGCTTTAACAAATCAGAAGTAATATATCACCTGAACATCCAGCTGAAAACTTAAGTCTTTAACAAATCCCAATATTTAGGGCTGGAGTGATGGCTCAGCAGTTAAGAGCACTGACTATTCTTCCATAGGACATGGGTTCAATTCCCAGCACCCACATGGCAGCTCACAACTGTCTATAACTCCAGGGTTACACAGACATACATACACGCAGGCAAAATACCATTGTACATAAAATAATATTTTAAAACCCAATATTCTACAAATGAAGAGATTAAGGCTCAATAGTCTTTACTGTGGTGACTACCCCATCTAAGTTGTTCATAATGACAGTCCATATGAAACTAAAAGGTTCTCAACTTCAAAACCATTTTCTTTCAACTCTCTTACAACAGGTTATGTGGTTCCATTTGTGGATCGACCTGTCCCTGAATCCATTGTATTATTTCATTTATTTTACTACAGGCAATTGAACCTATGGTATGGTATATGCTAAGTAAGCAACATTGAACTACCTTTCCAGTTCTCTCCTCTACTTATCTATCCATCCATCCATTCATCCACCTACCTATCTCTTGTGTGTGTTTGTGTGTTTTGACACGAGGCTTTACTTTGTACCCCAAGCCTACCTGGTGCTCACTAAATACTAAATAACTTAAGTTGACTTCTAATTCACAATTCTTCTGTCTCAGCTTCCCAGTGCTGATATTACAGATGTGAGACACCACACTTGGCTTCATTTATTAGCTTTATTGAGATATAGTTCATATACCATACAACCTAAGTACAGCATGGAATGCCTTTTAGTATATCAACAGAGTTGTGCATCACTTCAATTTTAGAAAATTCCTATTACCCACAAAAATTCCACACCCATTATTGATCATTTCCATTTATCTTTATCACACCCCATGCACCCAGAATTAGGGAACCACTTACTGTGTCTCTAGATTCCACAACTAAGGACATTTCATATGAGTGGGACCATATATTTCATTTAGTATATGTTTTTAAGATCCATCCATGTGGCAGTATGTACTTTATTATTCCATTACACAATTCGTTATACTTTATCAATTTATTAGTTAATATTTTTGGATTATGTGTATGAGTGTTTTGCTGCATATATGTATATCCATTATGACTGTGCCTGGTGCCTGAAGAGGTCAGAAGGCACTAGATCCCCTGGAACTGATTGTAGGGACGGTTGTGAGCCACCATATGGGCACTGAGAACTGAATCTGGGACCTTGGAAGAATGACCAGTGCTCTTAACTGTTGAGCAATCTCTGTAGCCTCCATTCATAAGTTTTTACAAAAATATTTGTGTGTGTGCCGAATTTATGTACACCACTTCTTTGTAAGTGCCCACAGAGGCCAGAAGGAGTAAGGTCCTTTGGAGCTGGAGTTACAGGTGGTTGTGAGCTGCTGGAAACCTAACTGTAGTTCTCTGCAAGTGCAGTAGCTGGACCATCTCTCCCATCCCTTATTTTAATTTTAAGATTTATTTTAATTACTTAGGGGAGGGGGCAGATGTGGACATCACAGAAGAGCTTTTAGTAGTTCATTCTCTCCTACAATGTGGGTCTGGTGAACAAACTCAGGTTGTCAGTCTTGGTGGCATGGAGCTTACTCAAGACCTATTTTACTTTTTCAATTATGTGTGTATGTGTTTGTGGGAGTCTGTGCATGTGTGAATGCAGTGCCCCTTGGAGTTCAGAAGTGGTTATTGGATTCCCTGGAGCTGGAGTGACAGATGGTTGTGAGTTTCATGAATCCAGGTTCTCTGCAAGAGCAGTACTTGCTTGTTTTTTGCCCATCCATCAGTGCATGTATTAACCACTGAGGAATCTCCCCAGCCCATCCTTATATTAATTAAAAAATTATCTTTTTTGTTGTTGTTGTTTTGTTTTTTGAGACAGGGTTTCTCTTTGTAGCTACCTGCCATTTCACTGAGCCCTAAATTTTATTTTTTGAAGCAAGGTTTTTCTCTGTTGCTTAGAGCTTATTATTTTTCTTTCTTAAACTATTAACCTGAGTTGGATGTCTGGGATTTACATGGTCGAAGGAAAGAACTTACTCTGACTTCCATTTTTGTATCCATGGTACCCCCTCCCCAAATGTAAAAATAAAAAAAAACAACAACAGTGGCATATGCCTTTAGTCCCCAACACTTGGGAGGAAGAGGCAGGCAGATTTCTGTGAATTCAAGGCCAGTCTGGTCTACAAACCAAGTTCCAGGACAGTCGGAGCTATATAGAGAAACTGTCTCAAATAAACAAAAAACAACCAGCCAAACAAAAAAGACATTTTCCTCTAAATGTTCTTAAGTATACAATATTGTAGACAGTAAAGTCTTATTCTAAGTCTTCCAGATCTTCTGACTGGAAATAGAGGTACCTCTGAAGACTGAGTGGTGGCACTCATGAAGGCGTAGGGAGGGAAGAGAGAATATTCACAGCAAGACTTCCTACAGTTTCAAGGTGAGATTACAAAGTGATAGGCCTGCAGTGGGGTGGTGGTACAGGCCTTTAATCACAGCACTCAGGAGGCAGGGGCAGGTGGATTTGGGGTGTGAGTTGGAGGCCAGCCTGGTCTACAGAGCCAGTTCCATGAGTCAGGGCTACATGGAGAAACCCTGTCTCAAAAACAAAACAAAACAAACAAACAAAAAAAAAAAAAGAAAAAAGAAGAAGGAAAAGAAAAAGTGATAGGTGGCCTGGAGAGAAGGCTCATGGGTTAAAAACATTGGCTGGTCTTTTAGAAGAGCTGGGGTTAGGGTTAGTTCACAACCAGCTAAAACTCCAGTTCAGCTGATGTGACATCTCTTCTGGCACTGCACGCTTGTAGTATCCAGACATGCACACAGGCAAAACATTCACATGAAAGAATAAAGTTAAAAAAAAAAAAAGAAGCAATAGGCTATTTTGGACTCACACTCAACAAGCTGGGCAGCATTGCTATAACCCAGATATACCCATGAGTTAAGGATGAGAAAGGGAGACAGAAAACTAAGGGTAGTGTTGAGGAACAGACACAAAGTTAGTCCTGGTAAGTTTTCATCTTTCTTTTTGCGTTTGTAGATTGGCACTGGCTCAAACCTCCATAGTGTTTTTGATGGTTTCCAGGAAGATCAAAAAAGTAGGAGACTGGGGACAATCTGGATTCTCTAAACACTAAATTGAGGATATTTAGGACCCCAGGAAGTGGCCGATTTTCTCCCCAATAGCTTGTCTATTTAAGTCCCCCTTATTTTTAGATGAATCGGAGTGGGTGTACTCCTGAGTCACCTATGGCAAAGAGAAGGGGCTTTTAGGAGCGTCTTCCGGCCAAACTTGAGGATGGGAGATGAGAATACAAGGAAGTGATCTTTGACTCAGCCTGCCCAGGGCTTGGGTGTTGTGGCATTCCCCACAAGTGACGCACTCCCAAGCGGGGTGACCTCATGTATCACGGGACTTATTCCCACCACTGACTCCACCCCATATCCTCCTCAGCTTCTCATCCTCTCACTTACCAGATCAGCCTCCCTTTCAAGATCAGAGAGGGGGTGGGGTGGCTGCAGCCTAGAAATGCCTTTCGTGGGCGGGGAGCGGAGACAACCAGGGTTTGGAAAAATGCGAGAAGTGGCACTCACTTTCCCTTCTCCAGATGCTTTGCACTTCTGGTTAAGGCTATCCCTACTCTTCTCTAACCCCAAACAGTAGATCTTACTCGAGGCAGCCTTATCCTTTAGACAGTCCTTCTCTTAGTTACGGTTGTACCCCTCTTTCTCTTTTTGCCGTATTTCTGAGTCCGGAATTCTCAGTAGGAAGGCAGTGGTTGGAGTCTCGGCTCTCTTTCCTGCTCTAGCTGCGTGACCTTGACTAACCCACAACTTCCCCGGGCCTAGTTTCTTTGTCTGTGAGACGGGCCAAACGTCTGGCGCACCACGAAGGCGCTGTGTAAGCTGTGGAAAGGTGAAGACGCTAGCTGTCTCGTCGGGAAAGAGTTGTCACCCTCCAGAGCCCCTCCCTTTCCTCAGGGAGCGCTCAGCAAACCCAGCCTCCCTCCGGCTGTCACTTCCTCCACCTCCCGCCGCGCGCGGCGCTGGCTGTTGGCGTCACAGCCGTCGCACCGCCGCCGCAAGGCCCCGCCCCCGGCCGCGCCTGGCCTCCCGCGGGGGCCCGCCCACGGGGGCGACGCGGCGCCGGCTCCGCCCCACGGGTGACGCGTAGCGCGCGCGGCCGGGCCGCCCCGGCAGTTGGTGCAGCGGCGGTTGGGGTGAGTGCGCTTACCCCACCCTCCCCTCCTCGGCCCGGGCCCCGGCCCCCATCCCGTGGGGCCCAGCCCCGCCCAGTCTCCGCCGTGCCCGTCCCGTGCGGGCCCGTGCCGCCCCTCAGCCGGCGACGCCGGGCCGCCCGCCGCCCGCCGCGCCCCATGGAGCTGGAGGACGGTGTGGTGTACCAGGAGGAGCCCGGCGGCTCCGGGGCCGTGATGTCAGAGCGGGTGTCCGGCCTGGCCGGCTCCATCTACCGCGAGTTCGAGCGGCTCATCGGGCGCTACGACGAGGAGGTGGTCAAGGAGCTGATGCCACTGGTGGTGGCCGTGCTGGAGAACCTGGACTCGGTGTTCGCGCAGGACCAGGAGCACCAGGTGGAGCTGGAGCTGCTGCGGGACGACAACGAGCAGCTCATCACCCAGTACGAGCGGGAGAAGGCGCTGCGCAAGCACGCCGAGGAGGTGAGAGCCAACGGCGGCGGGGGCGGGGGGTCGCGGCCCGGCTGGGGACGCTGGGCGCGCCGGGGTGGCCTCCTGAAGGGCAGGCCTGTGGCCAGGGCCCCGGGAGGTGCTCCACAGCCTTGGGGACTCCGGGACCCGGACCGGCACTAGAAGCCTAGGCAGTCCAGCGAGTGTCCCGGAGAGGGGTGAAGTGGGAGGGAAGATCCCGGGAGGAAGCGACACCCTGGCATGAGGGCACCTGGGGCTGCCCGAGGGCGGAGACTTGAGGGTGTCTGGTTGCTTCTTGTTTAGGGAAGTTTCCGACCACCGTAGGATAGTCGGTGCCTGTTCAAACTTTTAGCATTGGGGAGGGGGGCAGTACTGTCCTGCCTGTGAGTTCCGCTGGCTTCGGTACCTTTCCAGGGGGCTGCTGCTGCTTTGGGAAGTTAGAGATCTCCCTCTTTCGGTCAGTTTCTTCTTGACATTTAAATCCTCTTGAGAAGGAAGTCTTATTTTTATGCCTCATTGTACCTGGCTTAACACTTTGTCAGCCACTTAGATGTCGAATAGCAGTGCCCTGTAAATACATAAACGACACTCATTTGCTTTATTAATGTTCCTCACCAAGGCATTCCCTTCGTATCAGGTGGTAACCTTGGACAGTTCCCTTACAGACTCCTCTATTTATAAAGACGACTGGGGGGCGGGGTTGAGTAGGTGTGGGTGAGTGTTGCAACACTTTTCCTGTCTGCCTTTTGCTTTGCATACTGCAGTTTCCAAGTCCACTTGGCTGGCTCTTAGCTCGAACACCTGAGCAGTGACCTTTGTACTCTCACCTGAATGTGTGAGCCTTTTGGAACACTGGACTGTAAATGATCCTCTGGCTTTTTGAGCCAGTTAAGAATTTTAGTCTTCAGGCTGAGTGCCTTGGCATTGTTTCTGAGGAACTTTTCTTTGGCAGTCAAAATGCCCTCCTTGTTTTTGCTTCCAAGACATCTAGTACACCTAGCTAAATACATGGTGATTGAAGGAAACTAATTATCAAAGGAACCACGTGTTGTTTTTCAAAAATTCATCACACCATTGGAGGATGTGAGATTTGCTTGGCAGCTCATTTCCTAACATTAAATAGGCATCACCATTTAAAAGTTTTTGTTGTATGCACCTCTCCATTCAGGTAAATGATTTTTTCTTTTTAAAATCCAGATTAGAGTGGTGCTCTCTACTCGAGATTTTGCAGTCCACCTGTCTCAAAGGAATGACACTGAATTTTCCAAACAAAATTGACTTTATTTCAAGAGTGTATCCAATATACATGAAGGGAAAGGTTGAAAAAAAGTTTGAGACCACAATTTCTATTAGTTTCTTGGTACTGTTTATAAAACAGATCAAGGCCTTTGACATGGGTTGGCACTTGTTGGTGCTGATACAGGTCTTTGCCGTGGTGTGGATGCAATTGGAAGAGAGAAGGACCACATGTACACAGAGGTCAGGAGTAGGTCCACTGTGGCCTATCACTTCTGGTAAAAAAGAAATGCTCCCACCAGCTTTAAATTCCTGTCAATCATGTAAACAGGGATGAAATGACAGCGCCACACATTCCGAGAAAACCATCTGTCACAGGCTGCAGAATCAGAAAATAAAAGTATTAGGATCCTTTCTGTATTTATTTCTTAAGTAAATGAACTTAAAAATAGGCTATTCACGGAGTTTCTTTAAAGTTTGTACTTTTTTAGTTACATCTTTCAAATTTCCATAATGAAAGCTTTGGGTATACTCCTGACCTGAGAATTGAGAACACTGATGATGTGCTAGATGAAACACTTCCCAGACCACAAACATAAAACTACTTCATCATCAGCACTCATGTAAGATGATAAGCTGTTTTGCCTGTACCTAGAAGTACGCTCTTCCAGGCCAGTGTGCAGAGTGGATTCTGTTTAGTTCTGTCCCTGAATGCTCAGTGCCTTTAACCCAGAGATTAAGAGCATGCTCTTATGGCAGAAGTGCTCCAGGGAGGGTATTTACAGCCGAAGTAATTTGAAAGCATGGTAATTGTCCATCTCTAGAGTGTACAGTAAATTCTGGGCACCTTTGTGGAAATTTAGGGATGTATGGAAATGATGAGGCTGTTAAGGAGTCTATGAGGTGCTGTAATATCTTGCTTGCAGAAATTGCCAGGAAGGAGGGTAAAAATGTAATTTCTATTATAATGGTTGTACTTACTTTAGAATATGCTTCATTTTTCTTGCTTTTATTTGAATTGTGTATGTGTGGTTAGTTTGCTGCTTTAGTGACTCCTTTTAGAGTTGTCTTAGGAATTGGAATATAGCTCAGTGATATGTGTCTGCTATTCGACTTGGGTTCAATTCCCAGCACTACAAAAAGTTACCACCAGCACCAAATAACAGCAAACAAAATACATAAAGGCAGGGTTTACATATATTTGGCCAGTTTCAAATGCTAACAAGTCCTTTCACCTGCCATTCTCCCCTTTGGGTTCCCTGCCATACATCTTTCTTTCCTTCTTTTAGTCCCGACTCAGCAGATGCTTTTGCTCATACTGTTCCCTTGCCATATGGCAAGGTATACCCCTCAGAACTTGACCTGGCTAGCTTCTTCCTCCCTTTTTCCTTTTCTCCCTCCCTTTTCTTTTTCTCTTCCTTCCCTATCCTCTTCCTTCTTCCTTTTGTCCTGGCCTGTGCTTTCTTTCTATAGAAACTTGCTGTATACCCACATTAGCCTTGAACTTGAAATCCTCTCGCCTTAGCCTTCCAAGTCTTGAGATTATAGGCTTGCACTACCATTCCTAGCTAGTTTCTGTCAACTATATGCTCAGTTTAAATTTAATTTTTCATGAGACTTTCTTGTCTGTTATGTACTGAAATACTGTATATCCTTGTGAGTCCCTTTCTTTCTCTTTCTTTCTTTCTTCCTTCCTTCCTTCCTTTCTTTCTTTCTTTCTTTCTTTCTTTCTTTCTTTTTCTTTCTTTCGCTATCTATTTATTTTTAGAGACTGGTCTATTTCCAAGGCTGGTCTAGAACTTACTGGCCTCAGATTCCTGACAACAATTGTGTCTTAGATTTCTGGGTTCTGAGATTGTAGGTGTGTGTTACCATGACTGGTTCATTTTTGAAATTCATACTATTAATTAATTAGAGCATGCTTGAAGATGGGTGGATGTTTGCTAAGGCTCATATAGAGAGGTGAGAGAACTTGAAAGAGGTCAGTTCTTTCAATCTACCGTATTGGTCTTGGGGATCAAACTCAGGTTATAAGGGACTGAAGAGATGGTTCAGCAGTTAAGGGCTGGTACTGCGCTTGTAGAGTACCCTAGTTCTGTTCCCAGAACCCATATCAGGCAGCTCTGACAGGGGGATCTAAGGCCTAAGGGCTCTGTGGACACCTATACATACATGCACATACCCACAAGCAAACATACTTGCACATAATAAAACATAGAAATAATTCTTAGGAGTTGGTAAGATGGTTCAGTGGTCAAGAGCTTATACTGTTCTTCCAGAGGACCTGAGTTCAGTTCCTAGTATCCATATAGGCAGCTGACAATTGCCTATAATTCCAGCTTCAGGATATCCATGCCTTCTACCTCCTTAAACACTACTTATGTGGACAAACCTAAACTCAGACAACACATATACACATAATGATTAAAAATTTTAGCCAGGCTTGGTGGCTCATGCCTTTAATCCTAGCACTTGGGAGGCAGAGGCAGGTGGATCTCTGTGAGTTCAAGGTCAGCCTGGTCTACAGAGTGAGTTCCAGGATAGGCTCCAAAGCTACACAGAGAAACCCTGTCTCGCAAAACAAAACAGGTCTGGAGAGATAGTTCAGTGGTTAAGAGCACTGGCTGCTTTTCTGGAGGACCCCAGTTCTATTCCCAGCACCCACATGGCAGCTAACAACAATGTTCTAGTCCCAAGGATCTGACACCTTTTTCTGGCCTCTGCAGGCACCTCATGTACATATATGCAGAAAAAAACACCATTTTACATAGAATAAAAACTCCCAAAATTATTTTAATTAAACAAATAAATACATCTAAAAAAATCCCCCAAATACTCTTAGGCCATCAGGCTTGGAGACAAGTGCCTTTACCAGCTAAGTTATCTTACCAGCCCAAGCCTGGTCTTTCCTTATTTGCTTTTTCTTTTCTCTGGAGGCAGAGAAAGACAGAGATCTCTAGAGGCCATCTTGGTCTACATATTTAGTTCTAGGGCAGTCAGAGCTACATAGTAATACCCTATCTCAAAAAACAAAACAAAAATCTTTTAAAAATGTTTTAATTTTTTTGTTTGTTTTGTTTTTGTTTTTCCAGACAGGGTCTCATTATGTAGCTCTGGCTGACCTGGAACTCAATATGTAGTCCAGGCTGGCTTCAAACTCACAGAGATCCACCTCCTTTGCCTCCCAAGTGCTGGGATTAAAGGCATGTGTCACCATCATCTGGCTATGTTTTTTTTTTTAATTATTTACTTATTTTATGTACATTTATGTTTTGCCTGCATGTATGTCTGTGTGAAGGTGTTGGGTTCCCTGAAACTGGAGTTACAGCTGGTATGAGCTGCCATGTGGGTGCTGGAAATTGAACCCAGGTCCTCTGGAAGAGCAGCCACTGCTCTTAACCACTGAGCCAACTCTCCAGCCCAATATTTTTAATTTTTAAACATGTATGTGTTTGGTTTCTATGTTTATTAGGGGGTGTGTTCACATGTGTGTGCATGTACAGAGGCCAGAGGTCGATGCTAGATGTCATCCTTAGTTGTTCTCACCTTATTTATTTATTTATTTATTTATAGATAGAGTTTCAGTAAACCTGAATGCCTGTTTCTTTCCTTGTTTCTGTGATAAACCACCCTGAGAAAAGCAACCTAGGGGGACTGGAGAGATGGCTCAGCAGGTAAGAACACTTGTTGTTCTTACATGGGACCCAGGTTTGATTTCCATCACCTACATGGTGACTCACAACTATCTGTAACTCCGGTTCCAGGGGATTTTATGCCCTCTTCTGACCTCCATGAGCACCAGGTACACACATATGGTGTACATACATACATGCAGACAAAATATTCATACACATAAAATACATCTTTAAAAGAAAAAACAACCTAAGGGAGAAAGGGCTTGTTTTAGTTCACAGTTCAAAGTAAAGTATCGTGACATGGAAGTCTAGGCAGCAGGAGCCTGCAGCAGGCTGATTCCATTGAACCTACAGTCAGAAACAGATGGATGAATGCATGCTTGTCAGTTTCAACTTGCTCTATTTTATGTAGTCCAGGAGTCTTGCTCCCAGTAAAGTGCATCTTCCCTTATCAATTAACAATTTAGTTAAAATAATCCTCCTCAGGTATGCCCGGAGGCCCTTTTCTTAGGTATTCTAAATTCTGTGAGTGAGAGATTCCCAGCACCCACATGGCAGTTCACAATAGCCTGTAACTCCAGTTCTGGAAGACATGACAATCCCTTATGACATCATCAGGCTCATGCATGCATGTGGTACACATGCCACCATTTCTCGATTGGGTTTTCTTTTTTTTTTTTTTGATTGTAAAGATTGATTTAATTATTTGTGTGTGTCAGCATGTAAGCATGCACATGGGGAGGCTAGAACAAGGTCTTGGGTGTCCTTGGTCACTTTCTGCCTAGTCTTATAAGATAGAATTTCTCTCTGAACCTGACAACCTTTTTTTTTTCAGCTAGCCTAGAGGCCAGCAAGCCCCAGTGATCTGTCTTGAATTCCTCATCTGGAATTACAGGCTGGGTATGACACCCTGCTTGTTATGTGGGTGCTGGGATTTGAACTTGGCTCCTCATGATTGTGTAGCAAACACTTTTAACTTCTGAGTCATCTTTATAGTCACCCCTTTAAAAACTTGTTTTCTTTGTGTGGCAGAGAGGGTACATGATCCACAGAGTTCACATGGAAATCTTTTTTTTTTTTTTTTTTTTTGGTTTTTCGAGACAGGGTTTCTCTGAGGCTGTCCTGGAACTAGCTCTTGTAGACCAGGCTGGTCTCGAACTCAGAGAGATCTGCCTGCCTCTTAAAGGTGTGCACCACCACTGCCCAGCCCACGTGGAATTCAGAGGATAGCTTTGGGGACTTGGCTCTACCCAATGGTTTCTGAGCTTCTGGGGATCAAACTAGGGTCATTATGCTTGGCAGCAAGCTTTTTTTGTTTTTTAGAGACGGAGTTTCTCCTGGAACTTGCTTTGTAGACCAGGCTGTCCTCGAACTCACTGAGATCTGCCTGACTCTACCTCCCAAGTGCTTTGGATCGATGGTGTGTGTAACGATAAATAAATAAATAAATAAATAAATAAATAAATAAATAAATAAATCTTTCCGCCAAACTGTCCCACCGCCACGTGGACGCCCAAAATAACACACAGAGACTTATATTAGGTACAATGCTGCTGGCCAATGATTAGGATTTTTTACTTGCTAGCTCAGTCTTAATTATCAACCATAACTACTAATCTATATATTTTATAAGAACTTATCTTATCGGACACCAGCAGCAGGCTTCTTCTCTTGCCAGGATCACATGGCGGCTCCACAGAGAAGAAAGGAGGAGGAAGAGGGCGATTTCCTGCTTGACCCTACTTATATTTTGAGTCTGCCTGCTGTCACTTCCTGCCTGGATCACAAGACTTATCTTTACATTTCCCAGAATCCTTCTTGACTCCTAGTTCTGCCTAACTTGCTTCCCTGTTGGCCAACAGTACTTTATTTATCAACCAATAAGACAAACATATATACAGAAGGACCTCCCCCATCAGGTGTGCACCACTACTACTCTATGCAGCAAGCCTTTTTTTTTTTAAACCCATTTCACTGACCTTACTTTTTTAGGACCTTATATATCCCAGAATAACTTTGGGGGCAAAGTTATTCATTGGATTGGACAGAGCTGGTCAGCTCTGTCTCTCCAGCTAGCTCCCAAATCATCACTCAGAGACATTATTAATTATAAATGCTCGACTGATAATGTAGGCTTATTTATAACTAGCTCTTACAACTTAACCCATTTATATTAATCTACGTTTTACCACATGGCATTATCTCTCTTTCATCTTGCACCTCCTTTTCTTCTCCGTGTTTAGCTGACGACCTCTCTGACTCTACCCTGCTTCTTCCCAGCATTCTCTCACCCGAAAATCCTGCCTAGCCATTGATCAATCAGCTTTTTATTAACAGTGAGGGTGACACATATTTATAGTATACAAAGATTGTTCCACAGCATTCCTCCCTTTTTGTCAAATTAAAAAGGAAGGCTTTAACTTTAACTCAGTAAAATTATATACAAAAAACCCCCCAGTTAATCAAGTAAGAATTATAGTTACAATATCCAATCCATTTGTATTTGGCAAGATTAAAGAAAATTTTATCTTTGTGAATTTAAAGTTTTATACCTAATTTACTTTTTATCATAAGTAAGGAAAACTATGACTATCTAGTCTTCAACTTCACCAAATAAGGGTGAATTGTTACCTAATGATAGGGGCATCTGGCTGCTGGACAGTCACTCAAAGTTCTTTTGTAACACTGGGGACATCTATCTTTGGCCTATAGGCTTATTATATTTGACAGACTTTTCTGAAAAGCAGGGGATTTTGAAGGATGTCACGTCTTGTCTTGGCAAAGTTTGGAAGTCACTTTTTTGTGTATCTTTCTGGTCCAGTTTGGACAGTATACTGTCAGCATTTTGAAGCAAGGGTAGTTTTTTGTCCCAATGGCTAGCTTTTGCCATAAAGTAAACTCCATATGGAGGTTCTTCAATGCCCATCATCATTTCTGAAGTAAACTGGTGTTGCTAGGAGCAAGTGTGTCTCACTGTCAAGAAAAGTCTTATGTTATTAAAACATTTTAAATGACATATTCTGTAGGTCTTTGCAGTGTTTAAGATCACATATATAAAACATATCTTTCTACCACCTAGAAAATATAACTAACATGACCATAAATTTGATAGTTATGGGTGACTATTAACCTGTATTTCTTTATTAACCCAAATAGCTTTCAAAGATTAAAACTTCACATTGCATAATTAAATGAGATGCATAGGTATCAACTGTATAGGTACAATATCTTAAACAAGAGTAGAGACAAGGCTGTGGTGGTGGTGCACACCTTTCATCTCTGGAGGCAGAGGCAGAGGCAGAAGCAGAGGCAGGTGGATCCCTGTGAGTTCAAGACCTGCCTGGTCTACCAAGTGAGTTCCAGGACAGGCATCAAAGCTACACAGAGAAACCCTATCTTGAAAAAACAAACTAAAAAAACAAAGAGTAGAAACATACATGTAGTATAAAAAATAACTTTAAATTTGTATCAATAACCCCAAATCCATACCAATCAAAATATTTTGAGATTAGTAGTTTTTTGGACTAAAGTAGTTTCAATAATCTACCCTTTTTCCTATCATTCCTATATCATAGCCTCCTTTTTCCTTTAGAAAGAGATCTTTGAATTTAAATCTTTTATTTAGCCCCCCCCTTTTGACTAGTGCTAACCACCCCCCCTTAGATCATAATAAACATCCATAACCCATCTTTTGGGAATGTGAGCATCATTCTCTAGACTACTTCCTGTCGTTTGTGGACATTAGCATCTTTGGGGAACCCTAAGAAAATTCAGGATAATGGTTAAAACTTGACTGTAGTAGTTTGTGAGGCTGGACCATCTCAATCAGCAGCCTTGAAGCTGTTCTGGATGCAGAACTCCGAAGAAACTGCAACAGAAGCATTTTGAGATACTGGATCACCTGGGCCATTTGTTTTTATTGGTGTCTGGTCCCCTTGCTCTGAAAATACATAAACTTTTAAAGATAAGATACATATTTGTATTAGTACAAGTATAGACGGTTGTACACAGTTAGCCAAAGATGATTTTTTTGTTTTATTTGAGTTGGTAAAATATTCCTACATCTTTTGTAGTTTTTCTAGGTTTATTTCTTTATGTCTGTAGCCAGGATTTTCAAGAGGATGTTCTCTGATCAAACCTGATGCGTATCAACCTGAAATGAATCCACAACCTCTCATTTCCTGTGGAAATAAAAGCATAATCTCTTCTCCAAAGTAACATATCTTTTGACTTCCTAGGATTGAAAGCAAGTTGTCAGGCTTAGTGGCTGAGTTATCTTGCAGTCCCAATTTTACCTATCAATTGATTGATTTTATTTGTTGTTCTGGGATGCAATTCTGGATTGCCTTTTAGGAATACCCAACTATGGGTTATGGTGGGTTATATCCTCCCACAGCCAAGTGTTTTGCCCTTCTCTTAGCACCTCATCTATTATATCAGACCAAACTATTGCTTTAATTCTTCTACCAAACTGGGTATTCAGTGGGCACTTATTAAGCATTTGTTAGTTAAATGGATAAACATCTAAAGGTCAAGTTGCTATGCCTAAGCATTTAAAGTTCTCTTTGTGCATTCAAATTTTTGTTCCTTACTGTTGGTGCCAAGTTATGCTAAAACTTCCAAAAAGTTCTTCCGTAAGTCTTTTGGATTTTTTGTAGTCAGAAAAACTATGACTCTGGAGTATAGTTTTTTCAGATACTGTACTTATATTATACTATGCATAGGAGTAGTTTACAAATATTTGTTTTAAAATTTGCAATATTGGGGGCTGGAGAGTTGCTTCAGAGGTTAAGAGCAATTACTGTTCTTCCAGAGGATCCAAGTTCAATTCCTACCACCTACAACCATCTGCAACTTCAGTTCCAGGGGATCGGATACCCTCTTCTGGCCTCAGACATCAGGCATGGGTGCAGTGCACTTACATACATGCAGGCAAAGCACTCATACATAAAATAAAAATAAATCTTTTTAAAAAGAATTCAGTATTGGGTTAGGTATTGTGGTTCACCCCTATCATCCCACCCACTGGGAAGTTGAGGCAGGAGGATGAGGAGCTCAAGGCTAAACTTATCTATACAACCTAGGATTAGGGCTGCCTGGGCTGTTTTGTTTTAAATCAAGAATAAAATGATGTGGCTTTGTTTTGGAGATAAGGTTTCCTGCCATAGTCTTGGATGGGCTTCAACTCCTTGGTACTCCTGCCTAAGGCTCATACTGAGGTTCCAATTCTTAGCTTCAGAAATGCTGGAATTATAGGTATGTACTACCATTCCAGCCCCTTGTTTTTTTAATTTTTTTGGGGGGGGTGTTTCGAGATATGGTTTCTCTATGTAACAGCTCTGGCTGTCATGGAACTCACTCTGTAGACCATGTTGGCCTTGAACCTTGAACCAGAGAGCCTCCTGCCTCTGCCTCCTGAGTGCTGGTATTAAAGGCATGTGCCACTACCACCTGGCAGTGTTTTTTAATTCTTTAATGTATAGTTTTATATTAGAATAGGAATTCAAGGAGTTCAGTCAGTTTACTTAGTTTTAACCATCACTGGCCTAATGGTTGGGCAGAAATTGTATGTTTGTATGTATGTATGCATGTTGGGCAGAAATTGTATGTATGTTTATATATATAAAATGTGTATATACAATTTTTTTCTTTTTGAGATTGTCTCACTGTGTAAACCTTGCTGACCTGGAACTTGATAAATGGACTATGCTGGCCTAGACTCAAAGAGATTAATCAGCATGTCTCTGCCTTCTAATTGCTATTGCTTGTACCACAGCATTTAATTGTGTTGATATTTGAACAGTTAGAATACATGTTCAAACTATGCACTAAATATTAGTTCATTGAATAGATTTTCTTTATTTAATTTTTTTATTTATTTTATATGTATGAGTATTTTGCTTGAGCATATGTAAGTGCATCACAGGTGTGCCTGGTACTCTAGGAGGTCAGAAGAGGGCATTGGGTTTCCTGGGACTAGAGTAACAGTTGTGAATCACCATCTGGGTGCTGGGAATTGAATTTGGGTTCTCTACCAGAGCAACCAAGCATTTTTTTTTTTTTCCCCTTAAGGCAGGGCTTTTTGTAGTCTTGGCTGTCCTGAAACTCATTTTGTAGACCAGACTGGCCTCTAACTCAGAGATCCACCTTGTCTGCCTCCTTCTGGGATTAAATGTGTGCACCTGGCTGCAACCAAGTACTCTTAACTGCTGAGCCCTCTCTTCAGCACTGAAGACATATTTAGATAGGATAAAGTGTTACCATTATGGGTTTATCATTTCAAAATATTACTACCCTTTTTCTGTGGGTTTTATTTTGCTATTTATTGATTATTACATTTTAATTGTGTGTTCACACAGTGCGCATACCCACAGGTGCAAAACTTTGTTGAGACAAGAGGACAGCTTGGGGGAGTCAGTTCTCTTTCCACCATGTGCGTTCCAAAGACAGAGTTCAAGTTGTCAGAATAGTGGAAAGCTCCGCTACCCACTGAGCCATCACACTGGCCTTCTCCTTTTATCTCAACACAGCCAAATCAAGTGTGTCTACTAAGTATCACTTCTCTTTCACTTGCTGGTCTGGCTGATGCTAGCAGTATGGTGCGCAGGGCACAAGAAGACACCTTGCCTTGATGGCAATGCCTTTCCCCACTGAGCCATGTCACTGGCCCCATCCCCTTTTGTTTGTTTTTGAGATTTCATTTTTATTTTAGTGTTTCGAGTATTTGCCTGCACGTTTACCTGTGCACCACAAGCATGCAGTGCCTGTGGAGGCTTGAAGAAGGCATCAGATATCCTGGGAATGGAGTTACAGACAGTTGTGAGCTGCCATGTGAATGCTGGGAATTGAATCTTGAGTCCTCAGGAAAAGCAGCCAGTACCTTAACCATCTGTCAATGCACCCCCCCCTTTTTTTTTTAAAGAATTTATTTATTTATTTATTTATTTATTTATTTATTTATTTATTTATTATGTATACAACATTCTGCTTCCATGTATATCTGCACACCAGAAGAGGGCACCAGATCTCATAACGGATGGTTGTGAGCCACCATGTGGTTGCTGGGAATTAAACTCAGGACCTCTGGAAGAGCAGTCAGTGCTCGTAACCTCTGAGCCATCTCTCCAGCTCACCACCTCCCTTTTTAAACAAGCAAAACAGTCTTTATGTAGTTCAAGTTGTCTTGTAATATGCTATGTAGACCAGACTAGACTTGAACTTGTGGTGATCGTCTGCTTCCTAAGTCTTGGGATTACTAGCATGTACTACCATGCCTGACTCCAATTTCTCTCATAATAAAAGATATTTTCTTTAAAAATTTTTTTGTTTGTTTTTGTTTTTTGAGACAGGGTTTCTCTGTAGCCTTGGCTGTCCTGGGACTTGCTGTGTAGACCAGGCTGGCCTTGAACTCAGAGATCCTTCTGCCTTTACCTCCTGAGTGCTGAGACTAAAGGTGTTCACCACCAAGCCCAGTCTGACTTTGTGTCAGAAGTGTAGGGACTGCAGAGATGGTTCAGTGGTTAAGAACACTGGCTGCTCTTCCCGAGGACTGGGGTTTATTCCCAGCATCCACATAGTGGCCCACAACCTCTATAACTCCAGTTCCAAGGGAATTTGACACTGTTTAGCATCAGACACACACGGTGTACAAACATACATATGTGCACAACATACACACACACAAAATAATATAAAAAATTTAACAATGAAGTTTATTAGAGCTCCTATTTCCCTCCATCTTTGGCAGCATTCGGCACTATCAGACTTGGTTTCTGTCACTATATTAAGCTACTTCTTGCTTTGATTTGCTTTTTCCCAAGTCTCTAGTTTAGTTCAATATGCTTTCTCACATTGCTGATAAATTTGATTTTTTTGTGAATTTCCTACTCAGTTTTATATGCTCAGTTGGTAGCAACCAATATCTGAATGTACATGGCTAGGTTTGAATTACAGAGTTTTTGGTGAGGGGAGTTGAGACAAGGTCTCTCTATATAAGCTATGCTTTTTTCGGAGTTGGCGATATAGACCAGGCTGATCTTGAACAGAGATCCACCTGCTTCTAAATGCTGAGACTAAAGGTACAGGCCTCTATTCCTGACTTTCTTTTTCTTTTTCTTCTTTTTTTTTTGTGACCACATAATCAAGGTTTATTTTATTTACCTTTACATTCTTTTATTTACTCTGTCTCTTTGTGTGTGTGTGTGTGTGCGCGCGCGCGCGCGCGCGTGCGCGCGCGCACTCTCGTCTTTGTGAACAACCAAATTATGCTTTTTTGATGGCCTTTATAATAGTCCATTAAGATGATCATTCAGGTGAAAGGGATTGGAAAGTCTGGTTTAAAAGATTGATTGTAAAAGTGTTTATGAGACCACAGCAAAGTCTGAATAGTAACCAAATATTTCCTGTTAGTTTGTTGAGGATTGGGTAATGGTGCTAGTCTAACTTCCTTTCCTTCAGCACATGACAGCTAGGCTTTCTTATAAAGGTGTATTTCTTGTTACCAACTGGTTACCCTAAGATATAGTTCTTAAGAAAGAAAAAGTGTTTGGTTCTTCTTTATACTTTAGATCCTTGAGAGCTCCTTCTTATTCTTGTTTTCTCTTCCCCTCCCTCTTTTAAAAATAGCTGTTCTGGTTCTGTGGGAGCAGTGACTTTTCTCTCTCTTTGACTGTATTAATTATAGTTTTCATTGGTCCCTGCATTGTCTGTTTTCCTAAGAATTCCCTTCCCACTCCTCCTAATAGTTTTGGTCCCTCTTGTTTTCAGGTTGTAGTTTCAAGTATCTGATAATCTTTGATTATCTATCTTCCCTCCCTCCCTCCCTCCCTCCCTCCCTCCCTCCCTCCCTCCCTCCCCTCCCCTCCCCCTCTCTCTTTCTTTCTTTCTTTCTTTCTTTCTTTCTTTCTTTCTTTCTTTCTTTCTTTCTTTTCTTTCTTTCTCTCTCCCTCTCTCTCTTTCTTTCTTTCTTTCTTTCTTTCTTTCTTTCTTTCTTTCTTTCTTTCTTTCTTTCTCAAGACCTCATCATGTAGCCTCAGCTGTCCTAGGACTCACTATGTAGACCAGGTTGTCCTTGAACTCAGAGATCTACTTGCCTCTGCCTCCAGAGTGCTGGGATTTTTTTGTTTGTTTTTCAAGACAGGGTTTCTCTGTGTAGCCCTGGCTATCCTGGAACTCTATCTGTAGACCATGGTGGCCTCGAACTCACAGAGATTGCTTACCTCTGCCTCCAGAAACTGGAATTATGTGCCACCACCAACTGGCTAGAGTGCTGGGATTAAACACACCTGGCTAATTTCAACAGTTTTTTTGTTTTGATTTGGATTAGGGTTTCTCTATGTGCCCTGGTTGTCCTAGAAGTCTAGCTGTAGATTAGGCTGGTCTGGAACTCAGAGATCCGACTGCCTTTATCTCCCAAATGCTGGAGTTAAAGGCATGCTCCATCACCTGGTAATTTCAACAATTTAACATCAAAATAATACTGCTTCATGTGGGCCTCTTCTCACTATATTTTATATCTCCACTATAATTTTTTTGATACAAGGTCTCATTATGTAACTCATGTTGGCCTTCAATTCCCTAGTGTTGGGTTTATATATGAGCCTATGAGGGCCATTTTCATTCAGACCACAACAACCACCATACCTGGATCCATATAGTTCATCAGTTTCTATGTTTTCCCAGTTGTCTTATAATTGTGATTGTATGTAGTTTTGTGTTTCAGTTCAAATCCAAAGACAGTGATCCATATAATTACACCTTTTTTTTTTTTAAGTTTCTTTAATGTGTAGTAGTTGTCTCCCCTTTTTACGTGTGTGTGTGTGTGTGGGGGGGTCAGAGGTTGGTGTCCCAGTGTCTTCCTCTTCATTCTCCACCTTTGTTTGTTTGTTGATAGCACCAGAGCTTAGGGCTTAATTTTTTTTTGTTTCATGTGCATTGGTGTTTTGCCTGTATATATGTCTGTATGAGGGTGTCTGGGTCCCTTGGAACTGGAGTTACAGACAGTGTGGGTGCTGGGAATTGAACCCATATCCTCTGGAAGAACAGCCAGTGCTCTTAACTGCTGAGCCAACTCTACAGCCCGAAGCAAAAACATTCTTTACAATTCTCCTGTATGAAAACAGACATACAAAACAAACAAACAAAAACCCAAACTAGGCACTATCTGTAGGGGGAAAGGCTTTATATATCATTTGAAGTCATAAAAATTCTGATGTGTCTTTCGAGGAGTCTCTCACTGAATCTGAAGCTCACTGGTTTGTCTAAACTGTCTGACCAGTGAGTGAGCTCTGAGTATCTGCTTGTCTTGTGAACACTGCGTTTGGTGTTCTTGTGAGTTCTGGGCATCTAAACTCAGGTCCTCAGGCTTATGCAAGGAGTACTTTGGCCCACTACCTCCCCAGACCCAACATTACCTTTTCAGTTTTCTGAGATGGGGTTTAATATCCTGAGATTGCTGGTGTGGAACCAACTAAAAATGGATAATGATTATATAATAGAAATAAATTCTTCCCCCTACCCTACAGAATAAGTAAGGATGTTTTTCTTAGAGGATGTCTGGCAGCAAGTAAGCCTGTTATTTGGTGGTGCTTGTTTTTAGACAATTGCTATAGTCAAAGTACTATTTAAAGGGCTCTCCAACCTTTGTTGGCCTCCTGTATCTTACTCCAGAGAACAGCAATCTCTGAGGATTTTTTCTTTTTAAACTTTGGGAGTTTGCCTTTTCAAAGAATTCATTTGTTTTTCTATAGAACAGCAGGCAAAACAGACTCTATAAGCCATCTGGACACGGAGGCATTTTGCTTCATCACAAAGCTGATTTTTAGATCCTGACATAAGTTGGTATTGTCCACTACTTTTTTTTTTTTTTTTTTTTTTTAAAGTCTAGTTGCTCCCAGGAGACTTCTGTCTGAAGTTACATCAATATTGTTTCTGGCCTGGTAGCTGTCAAGATGGAAAAGATTGTCAGAGAAGATGTATTTATTTTACATATTGAAAATCCCCATCCACAGGCTTTAATTGTCTGCCTGCCTTGCTTAAAAGAGTGTGTGAGAGAGGCCGAGGCAGAGAGGAATAGGTAGAGGATTTGTGCTATAGTATATTGGAGGTGTTCAACAAACTGTGTTGTCCTGGCGTAGATAGCCAGAATTCCCAGCGGTAAAGTCAGTTAGTAACTAGAAAAACTGTTTCCTTCTTACCATGACTTTATCAATTCTCTAACTTCACCATGATTGCTCTGATGCTAGTAGTTAATGTGTATTTCAGGGTGACCAATTTTATAAAATCATGCCATTGGAAAGATGATAAGTCGTACTAAATCAGTTATGAACATCCTAAAACATAAGCATCTATTTAGAGTTGTTTCTTCTTTAAAATGTCTCTTGCTGCCAGGCCTGGTGGCATAAAACAACAACAACAGCAACAAAAACCTGAATTAGGATGATGCTTCTAAAATCCTATTTATTTTGCACAAAATGCTTTTATATACAAATTTTAAGAACCACAGGGCTAGTGAGCTAGATGGCTTATCACTTGCTGCAATAAGCCTTACAACTTGAATTTGATCTCTGTAATCTAGGAAAAGGTAGAGGAAAGAATTGATTCCACAAAGTTCTCTGGCCTCTGCATTCTATAGCATGTGAGCTGACTCTTCAGTGTATAGCATGCACACACACACGCACACATAGGTACACACCAATAATTATAACATCACATGCACATACACGCACATGTCTACACACCAATAATTATAATAATGATAACAACAACAATAATAGTATTTTTTTAAGCAGGTGGTATTTTTCCTAATAATTGGCCAGTGTCACAGAAAGGACTTTGAGCAGTCTGGGTCATCTCTCCTTAGGGAAATGGAGTCAATTAGCATGAAATTAGCATGAAACAGGGAGAGAAATTTTCTCACAGGAAGACATTGTGTGTAAACAGAAAATTGTTTGTTTGTTTTTCTGTAGTGATTTGAAAAGCTTGGGTTGGGTGTGGTAGCTTGTGTTTAAAGTCCTGGCACTTGCAAGGCTGAAGCAATAGAACTGCCCCAAGTTTGAGGCCAGTAGTTCTATATCACCAAAGGCTACATAGTAAGATCTTGCCTTAAACAAACAAACAAACAAACAAACTACAAAATAAGAAAAGAAAAAAGTTTAAGAATAAATAAAGTCAGTAAAGGATTTAAAAATGACACTTTATACTGTGTGGTGGTGGTGCACACCTTTAATCCCATCACTCAGGAGGCAGAGGCAGGTGGATCTCTGAGTTTGAGGCCAGCCTGGTCTCCACAGCCAGTTCCAGGACAGCCAAGGCTACACAGTAAAATCCTGTATCAAAACAAAACAAAACAAAAAAGCATTTTAAAACTAATTAATGTTTTATTGTTGTGCTAGTTATAGTAACAAGATTTGGAACCAGTCAATAGATGAAAAGATGAAGAAAATGTGTGTGTGTGTGTGTGTGTGTGTGTGTGTGTGTGTGTGTGTGTGTGTGCACATATATATATGTAGTTTTATTCAGCCATAAAGAAAAATGAAATTATGTCATTTGCAGGAAATTGTATGAAACTAAAGATCATGTTAAGTGAAATAAGCCAGAGTGATAGAAACAAGCATCTCAAGTTTTCTCTCATTTGTGAAGTCTGGATTTGAATGTGAATGTGCATGTATGTAGCTGATCTATGAGATGAAAATATAAGGGGGACTGTGAGGGAAAAGGAAGAGATTTAGAGGGAGAGGGGATGGGGAAACCAGGGAAGGCAATGGGAGGAAGAAACGTACTTCGTTGTCTCTCCAGCAGAGTGTGGACTTGGTGGTGTAAGCACTCACATGGCCTGAGAGCAGAAGGGGTACTCAAAGGAAGGAGCTAGTGGGGGAGGAGGGTGTATTTAGTGAAACTTAATTTTTCTCTTTTCAGTTTTGTGGTTCTTTGGGTTTTTGTTTTGTTTTTGGTTGATCCTGTTGAAAGTGCTCTACCATTGAGCTATATTCCTCAGCTAGTAAATCATAAGGTTTCTCTTTGTAATTTAGAACATTATGTGTAAATTTCAGTTTCTACTCTACAACTTTTGTTATTGATTTGTTTAACAAACACTTTAGAACCTGCTGTATGCTGTTACTACCTTTCCCATCAGCATTATATCAGTATATGCAACAGTGTCTTTATTGAACCTACATTGTGGTAAGGGTGGGCACATAAGGTAAATTACTAAAATATTTCAAATGGGGCTTGGGAATACTTGCTTTGAAGAAGAGTAAGGAGGGGAGATAGGAAGATGAGGAAGGTCTCACTAAGAAGGTGATATCTGAACAAAGGCATGAAAGTGAGCAAGCCATTGGTTATCTGGGAAGAATTCCAAGTAGTGGGAAATAAGTGCAGAGGCTTACTTCCTAAGCTTCGGAATAGTATGATCACTCACAGGAGCTTGATATCAAACAAGTAGGAGGATGGTGGGAAAAGGTTGTGTGGGTTCCAAGAGGCCCATTGTAAGGGTTCTGGTAGATAATTTAAACTATCGGGTCTTGAGTAGAAGAGAGAATCTGACTTTCTTTGAAAGGACCCTCCACACTATTCTGCATTGTAGAGGATCGGGGTGAAAGTGAAGAGACCATTCAGGGGGTGCATGTTAGAGCAATAATTCATATAGTAGAGTATGGTGGCACAGATCAGGCTTGTAATGGAGATAATGAAAAGGGGTCCGATATGAGATAGATTTGCTGATAGATCTGATAAGAGCTATTAAGCAAAGAGAAGTGTCAAAGCTGATTCTAAAGTTTTAGGCATGAATATAGTCACTTAATGAACCAGAGACCAAGAGAGGATCAGGTAGGTTTCAACAGGTGTTTATTAGAATCTAAATGATGTTGCCCAGTAAATAGGTTGTAGACATATGATAGAAATTTAGAAGCTGTCAGCATACAGTTATCATTTAAAGCAATGAAAATAGATGAGCTCTGGTTGGAGAGATGGCTCAGCTTGAGAGCACACTGGCTGCTCTTCCAGAGATTCTGAGTTCAGTTCCCAGCAACCCCATGGTGGTGCATGACCATCCATGATGAGATCTGGTGCCCTATTCTGGCCTGCAGGCAACACGCAGGCAGAGCATGACACACTCATGGATGGATGGATGGATGGATGGATGGATGGATGGATGGATGGGTAGATAGGTAGATAGATAGGTAGATATATAGTAGGTGAACTCACCAAAGAAAACAGTAAACCAGGAGGGGCAGGGAGATGGCTAACTAGTAAAGAGCTTGCTGCACAAGTATAAGGAGCTTGAATCTCAGAAGCCCACATAAAACCCATATAGATAGTGCAGGTTGGTAATACTAATGCTCCTATAGTGAGATGTGTTCACACACAAGAGAATTCCTCCAGGCTTATGGGCCTGCTAGCCTGTCACCAAACAGTAGTGAACAACAACAACAAAAAACATTGTCCTGAACCAATGCCTGAAACTGTCCTCTGACTTCCATAGGTGCACCTGCCTACACACACACACACACACACACACACACACACACACACACACACACACACACACACACCACACACCCCTACAGGGTGAACCAGTAGGAAGTCAGTTGCCTGCTTAGGAGGGAGACTGAGGCAGGAGGATTGTGAGCTTTAGGCCAACGTAGCAACATAGTAAGGTCAAAAAATGATTTATAGAGCTATTAAGATAGCTCAATGAACAAAGGCATTGTTTCTCAACAATGCAAGCTGGAGACCTGCTTCCATCCCTAAAACCTATCTAAAGTGGAAGGAGAGAACAGACTCCACAATATTGTTCTCCAACATGCATGCAGTGACACAAGTGCATGAACTTATATGAGTAAGTTTTCAAAATTATAACAAAGGTGGGTGGGTGGTGGTGGCGCACGCCTTTAATCTCAACACTCAGGAGGCAGAGGCAGAAGGATCTATGTGAGTTCAAGGCCAGCCTGGTCTACAAAGTGAATTGCAGAACAGACTCCAAAAGCTACAAAGAAACCCTGTCTGAAATAATGTATGTATGTATGTATGTATGTATGTATGTATGTATGTATATGTCAAAGAAACAAAAATGGGACAGAAAAATGTGTTCAAGGATGGAGCATTTCAGTGTGAAGGAATTGAGAAGTAACCAGTAAAGAGTACCAAGAAAGAGCAACCAGAATATAGAAGGCAAACAAGGAAAGCCAAACAGAAAGAAGAAACCAGTTGTCACCTGCTGCTGATGTAACAGTTAAGATAGAGACTGAGATTTAATGATTTCATTTAACCAATCTTTTCTTAAATTATATTTGGTTGGTAGTATTTTTTCTAGTAGGGGTTCTTTTTTTAATTTAAACCTACATCATTAGATAAGCCCACAAAATTACTTATTGCTGATCTCATTTAATTGATTAACTAATTTTGCATGCTGGAAATAGAACTCCTACCTCCTATATGTTAGGCAAGCACAATACCATTGAGCTACACTCCAACCCCAATGTCTCTTGTTAAATAATCACTTAGCAAATATGAATTATTGTTATTCTTTTTTATCTTCTGTACATACTATGGATTAAAGATTTGTTTTCAAACAATGAATATGCAAGAATACTAAAAGATTTAGTTGTAGTGGGATATATGAATTTCCATTGGGATGTCTATTATATGAAATGATAATACTTTACTAAATAAATTGTTGTGTTCCCAATGTCATGATTTTGAGATCTCTTAGATACTACTACTTTATACACACACACACACACACACACACACACACACACACACACACACACACACACACACGTATAATTTTTAAAAAAATTGTTGTGTGATGGCTTACATGCACAGGTCAAAGGAAAAATTTCAGGAGTTGGTTTTCTCCTTCTACCATGTGGGTCCCAGGAATCAAATTTAAGTCATCAGGCTTGGTGATAGATGCCTTTATTGAGCCATATTGCCAGCTCTTGTTTGTTGTTGTTTTTGTGTTGGGATTTGTGCATGCATGGATGTCTGTGTACCACATGTGCACCCATTGCCTTTGGAGGACAGAATTGAGTATCAGATCTCTTGCAACTGAAGTTACCGAAGGGTGTGAGCTGCCATGTGGGTGGTAGAACTAAAGAACTGTGGTTCTCTGAAGAACAGCCAGTGCTGTTAACCTTGAACCATCTCTCTAGGTCTTGAAAAATACAAAATAGACTTCAATTCAATACTGAAAATGTATATTGTTCTTCTTTATTAGAAATTCATTGAATTTGAAGACTCTCAAGAACAGGAAAAAAAGGATTTACAGACCCGAGTGGAATCTCTAGAATCTCAAACAAGACAGCTTGAACTTAAAGCAAAAAACTATGCTGACCAGAGTAAGTAAAATGCTTTTCTCCTCATAAGTACTCATTAGAGAGTGGACTCCCATACGGTGAGTGACTCACCCTGACATTTGACAAGGGCTCCAAATATGTGCTTGGAATTGTCAGAATCAAGTGTGAGATCTGGGTGCTGGGATTAATTCATTTTTGTTTCCATTTCACATGGCACCAATATATGTAGAAAAGGCTGAGTCAGAGATACCTGCTAGACTTACTTCTTCTTCAGTTGTGCTGACTGCCTGTTTGTAGGTAGCATTCTGCTGTCTGTTATGCAGATACCATATGTGGAGCAGTTTTGCTGATGTTGATGAAGTACACATAGTTCCATTGTTTCTTTGCTTTGAAATTGAAATAATTTAAAAAGTCAAAAACAGCATGAAATTGCACTAGAAATTAATCTGAGGGATTGAAGAGATGGCTCAGCAATTAAGAGCACTTGCTGCTCTTGCCAGAGTTGGGATCCCAGCATGCACATGGTAGTTTTACAACCATTTCTAATTCCAATTCCAAAGGATCTGATGCCCTCTTCTGACCTACAAGGATACCAAGCCTGCACAGGGTACACATATATGCATGCAAACAGGCAAACTCTCATACACAAAAAAATAAATCTACAAAAATTTTAAGTGTTTTTTAAAAAAACGAGACAGTGGCAGTGGCGCACACCTTTAGTCCCAGAGCTTGGGGTAAGAAACAGGCGGGTCTCTGTGAGGTTGAGGTCAGCCTGATCTACCGAGCCACCCTGTTTCAAAAACAAACAAACAAAAAGAATCTGAAAAATGTCTGTTACCCTAAATTACTTTTACTTATGCAACAAAAAGGAATAAAAGAGCCGGGCGTTGGTGGTGCACGCCTTTAATTCCAGCACTTGGGAGGCAGAGGCAGGTGGGATCTCTGTGACTTCGAGGCCAGCCTGGTCTACAGAGTTAGTTCCAGGGCATCCAGGAACTATACAGAGAAATCCTGTCTTGAAAAACAAACAAACAAAACCCAAAAAATAAAAAAAGAATTGCTTGTCTAAAATCCTTTTAAACATCAAATGATCTGTCTCTGTTGTAAGAAATTAGAGCAAAAGTTGTTTTATACTTAAAATTGCTCTAAACTAAAAATCATTATTTTTATGTGTGTATATGAGTTCCTTGATATATGTATATGCACCACCGTCATGCCTGGTACCTGAGGGATGGTGTCAGATTAACTGCCAACCTGGGTCCTCTGCAAGGACAGCAAATGTTCTTAACTTCTGAACTGTCTTTCCAGCCTCTGAAATCAAAAGTTTTATTTGATGATTTGTCTCACACTGAGAGGTGATACTGTGGCTTTTTCACAAAAAAAAAAGAGGTGTTCATGTGGTATGTTTCCCTCTTCCTCCCCTTTAGGTACATTAGCCTTTTTATCACTAAAAACAACAACAACAACAACAAAAAACTTTTCTCCTCCCTAATGAAGATGAACAAAGTATACTTTGTCTTTTGTTTTTTTTTGAGACAGGGTTTCTCTGTGTAATGGCCTTGGCTGTCCTGGAACTTGCTTTATAGACCATGCTGGCCTCAAGATCCATCTGCCAGTCTCTACCTTAAACATACGTCCTAAATGTTCAATATAGGAGAATGTTTTGAGTATCTCAGACTTTGATCTTTAATTTGTCCTAGGTTTGTTTTCTAGCTTGGTGAATCACACTAGGCATTTTGGAATTAACATGTACTATGGAGTCCATTCTCATTTCTTTCTTCAGAAGCACTCATTATCATGTTTGCATTTTAATTCCAAGATTTTTAAGAATTAAGTGTTTTAATAAAATTACACTTTATAGAAGGAAGGAAGAATTTCTTTACAAATATTAAAAATAGGTTTGAGCTTAATCTGGATCAAAAATTTGTTTTGTTTCTTGCTTTGAGACACAGTCTCACTATTGTAGCCTTAGCTGGTCTGAACTATTCAACTATTGGGATCTATTCTCTCCTTCCATCCCCTCTCAAGTGCTGTGATTACAGGTGTATGCCATTGCCACCATACTCAACATTTGAACATTAGCTTCACTTCCTGAATGCTGGAACTATAGGTGTGTACCACTAACTACTGCTGATTTTTTGTTAGTTAGTTTGTTTGTTTGTTTGTATCTGTGCCTATTGCTGCCACCCCTGGGTTATATAACAAAAAAAGCTGATGAAGCCAGGAGAGCAAGCTAGTAAGCAGCATTTTTCCATGACTTCTGCTTGGAGGTTCTGCCCCCCAACTTCCCTTCATGATGACTTGTAATTTGGCTGAGTAATTCAAATAAATCACTTCTTTCACAAGTTGCTTTTGTCATGGTGTTTTATCATAGCAATAAAAAGCAAACTTGTACCAGAATTATGAGGTAGTGCTGTGACAGACTTGACTGTTGTTTTGGGGAGGATCCTGAAGGAGTTTGGAACATTGGGCTAGAAAACCATTGAGTGTTCAAGCTTAAAGACTTATGGGAATTTGGAAAATATGAATGCTTAGAGCAATGCAGGCAGTAGAGACTTTGTGATATTTTAGGGAAAGTTTGAGAGTACCACAAATTTTCTATTAAGAGCTGCTTGTGTGATATATTTGAATTGAGAATCTGTGGTTTTGCTGGGTGGTGGTGGCACATGTGTTTAATCCCAGCACTCGGGAGGCAGAGACAGGTGGATCTCTGTGAGTTTGAGGCCAGCTAGGTCCAGGACAGCCAGGACTACACAGAGAAACCCTGTCTTGAAAAACAAACAAAGAATCTGATTTCTGATTAGCTGGGGCTGAAGAGTCAGCAGTGACTAACAAGAGACTAGCCCACTGAACAACACCTTTGCTTCACAGGCATAATTGAAATTGTCTGCAGCAATAGAAACTGCTGTGACTAACGAGAAATCAGCATCATTGAGGAGAAGTCTTCTGGGAAGTAGTTCCTTATAATGAGCACACAGAAGCTTCGATCCATAGGGGCAAGGCTGCATGTGAAGTTGACAGCTGAACTAGTTCATGTGTAAGAGTCTCCCACATAGTACTGATTTTGAAGGCATAAAGGGATGGATCATGGGGAGAAGCTGAGGCTTGACCCCTGTGTGGTATTGTTGGAGTCTCTGAAGAAAGGCCACAAGAAGCCCTTGATGAAGGGACAGCCTCAGTTACAGTGAAAACCTCAGGATTGAAGGAGGTAATAGAGAGAGACTGAGGCTTGGCACTATGTGGCAGGGCTGGAGTCTCTGAAAGTAGTCCAGGAGAGGCCACTGGTGAAGGTGTGCAGCTGTAGTAGAGACACCAGCATATTGTAGATGCCAGGACAATGGACTGCCACTAAAGGACAATGGCAGGTGTAGGACGGAGCCAGCTTGAGCCTTCCAGACAACAAGCTGTGTACTGAGGATAGCAAAGCCAGAGTCGTGATCTTCCCGAACCTTTGGAGCCAGGAAGATTGTGAGTGAATCCCAGATGCCAGTCATGGAGTTACAGATTTTAATTTATACTGCTGAATCTTGATTTTGCTTTTATTTGATTGTGATTGTTGCCTGGTTCTTCCCTCTTGGAATAGGAAACATGTAACTTATTTTTGATTTTACAGGGGTCCACAGTTGAGAGGCTTTGAACTTAAGAGACATTGTATATTTTAGTCTGAACTTTTAAAGACTGGGACTTTGAAAGTTATACTATGTTTTATATTTGTGATATTAGTATGAGATCATAGTGATAAAAAAGGAAAAGTTATGATTTAATAGTGATATATGTGGCAAGTTGACTATGGGTCAAATGTGCTGGCCAGCTTCTAGAGTCATCTGGGAAGAGGAAACCTCAAGTGAGAAAAACACCACCATCAAACTGGCCTGTAGGCCAGTCTATAGGGCATTTTGTTGATTAATGATTGGTATGGGCAGTGCCACCCCTGGGCAGGTTGTTCTGGGTTGTATAAGAAAGAAGGCTGAGTGAATCTGGAGAGCAAGTCAGTAATCAGCATTCCTCCATGGTCTCTGCTTCAGTTCCTGATTCATGGTCCTACCCAGACTTCCCTTTGTAATAGACTGTGATTGAGATGACTAAACCAAATAAACCTTTCCAATTTGCTTTTGGTCATGGTGTTTATCGAAGCAATAAAAAGCAATCTGTCTGTCCTCCATTCCCTTTGATCTTTTTGTTCTTTTGGCACAGGGTCTTATGTATAGTCCAGGTTGACTGACTAGGAATAGGCTGAAACCAAGGGAGGACACTGAACTCTTCATTCTCCTGCTTCTCCTTCTGGAGGGCTGGAGTCACAGCCCTGTTTGCCACCACCTCAGTTTATGTGGTTCTGGGGCCTGTTGCATGATAGACTAGTGTTGTACCAACAGAGCTATTTCCAGCTCCCAGTTGTGACCCCCCTCCCCCTCACACTCCCCCATACCCGACGGAGTTTCTCTGTGTAACAGCCCTGGCAGACCTGGAACTTCTTTTAAGACCAGGCTGGCCTCAAACTCAGAGATCCTCCTGCCCTGGCTTCCTGAGTGCTGGTAGGTGTGCACTACCATGCCTGGCCAGTTTTTCCTTTTCAAAAATATTTTGAGTCTTTTTTTTTTGTGGGGGAGCTTTATTAACTTTATCTCCCCCAAATTCCTCATACTACTTTTCAAAGCACCTCTTTTTTTTTTTCTCCCTAGACAGGGTTTCTCTGTGTAACTTTTGGAGGCTCTCCTGGAACTCCAGGTTGGCCTCCAATTCAGAGATCCGCCTGCTTTCCAAGTGCTGGGATTAAAGACGTGCATCACCACCTGTTTTTTTTTTATTTCATTTTTTTTTGTTTTTGTTACACATGCCTCTGTGTTACACACACCCACTACCTTGGGTGTCATCCTTAGAAATTCTATCCTTTTCCTTTGCGGCAGGGTTATTGATTTGGAGCTCACCAATTAGACTAAACTGACTGGCCAGAGAGTCCCAAGGATCTGCCTGTCTTTGCCCCACCCAGTGCTGGAATTATAAGTATATCTTCATGCCCACCATTTTCACCTGAGTTCTGTGAGTTGAACTCGGGTATTCAAGTTTGCAAGGCAAACATTTTACAAATTGAGCTGTCTCCCCAGCTTTTACTTAGCTCCTTAAATAAAAAAAAAAAAGAATATTTGTGTGTGTCAGTGCCTGTGAGTGATATGTATATTTGTTGCACGTGTGGACATGAGGAAGACAATTTTGTGGAGTCAGTTCTCTTTCCACTAGAGTGCTGGATATCAGACTCAGGTTGTCAGGTGTGTGTGACAAGTACTTTACCAGCTGAGTCATTTTACTGACTCGGCACCTTAATTGAAAAACATTATTTTACTTAAAGTGTGTGTGTGTGTGTGTGTGTGTGTGTGTGTGTGTGTGTGTGTGTGTGTTTATGCCCATGTGCCATGGCATGCATGTGGAAGTCAGTGATAACTTTTGGGATTTGGTGCTGTCCTTCTATCATGTGGGCCCCAGGAACCGAACTCAAGTCATCAGTCTTGGCAGTGCATATCTTTATCGCTGAGCTATCTCTCTAGCTCCAAGCCCCTTATTTTAAAAGATGGGATGGCAAGAAGTAATTATCACTATCATTGGTGCCTTATACTCTTGGGAATCCAGGCCTGGGAGTAAGAGCTTTTTAAAAGATGAAAATAGATTGCTGTAGACTGTCATACTATTTTATTTATTTACACAGGTCTTGAGATATAGGTAATGCTGACATCAAACTCTCCATCCTCCAGCCTCAGTCTCCTGAATGCTGATATTAGAGGTGTGCAGTACCACATTGGCTTCAATTTCTAAGTTTTTGTCTGTACAGTGAAAAGTCTCTAATTATAAATTTCTGAGTGTGTCAGTTCTGCTTGATGTGTTCCAAGGCATGTATTCTTTTAAAGTAGTCATTAGAAGTTCAGGTTCTGCTCTGAAGGGCATTTCCTATTTTAGAAGGGGAAATTTTGGTTACAGTTCTTTTTTCAACATGAAAACAAGAAATAAGTAAAGAAACAGGAACTGAATTAAACAGTATTCACAGGTTTTTTTTTTTTTAAATCACGGTTATTTGGCTAGAAGGGGTGTGTGTGTGCCACAGTGCATATGTGGTGGTAATCAGAGGCACACTTGTGAAATTGGTTCTCCCCATCTATCTTGTGGGTCCTAGTAATTGAAATGGGGACCATCAGCTTGGCAGCAGTTGTCTCTATTAGTTGAGCCATGTCAACAGCCCCTCTTTACATCTTTTGATAGTGTGGATTTTATCAGATAGTGATATGACTGAACTACATTAAGAAGCTGAGTTTATTAAAAATTTTGTCCCAATTTTGTGGTAATGTTTGAGTTTGGAGATTTCTGGTTGTTCCCAAACTTCGAACTAACTTGAAATAGCTTTGATTTATCCAACATAAGCATTTTTTTAAAAAGATTTTATTTATTTATTTTGTATACAACATTCTGTTTCCATGTCTATCTGCACACCAGAAGAGGGCACCAGATCTCATAACAGATGGTTGTGAGCCACCATGTGGTTGCTGGGAATTGAACTCAGGACCTCTGGAAGAACAGTCAGTGCTCTTAACCTCTGAGCCATCTCTCCAGCCCCCAACATAAGCATTTTTCAAAATGCTTTTCCAAGAGTAACAGTGATACTCCTGCTAATTAACATTTCATGATTCTTCAAGAAGAATCTGAAAATATATATGGTATGTAAGAGATATGGAAATTGGAGAAGTCCAATTTGGAATTTTACAGCTAATCAACTTTGCCATTCATAGTGTGATAGTAATTTTTTTTAAAGTCAGAAAATACCTTCTACACTCATTGTTTCTGTCTTGACTATTCTAATCTTATAAGCTACATATTGAATGAGTCAAGTAAATACAGACATTTAAGCACAGTCAAGTATGAACTACAAACTACAGTATGTCTAGCATTCCATGGTGGTTATGGTCTGGTTGTGGTACAGAAGAATGAGGCTCTTGGGTTCAAAGAAATCATGCTGTTGAGGAGGTGGGGAAAGAAGTTTAGAGTTATGACCTTCTAGTTATTCTATTTGTTTTTACAACACTCAGCTTTGTACCTTAAGTATTTTTCATTGCATGGTTTTTATTTATTATATATCTACACATTATATACTTATGTATACATATACTTATCTTAATTTTAATCTGTTTTTGAACAAACAGCACACCTGGTGGTTAGAGGTCAACTTTGTTAAATGGGTTCTTTCTCCTTGTGCCTTTACATGAGTTCTGAGGATCTTAACTTAGGTTGCTCGGCTAACAAAGCAAATGTCTTTACCCCTGATATATTTTGGCAGCCCTAATCAAATTTTAAAGTGGTCTTTCTTTGTTTCTTTCTTTCTTTTTCTTTCTTTCTTTCTTTCTTTCTTTCTTTCTTTCTTTCTTTCTTCCTTTTCCTTTTCCTTTTCCTTTTCCTTTTCCTTTTTTTGAGGGGGAGTGAGGCAGGATTTCTCAGTGTTACAACAGCTCTGGCTATCCTGGAACTGCTTTGTAGACCAGGCTAACCTTGAACTCACAGAGATCCACCTGCCTCTCTCTCCCCAGTGCTGGGATCAAAGGCGAGTGCCACCAGTTTAAAAGTTTCTTTTTTAATTACATTTATTTAGCATGTGTGTGTTCATGTGCACATACATATGTGCCACATCATACTTGTGGAGGTCACAGAAAACTTGGAAGAGTTACTTGTTAACTTCTTCCTTTCACCTTGTGGGCCCCAGGGACTGAACTCAAGTTATCAGGCTGGTGAAGCAAGTGCCTTTACTCACCAAGCCATCTTACTTGGCCTCCTAGTCAGTTTTTTTAAATGTCTCAATACTTTGAACTCCTAGAAGATATGCCATCTTGGGCTCTGTGAAACCCTGTTTTAAGTAAGAAAAGGAAGGAAGGAAGGAAAGAAGGAAGGAAGGAAGAAGAGAGGAAGGGAAGGAAGGAAGGAAGGAAGGAAGGAAGGAAGGAAGGAAGGAAGGAAGGAAATACAAAAATCAAGGTAAAAGGTAAATGTGAGCCAGGTAGGAATTGTAATTCACTGGTTGGGGATCTGTCCACTGGTTGGACAGATCTTTTTTTTCCTCCCTTAATAAAATGAAGCATATTGTAGTAAATACTGTTTCACTCTATAGGTTTCCCCTCTTGTCATAATTTTCTTAGAATATTAATATATTAAATATATTAAATATATTAAATGAAGCTGGTCCAGGAATATGAGCATTTGTAGTACTTCATAGTAGTGGTATGCTGTTATAGATTCTGATTTGGGACCTTAGTTAACAACATATTGGCACTCAGGCTGCTTGCTCTGGGACTGACTGCCCGCCTCAGCTCCTGAGTTTAGATCACTTTCTCTAAGATAGTGTTAATTGCTGTTTGTGATGACGATGTAGATGGTAATGATTTTTTTTTAAGATTTTATTTATTTATTTATTATGTATACAACATTCTGCTCCCATGTATATCTGCACACCAGGAGTGGGCACCAGATCTCATAACGGATAGTTGTGAGCCACCATGTGGTTGCTGGGAATTGAACGCAGGACCTCTGGAAGAGCAGTCATTAGAGGGTGGCCTTGAACTAATAGAGATCTGTCTTTATCTCCTGAATCCTGAGATTAAAGGTGTGTGCCACCACCTCCTGACCTCTATAGCTTGTGGCTAACTTTGTTTTCTGAATCCTCAAGCAAGCTTTAATAAGTCATAAATAATATATCACCACAATATTCATTTGCCTTTTCAATTTGATGAAGATCCCAGTCTAGTAAGATGCTTCAAGCCTTCAACTTTGTTATTGGAAGGAAAATAATTATTTCTTTGTCATAACCATAGCCACTCTATTAGTTGGAGACTCTGTAAAAGTACTATGGTCGTTAACACACTGTGTGTTTTAAAAGAATACATGGCTCCAAGCAGACCTTCCAAGCAATATCTGTTAATGAGGTAATTGATAGTTGAGAATTTTCACACTTCAGAAGTTTCTAGGTCTGTTTTCATGCCTGTGTTAATATTGGAGGGAGCTAAATCTTCAGGCTGATGAAATCTTTGTCAGTTCCTTTTCTGTGCTTTGCAGTAAATTTTAATATTCTAAATAGACGGCAGGGACACTGCTGGGTAGTAGAATGCCTGCTTAATGTAAGACCCTAGCTAGCTTAAATTTCCAGCACTTCAGGAAAAAGAAATCTGAAAATGCTGAATAATACTGCAATAAGTCATCTTACCTATTCTAGTTTCATCTTGTCAATAGAAGAATCTCTTCTACATAATTTTTAGAGTGATAAAGTTAGATAACTGATGATTTGTGGTTTTGTTGAAAGAAAGCATGTGCTTTTTAAAAAGGTAACTTTAGAAGTTTCAGATTTATGTTTCCTAAGTAAAAAAAAAAAAAAAAAAAGAACTTGGAATTACTTGTGCAGAAGATTCTATTTGTTTATTATGTTTACAGTCTTCTGCCTGCATGTCAGCAGAGGGCACCAGATCTCACTCAAGGTGGCTGTGAGCCACCATGTGGTTGCTGGGAATTGAACTCAGGACCTCTGGAAGAACAGTCAGTGTTCTTTACCGCTGAGCCATCTCTCCAGACCGCAGAAGATTGTTTTTAACTCATTTTAATTTGAGTCTAGTTTTTTTTTTTTTTTTTTTTTGGTTTTTTCGAGACAGGATTTCTCTGTGTACTTTGGAGCCTATCCTGGCACTTGCTCTGGAGACCAGGCTGGCCTCAAACTCACAGAGATCTGCCTGCCTCTGCCTCCCAAGTGCTGGGATTAAAGGCGAGCGCCACCAACACCCGGCTGAGTCTAGTTCTTTTAGATTTGGAAATCTGTATTTCCTAAACTTTATTTGAGGGCTTTTTTTTTTTTTAAATGGCTGTATACAAAAGGCTAAGCAGAAAATGAAGACAATAGAATTTATGCAAATGGTAGTTGTCATGACTTCTGCATTATGGTAACGCTGTCTTCTGCTCTGGCTCGTGTTTAATTTGGGCTCTTCCACTTTTATAGCCAGTATTTTCCATTAAGAACATTAAAGATGTGATTTATAACTAATACATAGGACTAACAGTATTAAGCATTTATTTATGGATAAAGATGAAAGAATTTCTGCTTATTTAACTTAGAGAACAGGAAAATGGATTAATTGATTTATTTTTCCTCTAACATATAAAGGGATGAATGGCTAAGGCATGTACCAAGCTGTCTTTCTATAATTTCAGAAGATTAAATTTAAGGAAGTCATTTTGTTGGTTTTGGTACATTATGAGGAAGTATTCTGTGATCATGTGGACAATAACACAGGTATATGTGCTGAGGTAAAGCATGGCCCCTCTTTATTTAGAGACTAGGTTGGAGAGAAGCCAGATTTCTGTTGTGGAATGGGAGACATCTTGAAGGCAGTGACATAGATTGTTAGATGAGATGTCCTTAACATTGAAGGTTTCTGAAGTTACCACATTTCTGTTTTAAGAATCATTGATTCATGAAAATTTAAAAATATAGTTGAACATTTTGTTTTTGATTAATGACAAGTAACATCTTTCTGAAAATCTTTTGACAGAGGTGGTGAAGGCCTTGGTCAAGGACAGGTTTCTATCACTGTTTTGATGTGTTGTCTGAGATTGTTTGCTCTTGGTTCTTGTTTACTTTTTGGGCTTTTGATGCTGGTCTAGTAACAATTGGACTATCTGCCTTCGTGAACAGTAAGAACTAATGATTCCTATTGAGAAGGCAAATAATAGTCGGATGTGGCATTCTAGCGGGTCTGTTTCTCTTTCTTCCCCCCATAGGCCTATCAGCAGTCTGATGGGGCAGAAGACAACAGAGATGGAAGGTGTTCCAAACTTGGCAAAGGCCACCAATCTGAGGAGGTAAGCTCTGATTCTGAGCCGGCAGAGCAGGTGGCTCTTCCTGCCTTAATCATATGCTCATGCTCTTTGGAAAGCCGGATAGAGAGAGCATTCAAAATGAGCTGAAGTATCTCCATCCGCTTTTATTAGAGGGGAAGTTTTAGATTATTTTTTTAATGTTCTATTTCTTGTTCTTCCCCCTTTCCCTTTTAGACCCCATGATTTTATTTTGTTTTTCTTCCCAGAAAATTAGTAGTTAAAAACTGTCAGAATGCTTATCATAAATAGATTCTTGCTTATTTCCATAGAATGCTAGGTTGTACATAACTAGTCTTGATGAGTGTAATAATCGTAAGAGTTTAAGGTTTTTCCTGAGCTCTTTTTAAATTCTGGATTCAGTCACTAACAAGAAATGATCTCTTATTATATCTAAGATGTAATGCAGCATAGGTGTTGGCTAATTTTATGGTACTTGAGGCTGTGGGGGATGTGTACAGCTCTTGCCCTGGTGGGGTTTTCCTTCCTACTTTCCTTTTTCTTCTTCCCCTCTTTTCCCTTCCCTTTGCTTGTTCCTTAGTGGCACTCAGGGCTCTCAAGATGGCTTTCCCTGTATTAAAAGGTATTTTCGGAAGTGGCTATACCATTTACTGTTACTCAGGCCTTGAGTAATCTGTTTACTGGATATGTTGTTGTATGGAGTTATTGTGTGTTCAGAAAAGAGTGAGTGCTTCTGAAGTTGTATTATTAATCTTGGTACATTGTATTATCTGAGCATATGTATATGGTATATAATTAATGTATTTATATGGTTTGTAGTATATGTGCCTAAAAAGATAGCATTGGTATTTATATCATAGTACAGGTAAAGAAAACACAAAACACAGAGAATCATCTACCATTTCTGTCTAGATACTTTTTTGTAGGCATTAGGAAGGAGAAAAGAACTGCCAGAGGTTATCCCAGTAACAAAGACATAACTACTCTTCAAGCATGGCTGTATGATCTAGAATAGCTTTTATGAGGACTTTATGTTTAAAAACTAAAGCACATTTTAAACTTAACTTTGGTGCTGTAGCATGCAAGCTATGAAAATTATATAGCTACAGAAGGTATAATAATGTTTCAGTCTGATGGACTGCATTATCACAGAAGTCCTATGAAGTTTTATCACCTTGTGACTCACCAAGTTTGTGTGAGTACACTGCATGTTTGCACAGTGATGAAACTGGATAGTGAGGCATTTCTGAGAGTGTATCTCTATTGTTAAGATACATGCTATATAATGACTTGTTATTTCTTGTTCGTATACAATTTTAAAAGTTAAATGCTTCTGATAACATCTTACAAGTTGGAAGACTAGAGCAGAAATGGAGGATTGGATATGGACAGTTTATAATGGGTTAGGCACAGGGACGGAACACATAACTAAGAGTAGGGGTATGCAATAGGAAACTACTTTGGTTTATAAAGGGGGCCTTTGCCTCAGCCTAGCAGCTTTTGTTAGGTGGTGATTTTGGTCAAATGTTGAGCCTAGGGAGTGAATATATTTCAAGTTTAGCAATTATCTGTGTATTCTTCCTACTGTGGGTTACTTGGTGAAGAGAAGACAATTTTTTTCATTTGTTTTTTTGAGGCAGAATCAAACTTAACCCAGGGAGGCCTTGAACTGGATATGTAACTGAGGATAGCCTTGAACCTCCTGATTCTCCTACCTTTGTCTCCCAAGTACCATCATGTCCAACCTAGTTGAAAGTGTGTTAAAATACATTTTTAATTAAGAAAATGAACTTTTGAGCTTAACTGACCCTTGACTATTATGAAAATAACTGATAAAAATAAACTATATAGGGGCTGGAGAGATGGCTCAGTGGTTAAGAGTACTGCCTGCTCTTCCAAAGGTCCTGAGTTCAATTCCCAGCAACCACATGGTGGCTCACAACCATCTGTAATGAAATCTGGTGTCCTTCTCTGACATACATGCAGGCAGAACACTGTGCACATAATAAATAAATAAATAAATAAATAAATAAATCTTTAAAAAATAAACTGTATATTAGCAATCTGTATAATGGATATAATTCAGCCGCAAAGAAAGCAATTTGAAAATATGATATATACTGTATGGTCTTGACTACATGATATTCTGGAAAAGAAAAACCTATAAAGAGCCTGGTGGTGGCAGCGCCTTTAATCCTAGCACTTTGAGGCCAGCCTTGTCTACAGAGCAAGTTCCAGGACAGCCAGGACTGTTACGCAGAGAAACCCTATCTCAAAAAACCAAAAAACAAACAAACAAACAAACTATGAAGATAACACAAAGATCAGAGACAGTGTGCCACTCTTACCTAGGGATGATGATAGTGGGAAAGTTGTGTTGGGGCTCAATTTTATATCTGTTTTATAAAAAGTCCACTGAAACACTGGATGCAGTAGTACACTCCTATAATTTGGTCCTCAAGATACTAAGGAGAATTACTATGAATTTTGAGGCCAGCCTGGGCTATACTGTGGGTAAGACCCTGCCTCAAAAACAAAGAAACAAAAGACAACATAAAAAACAACAACAACAACAACAACAACAAAAAACCAACTAACACACATGCTGACATCCAGGCCAGCCAAGACTACAACATAGTAAGATCCTGTCTCCAAACAAAGAAAACTTAACACATAAGGGACAAGTGGTCTGTGTTCTGTAACTCCTATTTATTTATCTTGTGTGTGTTTGTCTATCTAATCTATTCATTCCATCCATCCATCCATCCATCCATCCATCCACCTACCTACCCTGTGGTCATTTGTCTCTTTGCTATGGAGACCAGACTGATTTCAAACTGTTTTGCTTCACTTTTCTTTTGTTTTTGTTTTTTAATGTGTGCTGATGTTTTGCCTACATGTATGTCTTTTTGAGACGGTCAGGTCCCCTAGTATGGAAGTTACACACAGTTCATGTTACACCCTTCATGTGGGTGCTGGGAGTTGAACCTGGATCCTCTGGAAGAGCAGTTAGTGAGTGCTCTTAACCACTGAGCTATCTCTAGCCCCTGCCTCACTTTTCTAAGAGTTGGGGTTACAGGTATCAAACCTAGCTTCATATGTTGTTTTAGGTAAAAATAAGAAAATGGTGCCATGTGGAAATAAATGAAGCAGAAAATAATTCTAATGGCTAGAAAGCTGTGAATGGGGGCTGGAGGAATTATGGGTAGAGATAATCTGAAATGTTTAAGAAAAACAAAACAATTGATCTTTAAGGAATAATTGTGGATAAACTTAAGTCAATCCTAATGATGATCAATATTAATTCATATAAATATTGGAAACATACAGAAATTAGTCCTATATTGGGGTTGTAATGTCTAGTTCCCAACACTCTTACAAAAATGGTACATTTCAGTAAAGCATGCCAGCCAAAGTTGATTAGTGAGCTAATATAAAATCAGTCAGGACCTGTTTCTGTAAGCTATAGGCTCTGTAACTTGGCTAAGTCTTAGGAAATATTATGCATATCTAAGCAATCCTAAGGTATATTTAATCATAGTTGTGTTTTAGTTTATTAAAGCTACTAAAATAAAAAACAAGTGTAAATATTATTTGTCACAATCTGGAAGCTGGGGGGGGGGTGGTCAAGATCAAGCTATAACAGGTTGCTTTTTTATTTTTTTCTTCCCTGAAGCCCTTCTCCTTGGCTTGCAGGTAGTCTTGTTTTTTTCTACATGCCCACATGACCATTGCTGTGTGTATATATAGAAAGAGCTCTAGTGTCTCTGTCTTAGAAGGTACTAGTCCTGCCTGTTAATTATGCTCCTGAAGATTATTGCCAAACACAGATGCATTAGTTAGGACCTCCATCTGTGTTTTGGAGATGAAGGTACAATTTAGTTCTTAACAAGACATCAGTGTTCCCCATAGGGTTTGGTAATGAAGGGTGGTATGACTTGACACATTAGATCCTGAAAAGTCTTGTGGACTGTTGTAAGAGTGTTTCCTCATTGAAGATTTTTGTTGTTGGATTTATTTATTTATTTATTTATTTATTTATTTATTTATTTATTTTGGTTTTGGTTGTTTATTTGTTTATTTTTGTTTTGTTTTGTGACAGGGTTTCTCTGTTTAATAGCCCTGGCTGTCCTGGAACTCACTCTGTAGCCCAGGCTGGCCTTGAACTAACAGAGGTCGGCCTGTCTCTGCCTCCCGAGTGCTGGGATTATAAAGGCATGTGCCACCACTACCTGGCTCATTGAAGAATTTTAAGCATGGTGTTCTACCCAAACTACTATTTTGAGAATATAGAACAAAAGCTGAGTAGAGACACTAATCAGGAGATAATTGTAATAGTACAAGTGTTTGATGGTATGCTAGACTAATGGCAGAGATGGAAAAAAATAGTCAGATTCTAGATTTTTGTTGGTTTTGAGACAGGATCTTACCATGTAATTCTTACTGCCCTGGAACTCACTATGTAGACCAGGCTGGCCTTTAACACACAAAGGTCCTCCCACTTCTGCCTCCCAAGTGCTGAGATTAAAGCCACCACCACCACACCTGGTTTAGATTTATTTTGAAGATGAGATACATTGAATTTACTGATAGATGATGTGCTAAGTCTTTTCACTGCTGTAACAAAATACCTTGCATGAATAACTTGAGGGAGGGAAGCTATATTTTGGCTCATGGTGTCAGATTTCAATGCTTTGGGTGGGAAGGATATGACAGGAAGCAGAGATGGAGGGAAGGAGTGGGGACTAGGTGCAACCTTCAAAGTCATGGTGGCCCAATAACCTGCCTCCTCACACTAGGCCCCCTCTTACCATCTCCACCATCTCCCAAAATAGAACCACCAGCTTGGGACCAAGTGCTCAACTTACGAGCTTGTGGGAGATGTTTCAGGTTGACGTAATAGTTGGAATTGTGGTGTGGAAGAAGGGAGGGAGGGAAGAAAGGAAGTAAAGAGCAGGTGTGGGCATGGGAGGTGGCTGCAGGACTTTTGTCTGACTAGGATTATAGGAAAGAGCTGCTTTGGGAGACAGTTGTTTTGGTTTTGTAGACATCTTGCTGTTCGTGTTGTTATTTAGCCATTGATTGATTGAGAGGGTCTTACTCTGTAGCCTTGGCTAGCCTGGAACTCCACTGCATAAACCAGTCTGGCCTCAAATGGAGATCCACCTCCCTCTGCCTCCCAAATACTGGAATTAAAGGTGTGTAACATCATGCCTGGTTATAGATTTTATTTTATTTTATTTTATCTAATTTATTTACTTATTTTGTTTTTTCAAGTCAGGGTTTGTCTGTGTAGCCCTGGCTGTCCTAGAACTATCTCCATAGACCAGGCTGGTCTTAAACTAAAGAATCTGCCTGCCTCTGCCTCCTGAATGTCAGGATCAAAGGAGTGCTCCACCATCACTCAGCTTGGCCTAGTTTTGTGTTTATTTTTTATGATACATTTCCAGCACCTGTCTATTTTCTGGTAGGCACAATCATGTATTGGTATGTCCTTTTAAGAAACACCTTTAATTACTGTTTTTTTTTTTTTGGGGGGGGAAAATATATTCATGCTAGCACTATTCTCTGTCCTTTGCAAATATTAACTCACTCTCTTTTGTTTTTTGTTTTTTGTTTTTCGAGACAGGATTTCTCTGTGGCTTTGGAGGCTGTCCTGGAACTAGCTCTTGTAGACCAGGCTGGTCTCGAACTCACAGAGATCCGCCTACCTCTGCCTCCTGAGTGCTGGGATTAAAGGCGTGCGCCACCAACGCCCGGCTAACTCACTTAATTTTAATATGAACTGTTATTACTAAACAAGGAAATAAGACCAGAAAGATTAATTTACTGAGTCATGTGACAGTAATGTAGCAAAACATTATATTCTATCATATGAATTTCATTTCATAACTTCCTAATGATGACATTGGGTAACTCCAGTTTAGTATTGTTAAACATTTTTATAGGCTATCCACTTTTATGCCTTTGGGCATTGTTGCAAGTGTATCAGGGTAAAAAAGAATATAATTCTCCACTTTGGTGCATGCTTGCATTCTCATGTAAATTCTGCAGTTGGAACAGCACAAATTGTTGTAGTGGTTCCAGATAACTGTTTAAATCTTCTGCTATATGCATAACATATAGCAATTGTTAGAGGACGTACTAAATGAATATTCAAGCTAAAGGGAGTTCCTAGGCAAATAGATGCACATTATGTTTGAACTGGAGTAGGATGGTTAATAGACAACTAAATCCACCCCAAAGGTAACTACTGTAATTTCTTTAACACTTTATGTGGAATTTTTGTATTTTTTAATTTCTGCTTCTTTTTCTTGCTATCGTATTTGTGGCATTTGTCTTTAATGAGTTTGAAAATAATTTATTCATTTTTATATAGTATTCCTGGATGTGAATATTTTCTCCTCTTGGCTATGGGTTGACAGGTGGGTTCTTTTCAGCTTTGGATGATTGAACACCATTTTTAATGCCCCTGGGTGTGTGGTAGTAAGCTTTTCATTACTGTAGCAAAAATACCTCATGAAAAGAATTCAGTGGAGGAAAGATCTGTGTTATCTCATTATTTCAGAAGTTTAAGTCCATTTTGACTGGCTTCATTGCTTTGGCTGGATCAGGGAGAGGGTTTTGTAGGTTCTATTGATGAGGTTCAGTTAGTCACTTCTCTAAAGAGCCTACAACACACGGTCCTCTAAGGTACATTTCATATCCAAATTAAAATGATGGATACAACTATGTATTTCTTAGCAATGAAGTATTTTGTCATAGGGTTGGAAAACACTCCACCTTATTAATTCTTGCCAAACTGTTTACAAATTGATTTTTTTTTTCCATGACAGGGTTTCACTAACAGGGCTGGTGAGGTGACTTAGTTGGTAACTTACCAAGTCTGAGTTGAGTTTAATACCACAAAACCCACATATTGGAAAGAGAGAACTGGTTGCAACTGGTTATCCTCTGACCTCCACACACTATTGTGGCATGCATACCACCCCTCTCACCACATGCAGAAGATAAGTAAATGTAATAAAAAATATAAAAGAAAATATATATTGACACAGAGGTGTAATTAAAAATTACTATGTGTCTAGTAGTCTTGGGATTTCCTTAACTTTTAAATAAGCTTAGTTAATAAGTAATAGGCAATGTTTTTTTCTAAAGATTTATTTATTTATTATGTATACAGCCTTTTGCCTGCATGTATTCCTGAACACCAGAAGAGGGCACCAGATCTCATCATAGTTTAAACCATCATGTGGTTGCTGGGAATTGAACTCAGGACTCTGGAAGAGCAGCCAGTACTCTTAACCTCTAAGCCATCTCTCCAGCCCCAGTAATAGGCAATGTTTAACACATTTTTTAAAAATGAATTACTTACTATGTATACAACATTCTGCCTGCATGTCAGAAGAGGGCACCAGCTCTCATTACAGATGGTTGTGAGCCACCATGTGGTTACTGGGAATTGAACTCAGGACCTCTGGAAGAGCAGTCAGTGCTCTTAACCTCTGAGCCATCTCTCCAGCCCCGTTTAAGACCTTTTTAAAGATTTATTTATTTATTTATTTATTTATTTATTTATTTTGTGTGTGTGTGTGTGTGTGTGTGTGTGTGTGTGTGTGTGTGTGTGTGTGTGTGTGTGTGTACATGTGTGTGAGCTCCTGAGTTCATCCCATGCAAGTTCCTATGAAGGCCATCACCACATCAGATCCCCTGGAGCTGGACTTAGTGCCAGGTGTGGGTGCTGGGCCCTTTCCAAGAGCAGCAGTGCTTTTCACTGCTGAGTGGTTTCCATAGAACAGATAAATGCCCTTATACTTTTTGTTCCTATTAATCCTTCAAAAATATTTACTTTGAAATTGTTACTAAATAGCCACAATTTGGGTCTTGTTTTGGCTTTTTGTTTTAAATGAGCAGTACCACAAGTCTGGTTTTAGCATTCATTGTGTTGTCCTAATGCATCTATATTATTAGTGGCTTATTATTGCTTTGGGCCACAGCATAGAATGAACAGGAGATGCTCATCACCTGCCTGGTGTAAGACAGTGCATTCCACAAGACTGTGGAATGTGGTGAAATTTAGTGAGCCAGGGACATGCAGGCTCAATTATGAAAAAATTACAAGAAGAGTTGGAGTTCTTCTAAATAATGACACATTTCTAAGACATTCCAACAAATTCTGGCAGGCAAGTGTATACAAACCTACAACTGGGAAGCACATTACTGTTTTATTTGGTGCTTCACATGTAAACACACAGCTTATAAAAATTATGTGTGCTTTTGCAGTGGCATTCACAGTTGTGCCTGCAGCACAAGCTGTGAGTACCAGAGCCTCTTGTGTTTGTAACTCATTGTTGACTCTTACACAAGAGAATGTTTCCAAATAATCATGGCTTTCCAGCAGACTTAACTGAGCCTTGACAGTGCCAGTAGCACTGTGACTGTTCTGCTGCCCTTAGCCATGGTGGGCTTCTTCAACTGCCCCAGTCTGCCTCTGCCTCATAACTCAGGGTTACTGTAGCAGCAGTGTATCTGGAGCTTGCTCATTAATGTCAGCCCAGTGTTGCTCATTTCTTCATGGGCTTCCTGGAACCCCTCTGTTCTTGATCACTCCTATTTGCTACCAGTCTCCTTTAAAATCCTGCCCTGATATTTTGTGTCTCAGAATCTAAACCTTTTCCTTTTTGTTTTGATATTTAAAGCATCTTGTGAGCCTGCTCCACATCAATGCACTTCACAAAATCCACCAGCAGAGGGAGCTAAATAAAAGAAGATGAGTCCCTGAAATCAAGAAGACTAAAAGCAGAGAATACTTAAACTGAGGTGTTGTCATCCTGCTAGTACTGCAAAAAGAGCTTGATACTCGAAAATGGTTGAAATCAACCATCTGGGATCTGACACAGGTTGAGACTTGTGCGATATTTGTTTTTTAATTCTCTAGCATATAAAAAGCTGTAGAAGGATGATCTGATAGACATGTATGTGCTAGAGAACCAATCTGTTATTTTACTCTTCTCTGAAGATTGTGTTTGAGGTTGATGAAATGAGGTCACTTTGTGCTTCACATGGAGTACCGGGCTGTAAAGTTGCTAAGACTTACGGATAACACACAACATTTTAAAGACAGACTTTTAAAAGTAAATTTCTGCACATGTTTTGATTAAGTATATGTATCTTTATTGCAGTTAGCAGACTTGAAGAAAGAGAAGCAGAGCTGAAGAAGGAATATAACGCACTGCATCAGAGACACACTGAGGTGGGTATTGGGTGTTCTTACTGTCCTAATATTGGAGCACAGAAATGGACTTCATATGTCTAAAGTTTCCTTTGAAAATTAGAATAATTCATAGGCATCATTTCCAGAAAATATTAGATGTCATGTGGCATTTACCAAAGTTGACTTTTATTCTTTTAAATCCAAAATTAAATTTTCATGTAGGAAATTTATATTTAGTTATTTAAGAGAGTTCCTTGGTTGGCCAGCAAAATCTTTGTGCATATGGTAAAAAGTTTACATGATGCTGAGAAAATTGATTTGCTACTAGTTTGAAAAAATGCTGCATTGGTAAAATATTGGTATATATTTCTACATTTATATTATCTAGTTGTAAAGGATTTATATCACAGTTATAACACATTGAAATGTGTTTAAAGGAATTCTAATTTTCAGCATTTTAGTTTTTTTGAGATTTGTTTATATATTAAATTTTAGATTTTTGTTTTTTATTTTATGTATGAGTGTTCTTCCTGTTTGTCTGTGCACCATGTAAGTGCAGTGCCTTCAAAGGCCAGAAGAGAGCATCAGATCCTCTGGAACTGAATTACAGATGGTTGTTAGTTGCCATGTGGATGCTGGTAACTGAACCTAGGTCACCTGGAAAAATAGCCAGGGGTTGTAACTGCTGAGCCATCTCTCCAGCCTCCTTTAGTTTTTTTTTGTTTGGTTTGGTTTTTGTTTTTGAGACAGGATTTCTCTATGTAACCCAGGCTATCCTGTAACTCACTTCTGTAGACCAGGCTGGCCTCAAACTCAGAGATTCACCTGCCTCTGCCTCCCAAGTGTATTATTTGTTTTTAAGAGTTTGTCATGTATTTAATACATTGTATTTATTTTGTCAGAGTGATGTTTCTGTGTATTTCAGTCTGGGATTCATGTACTAAATGAATTTTACAGCGGTTTCCTGTCGTGTGTCCTCCCCTCCCCCACCCCCTTCTTTGTATGTCTTTCTGTAACCCTGGTTTACCTGGAATACACTATGTAAACCAGGCTGGCCTAGAACTCACAGAATTGTACCTTCCCCTGCCTCCAATGCTGGGATTAAAGATGTGTACCACCAATCCTGTCCATTTTCCCTTTACTAATCCTGTTTTATGTTTTCTGATTCTAGTTTTTTTGTTTTTTGTTTTTCTTTTTTTTTTTTCAGGTTAAATCTCTTTCATTTAGAATAACGTCCAGATATGTGTAGTGGTACCTGATGTAAACATTCAGATTTGGTAACAACTTTCATAGTATATTTTTAGTTCCTTTTTTAAATTTTTTATTTTTTTATTATTTTATTTATTTATTTTTGTATATTTGAATTACAAACAAGATTGAATTACATGACGATCCCAGTTCCCTTCCCCCTCTACCACACCCCCAACTAAAATCCTACCTGTCATATGTCCTTTCTTCTAATCTACACCTGACTCAAAATTTCTGCTTCCTCATGACCTCTGCATCCTTCCTTTTCTTTCCTTCTCACTCTCGTAGCTTCCTTCCCCCTCTTCCCATGTTTGTTTGGTTTGTTTTTAATCCTGAGTGCTGGGATTAAAGTTGTGTGCCACCACCACCTGACTTGATTCTAGTTTTTACCTACCCATTTATTTCACTGATAGTGATTGAGCCCAGGGCCTTGCTGATGCTAAGCAACATTATTGAGATATTCCCACAGCCCTGTTTGTCGTCTTCAGTTTCTGTTTTTTCTTCCATTGCTTGTGTAACCTATCCTGCTCATGGTAGGGACCAATGTTGCTGCTTTTAAGCACTATAAAATTGCATTACACTCAATTTCACTTGCTTTTGAATTCTTTCCCACTTGTGGGATTGGGGATAAGTATTACTACCTGGAATGCAAAATGTCACAGAATTGATATCCATTAGTAGAAGGAAAAGATTGACCACAAAAGATCATAGAGCCCTGGGAACAGTTTTTAAAAGTATATTAACAATGCCCTGTCTTTTGGGGCTGAAGGAGGTGACTTGTCATTAAAAGCACTGCTGCTCTTCCAGAGGACCCAGGTTCAATTCCCAGCACCCACATGGCAGCTCACAACTTTCTGTAACTCCTGTTTCAGGGGATCTAGTGATATCACACAGACATACCTTCAGGGAAAACACCAATGTCCATAAAATAAAAATAAATTAATTAAAAAACCATTCTTTAAAAATACCCATGCTAGCTGGGCGTGGTGGCTCACACCTTTAATTCCAGCACTTGGGAGGCAGAAGCAGTTGGATCCTGAGTTAGAGGGCAGCCAGGGCTACACAGAGAAACTCTGTCTTGAAAAACCAGGACAACAAAACAAAAATGTGTTTTAATAAAATACCATTTACTAGAAAGTAGGGTATTTTTAAAAACTTAGTTTGTTAAAAAGCCTATAGTTGATGCTTTTACACTATTCATTTCAGTTATGGAGTAATGTCCTGTATGTGGTATTTACTTGTATTACTTATCAATGATAATAATTTAAAATATATTTGGAGAGGTATGTTTAACTGTCATAAGTAATTAATAGTAATGAATGATGTTTTTAAAAAAGGTAGTTCAGACTGGCCTCAAATTTGCTATTTAGTTAAGGATGGACCTTTAAACTACTCATTATTCTGCATCCATTTCCAAGTGCTAGCATTTCAGATATATGCTACCACACCTAACTTGTTGTATAGATCACCTAGGCTGAATGTTGCACTTGCTTTTCTGAGCCTGTATGTGTCATAGAATCGCATTGGTTTTAAGATAATAGCTTTGGGGATTGCATGTAGAAAAATGGCAGGTGACCAAAATTAAAAGAATCCATGCTCTGGAAAACTTCACCATTGCTTTGCTTTTTGGTTTTGTTAGTACTTTGTTAGAGTCCACCTTTGCTGTGAAGATGTCTCAGTGAAGGACAGTTGCTGCCTATCTCAAACAACAATTTTTCAGACAATAAGGTTGCAATTCTTCTTGATGACTCCAGCTGTTACAGAATTTACCTCTAGCTTTGCAAATTAGTTTGCATACTGAGAAAATTGGTAGTTTATCTGAGTTGGAAAAGGGCTAACTAACACTGGGAGACCCAATTGTACCTTGTCTAAAAAATGCCCTGTGCCACTCTTGAATTTCTTTTCTGTCTAAAGTACTGGCCTTCCCCCTTCCTTCACCACTCTCCCACTTTTAAAATCATAACCATATTGTGAATCATTATTAAAATTTTATGTGCAATGTAGTTTTTTTCTTCTGTTTGTTTGTGAGATATAGCATGTTTTAAATATACAGAAATGTTTTAGGGCGTGGGATTTTCTTGTGGGTGTGAGGGAGAAAGGACAATGAGCTCATTGCTTGCCTGGAGAGTTAACTAAAAGGGCAGATGCAACATGGGTCCTGCAGTGTTTAACCTCTTAAGTAGCTGCATCAAACAGATTTTAGCCCTGGCTTTAAAGCTAATGACAAAACAGTTAATTGTTAACTAGATATATGCAAGTTATTTTATCTTATACCCGGGAGTTATCTGTAAAATTGTGATGTTAGAGAATTAAATTAAAAATAGTTAAATTAAAATGGTTGGCATTCGCTATGATGGCTGTTGTTTTGTTGTTCCCCTGTCCTGGTAAGGGCTACTTTAGTTTGGTCTGTATTTTCACACTGGACCATTTCGAATGCCAGGATATCATCCCTTGAATCAATCATTTGATGCAACATTTTCTAAATCTAAGTATTTAAATACTTGAGATAATAGAGAATCAATCTAGAATAAGCTATTTGGATGTAAAATTGATTCTAGCTTTATATTTTGCTTATTATATATTATTGAATAAATTAATTACTATAAAAGCAATCTGGAGGAAGTTTCTGTTCTTTACATTCTCCCATTTGAACAGATTACCTCTATATGATTACTGTCCAGGTGTAAGAACTCAACCAAGGCTTTCTAAAACCTTTTTGACAATTTTATTTATGTATATTAGTCCCAACATTCATTTTGCTATATTAGTCTCAGTTTAATTTTTTTCTTGAAGTTTCTTCTTGATACAAGAAGAAAGCAGTTCTTTGATTTGCTGATACAACAAAAAATTTATGAAAAATTCTTCTTAAAATAATATGGAAGAGCCTTTAATCCTAGCACTCGGGAGGCAGAGGCAGGATCTCTTGTGTGTTCTAGGACAGCCTGGTCTACAGAGTGAGTTCCAGGACAGCCAGGGATACACAGAGAAACCCTGTCTCAAACACCCCCCTCAAAAAAAAAAAAAAAAAAAAAAAAAAGCATGGAAGAGAAAAGTATACATTTAAAATAAAACGTGTAAGTAGCCTTGTGATTCTGTATTCATATTTCTTTACTGTTAACATTTCTCATTTAGACTAGCCTTTTAAGTTTTTTTTTTAATTTTTTAATTTTTTTTATTTTTTGGTTTTTTCGAGACAGAGTTTCTCTGTATAGCTTTGGAGCCTATCCTGGCACTTGCCCTGGAGACCAGGCAGGCCTGTAACTCACAGAGATCCACCTGCCTCTGCCTCCCGAGTGCTGGGATTAAAGGCGTGTGCCACCAATGCCTGGCTGCCTTTTAAGTTTTATTTTATATTTTGTGTGTGTGTGTGTGTGTGTGTGTGTGTGTGTGTGTGTGTGTGTATGTATGTGTGTGTTAGTGTTATTTGTGGAAGAGGACTGGGTATCAAACTCACATCCATATTCAACTTTTTTATCATATGGCTCCTTATCTGACTCAGAATCAAAGTATTCTGGATTTTTATTTCTATTAATTTGTTATTATTATCATAGATGATTGTATTAAAAACTCATGTTAGTAAATTAGCACAGGAGAAAATACTTTAGAATTTTCTCAACTATCATTTTTTGTAATGCAAAGGAAGATGTTAGCTACTTTTACTGACTTTAGCATCTTCAATGTGAGCATTTGCATTTCCCTTTGCCATTACAATTATTTCATTCCTAGTACTCCTTTACATGAAATTGAGTAATCTTGTCAATAAGAAAGTTGTACCAAAATGTTTGTTTTGTTATGATTCTGTGTTTTATTTTGGGTGATAGCCTAAAATTTTGTATCTTTTTTTCTTTCTTAATATAGATGATCCATAATTATATGGAACACTTAGAAAGAACCAAACTTCATCAGCTCTCAGGGAGTGATCAACTAGAAGCTACAGCTCATAGTAGAATTAGGTAAGCTTTGTTACACATTTTTGCCTGAGAAAATGTGAAATCAATAATCTATCTTTTGTTCCTGTTTTCCTGTCTTTTAATCTGGAAACAATAGTTAGTCTGCTTCCAAAAAAATGTCTACTGTGGTTGGTATGCAAAGGCAAAGAATAGCATGCAAAAATAGACATAACCGTTAAAAAGGTATGAGCCTTATAAATTATAAGCAACATATTGTAGGATTTTAATTTTTTTTTGATACTTGGTGGGAAATCAGAGTAGGTTTGAAATTTTCCAGTTTGTACCCACAAAATTTTTCATTTCTCCCATATAATTGGTCCTTTTTGTTGCAGGAGAGGCATGCTTGAAAGGATTAGCCAGCCATCTGTTTGATGTAGGAGTGTGAATAAATTATGTAGATCTCTAGGTATTGTAGCCAATGAGCTAAGCCAAGACTCTTAGTGGAGAGGAACGTAGTTAATAGGCCGGCTGTCCTCTGGGTTGCTGCATAAAAGCTAGGAACAGACGCTCTGTGGTTATGAGGTGGGGAGAGCGGAATGACGTCATCACTTGGGAGCCGCTGCAGGATGGAGTGGAAAGCTGCTGCTGATGGCATTGTTTTTGTGGCAGCGGCTGAATGACAGATCCTCACTACAAAGATACCGCTTTGGCCCCCGTGTAGGCCTCCTGGTTCGGACGTTTCACCATGCCAGCACAGCGCCATGAATCCTGGATGCATGCTGCTGTTTGTGTTTGGCTTTGTTGGCGGGGCGGTGGTCATTAACTCTGCTGTATTAGTATCCCTCTCTGTTTTGCTGCTTGTGCACTTTTCTATTTCTACCGGTGTGCCAGCGCTGACGCAGAACCTACCACGGATACTCAGGTACTCCAGTCTCTCTGGGAAGCTCCTGCTTCGCCAGTGGGTTTTTTTTTTTTTTTTTCCTTTTTTTTTAATAGCGCCATGGGTCTGCTTTGTAACCATTTCGGTTGCAGGTTCAGACAATGGAAAAAAGGCCTCAAGCTAGGATGTCTATTATTTTATAGGTTCCTAAATGGAACTCTGCTTTGTGTTTGGAAATTATAGACCAAAGAAAGGGATTTTCTGTTGCACTTGTACACAAATACAAGGTCAGTGTGGTCTGAATGTTGAAGAGTAGAGGAAGAGCAAGAGCAGAGTGCCAGGGCCAAGTTTGTATAGCTCTGGATTTAGCTTCTGAGTACTGAGGGACAGATTGCTTTTATTGTGGGTGTTGCAAAAAATGGTTGGCCACAGAATATAGGCTTATTTTGTTTGAGTTGCCCTTTGCCTGAGGAAAGGTTTGTTATGAGTTTTATAATTTTTAGTAACAGCTGATGGAAACTAATATTTTTCTGCTACCATTGAATATGTTTTAAACTAAAAACAAATCTAAATTTTTAAGACAAAAATAGAATGCCTTTGCCTCTCCCTCATTATTTGGACATCAAAGTTGTGAGAGCAAGAGCTTTACAAAGCCTATTCACTATTGTTTGGTCAGATGTCGCCCTTTCTTTTCTTTGTACTCCTGGGCGACAAATGCCCATGCCTGCTTGTGGGGGTGGTCAGCAGCCTGTGTAGCTTTGCTCCTGTTCACTGTGCTTGCAGCTTGAGCGAACCACCTGCCACATCTTAAATGTTGATGGTTTTGCTTTCTTGTTTGCTAACTCATAAGCTCAAAGTATCTGATTTGTTGAGGTTTCTATTGTGTACATGATTTTAAGTTCATAGAATTTAGCTCCTTACTGTTTAAGCGATTCCAGAAACACTTAAATCCTAATTCCGATTTAGGCAGGAAGAATGGAAGTAGTTCCCTTACCCTGTGGTTCTTTTTATTCATAGGCCAGCTTACATTTGGTTTTCAGAAATTAGATCTCTCATAAGGTCTAAAAGTACTTGGTCATTTATTTTCTTTCCTTTTTATTTGTTTTGAGACAGATCATGTAGCCTTAGCTGGCCTTGAACCCTACAGGAACAGTGTCCCCTCAAGTGCTGGGATTGTGTTTCCTGCTGGGCTCTTTCTTGGTGTATAAAAGTGAGGAACAATCTGACTGTTCTGTATATATTAGTACTCGAAAGAGTTGTGTTCAAGTCTGTGTATACTTAGGAAGTAAGGAAATTAAAACTCAAAAATATGTGACTAATTAATATTAAGGGACTGTCTTAGGCTTAAGTTCTGTTGGAGAAGGCATTGCTATGAAGTGGCTAAACTTGGAGCTGCACTGTCCCATGTATGCAGCCCTTGGGCTTTTAGAAATTTGTTTCATCTCTTAGTTTCCTCCTCTTAAAGTATTTACCTCGGTGATTTGATTTAAAAAAAATCAAGTGAGCTGTTATTTTTCACTTCATTACAGCTACAAGATGCATGGTCCATTATATAAGTAAATCAACTTCACAGTCATTTGTGTATCTCACATTTTTAATAGAACTGGTTTTTAATCTCAGTCCTGCCATTACTATTACATAAAGTCTTGGATCATCATTTTTCCTATTCTGAAATTTGAGAAAGCAGTGCCTATTTCCTGGTTGGTTAGATCAAGTATTGTAAATCAATTATCTGGCTCAGTACCTGCCACGTAGTGAGTTGTTCAATGCATGTAATCTTTTGTCTTGTCCTTTTTCTGTAAGGTAGATCTTACTATTCAATTGCTTTTGTTGTGAATATAGCCAAGAGGCTATTTGAAATAAATATTTTTAAAATCAGATCTACATATAAGCTGATATTTAAGTAACCAACTTAAAAATCAGTATATGGAACTAAAGCTATTAGCTAAATAACATATCAAAGATTCTGATACTTGACAGCTTTACTTCCGTTAGGGAGTAAAATAGCTGACAGTGATTGCAGGTGTTTCGGTTTAGGGATTTAAATCTGCCATTTGGTATTTTTCTACAAGCGCTCCCTTCTTTGGTTAGCTCTTGACTTTTACTGAAGGGTTTAATCCATACAGTACCACACATGCACACCAACAAACTTCAAGACTAGTGTTTGCCTTGAAAGAGTTGTGTTTTGAGAGTAGTATACTATCAAACCTATGTAACTACATGTCTTTTCCCATCAGTTATCTAATTGATCAATACAGAGAGGAGCATATGGTGATAACACTTTTCTGAGCCAGAGCAGAGAAACCCATGGCATCTTTGACACATTTGACAGATAGCTGAAAGTCCCCTTCCTAGAGATCTATTTCTCTGAAAAACTGATAAAAGCAAAAGAGAGATTTGGGAATTTTACTTGTATTTTAGATTATATAGGTGGAATATGAAAGTAAAACTTGGGTTCAAAGAAGATTCTTTCCTTCAACAGCTTTAAAATGTGTTCAGTATTCCATATGTGTGAAAAGGAATCCCTATGGGAAGATGATTCTAATTAATGACTGGCCAGTATTTTGAATTTTGTTAGAATCCATGTGATGGATTCTCAAGAAATCTGTGCTATCTTCTAGCTTTATATTAGACACACTCTGATTCAATCAATTCAATTCTTACTTCAGGCATGAAGGTTCATTAGAAAATAAAATCAGCCAGGCAGTGGTGGTGCATGCCTTTAGTTCCAGCACTCGGGAGGCAGAGGCAGGTGGATCTCTGTGAGTTTGAGGCCAGCCTGGTCTACAGAGCGAGTTCCAGGACAGGTTCCAAAGCTACACAGAGAACCCATGTCTCAAACTAACCTAACCCTGCCACTACCTCACAAGTGTTGGGACTGCAGGTATGCACCACCACTCCAGTGAAGAAAGTGTTGTAATTTAAGAAAAGTGGCACTGGAGAGAAAGATGCCATGTGACAGGGTTCAAGCAGAGGTTTTTTTTTTTTTTTTTTGGAGAAAAGGGATCATAAAGACGGGAAAGGAAAGTGGGGAGACTGGCCTCTAGAGACAGGAGCATCAGGAGAGAGGAGAGAAGAAAGGGGGGAGAAGAGAGAGGAAAAAGGCGGGAGGGAAGAGGGAGGGGGAGAGGCAGTAGGGAGAGGGGAGGGGAGAGGTGGGGAGAGGGGAGGTGGGGGGAGAGAGGGACAGAGGGACAGAGGGACAGAGGGACAGAGAGACAGAGAGAGAGAGAGAGAGAGGAGAGAGAGAGAGAGAGAGAGAGAGGGGTGGGCAGGGCCCTTTTAAAAGGGAACATAGTGAATATGCACAGGTGGTACTCTTAGTGGCTGCAGCTGAGTATGTACCCTGTCAGAACCCCAAGGACAGGCCAGTACAGATGCCTGAATACTGACAGAAAGACTTTTAGAAAAGAGCTGCTCTTTTTTCCAGGCAGTGGTTTTCTTCTCTGTACTCTGCCTTAAAGGAACTACTATAGCATGGTTTGTAGAAAACTAGAACTTTCACAAAAAAAAAAAAAAAAAAAAAAAAACTTTTGAATTTTTACTATTGATTAGTATCCCTGTTTCAAAGAGTATATTCATTTTCCTCTAGGCGGGAAAACCCTAATCCAAAACACCCAGCAACTGTAGCTTGAGGAAACAGGGAGAGTAGGAACAGGGATTGGAGAGTTGCCTTTGCTTGCATCCCATGACTACTAACCTACACAATTAAAACTCAGCAGCTCTTCACCATGATCACCAGACCAGATCATCACCTTCCTGGCAGAGGCAGGTGTTCTGATATGTGCCTGTAATCCCGACACAGAGGCTGAGGCAGGAGCATCTCCAGTACTGGGTTAAAGTAAACTAACTACTGAAACTTTGTCTCAAAGCAACCCCAAACCAGTCAACCAAAAAACATTGTCCAATTTCTCGACACTTTTCTTAATTTCTGGGGCTAATGTAAACTTTTTAGGCTGTCCTTTCTCATTAGTATATATTTATTTAGGAGTGCATACAGTATTATTTAGGAGAGTTGATTGCAAACTAATGAGACTAAGCTTTCTATGACCCAGGTAGAGACCTGGACTTTGTGATCCTCCTGCCTCATCTCCAAGTAGCTGGGATTACAGGTCTGTTCATAGCCTAGGCTTCCAATTTACAGTCATGACAAAAAATTAAAATGAATATTTAATTTCTTTCCCTCTTGAAATAGAAAAGAACGTCCTATATCATTAGGAATTTTCCCACTACCTGCTGGAGATGGATTGCTTACACCTGAGACTCAGAAAGGAGGCGAGACTCCAGGATCAGAGCAGTGGAAATTTCAGGAATTAAGTCAACCACATTCTCATACCAGCCTGAAGGTGAGCTTTATTTTATCAGTTTACATTTTATAAGCTTTCTTATCCAAATAGAAGTAGCAAGAAACCAAAGTATATTAAAATATAATAGTTTAGGGCTAGCCATATAGCTTACTGGATGAAAGTGCTTGCCCCTAGCCCTGACAGTCTGAGTTCAATCTTCAGGATTCACATGATGGAAGGAGAGAGCCAACTTCTGATTATTCTCTGGCCTCTACACAACCACCATGGTTCATGTTCACACCTTATCCCATCCCACACAGACATATACATAAAGTCTAAGTTTAGAAAATGTAATAGTTTATATACATTTTCATTTGAAAGTTATCTTTAAAAGAACAAAACTTGAGATGAGCTCTTCCCAAGGGATGTATGTTTTTGCTAGTTAATTTTAAGTTATATAGGAAAACAAAACCAAATACTGTTTATTAACTAAATCTTTATTTTAGTTAGGGTTACTATTGCTGTGTTGAAATACCATGACCAAAGCAGCTTGGGGAGGAAAGGGTTTATTTGGTTTATGGATCACAGTTCATTTTCAAAGAAAGTCTGGGCAGGAACCCGGAGTCAGGAGCTGATGCAGAGACCATGGAAGAGTGCTGCTTACTGGCTTACTCCTCATGGCTTGCTCAGCCTGCTTTCTTATAGAACCCAGGACCACCAGCCCATTGGTGGCACCACTCATAATGGGCTGGGCCCTCCAGCATCAATCACTAATTAAGAAAATGCCCTACAGGCTTGCTTACAGCCCAATTTTAATAGAGGCATTTACTCATTTAGGCTCCCTCCTTTCTGATGACTCTAACTTGTGTCAGATTGACATAAAACTAGCCAACACTATCGTGGTTAGTATACCATGACAAGAATTTCTTTATTTTTTTCTTTTTCTTTTTCTTTTTTTTTTTTTGGTTTTTCAAGACAGGGTTTCTCTGTGTAGCTTTGGAGCCTATCCTGGCACTTGCTCTGGAGACCAGGCTGGCCTCGAACTCACAGAGATCTGCCTGCCTCTGCCTTCCGAGTGCTGGGATTAAAGATGTGTGCCACCAATGCCCGGCTAAGAATTTCTTAATACAAATCTAGAATTTAGGGTGCAGTGACTTGTGGGCCTAATTAGGATTTTGTTTGTGTTTGGTTTTTACATTTTTGTTTTTGTGGTGCTGGGGATGGAACTTAAGGGTCTGTTGGTGTTTGTTACTTCTTTTGAGACTCTATACCCAGATATTCTAACTATTTTTGGTATTTTTTTCCCAACTTTTTTTATTTGAATTAGAAACAGGATTGTTTTACATGACAACCCCAGTTCCCTTCTCCCACCTGTCCTCCCCTCCCCCCCCTCCCCCAACTAAAACCTTATCTGTCACATATCTTTTCTGCTCCCCCTGGATGGTGAGGCCTTCCACAGGGTGTCATCAGAGTCTATCGTATCCTTTGGGATAGGGCCTAGGCCCATCCCCATGTGTCTTGGCTCAGGGAGTATTCCTCTATATGGAATGGGCTCCCAAAGTCCACAACTATGCTAGGGATAAATACTGGGCTTCTACAGGAGGTCCCATAGATTTCTGAGGTTTCCTCACAGAAACCCATGTTCCTGGGGTCTGGATCAGTCCCATGCTGGTATTCCAGCTATCAGACTGGGGAGCAGGAGTTCCCAGATGTTCAGGTCAACTGTTTCTGTGGGTTTCACCAGCCTGGTCTGGACCTCTGTGCTCTTCACTGGTCCTTCTCTGCATCTGGGTTCCAGTTCGGTGATTAGTTATGGGTGTCTGCTTCTACTTCCACCAGCTGCTGGATGAAGGATATAAGTCAGTCATCAATCCCATAATCAGGGAGGGCATTTAAGGTAGCCTCTCCTCCGTTGCTGAGATAGTTAGCTGGTGTCATCTTTGTAGATCTCCAGACAGTTTTCTAGTGCCTGATTTCTCTGTAAACCAAAAATGTCTCCCTCTATTATGATATCTCCATTTCTTGTTATCCTGTATTCTTCCCCTGACTCATACTTTCTGCTTCCCTCATGTCCTTGGCATCCCTCTTCTTCTCCCCTTCTCATTCTCCTAGCTCCCTCCCTATTTTTGGTATTATTGTTAGTGGTGGGGCACCCTCATGTCAAGCAAGGAACATTTGTGGAAGTCAGAGGACAACTTTTGAGAATTTTTCTTTCTTCTACCATAGGTTCTAGGAATAGAATTCAAGTAGTTAAGCTTGTGCTGCAAGCACTTCTGCCTACTGAGCCATCTCACCAGTCATCAACTGTGGGTTGTGAGCATGATAAGCAAGCCCTCTTTTACTAATATACATTCCTTTTTCTTTTGAAAGTTATCTCACTAAATTGCTCAGGTAAGCTTTAAATTCATGCAGCTGATCTTGAACTTGTGATGATCTTCTTGCCTTAGCCTCAGAGTAGCTGAGATTTTAAGTGTATACCATCAGGCTTGGTTTGTTTCTCTTTAATCCCAGCATTCAGGAGGCAGAGGCAGGCAGATTTCTTAAGTTCAAGGCCAGTCTGGTCTACAGAGAGTGTTCCAGGACAGCAGGACTACACAGAGGAAATCCTGTCTTTAAAAAAACTATATACATGTTTTGTGTGTGTGTGTGTGTGTGTGTGTGTGTGTGTGTGTGTGTGTGTGTTTTCATGCACTGGATGTACTTACTGGTGTGCACCACTCACTGTTCCCAACTTTTTACATGGTTGTTGCAACTCCCATTCATTTCTCCTGAGAACTTTGATAAAGACCTAGCTATGTTTAGGGAGGTCATGCTTTGACTTCATTGTAAAAAGAGAAATTGAGGTCACAATTATTTAGTCTTTAATTTTGCTAGAACAACTTTTTTTGAAGTAAGATGAATATATGAGAATGTTCTGTGAGAAAAATTGCATGATGAGTTTTAAACAGTGTAACAGGAGGCAATAGAAAATTGTTGGAGGAATACTACAAAGGAGATTTGCCAATGATGCTAAAGTTATGAGCTTATTTGATTTGTTGAAAATTTCCTAGTGTGAGAGATCTGTCAACAGTGAACAAGAATTATGAGGGTTTCTGAGAGTGATGTACCTAAAAACTGTTCAAGCCTATTTTTTACATATTTCCTAATACGTTTTAGTGGAGATAGACAAGTCAGTAAATGATAGAATTTCAAGTATTGTTATGTGCCATTAAGAAAGCAAAAGTAAAACTAGATGTGGTGTTTGCTTTAATCCCAGCACTTTGGAGGCAGAGGCAGAGGCAGAGGCAGAGGCAGAGGCAGACAGATCTCTGTAAGCTTAAGGCTAGGCTGATCATAGAGACTCTAAGACCAGCAGGCCTATCCAGTAAGAACCTTGACTTTAAAAGAAAAAGAAAAAGTAGCCAGCATTGTGGTTCATGAATTTGATCCCAACACTCAGGAGGTAGAGGCAGGTGGACCTCTGAATTTGAGGCTGCTAGAATACCTAGTAAATTCTAGGACAGTCAGGACTTGACTCATAGAGAGACCTGTCTCAAAAAACCAAACAACAACAGCAAAAACAAAGCAAAACAAAACAAAACAAAAAACACTCGAAACAAACAAAAAGCAAAAATAAGGGTCAGCAAGATAGGTCATCAAATAAAGGCACCTTCCACCAAGCCTGACATTGTATGAGATACCTGAGATCCATATAATGCAAGGAGAGAATGGAATCCTCCTGCCAGTTGTCTCTTGACTGCTATGTGTGTACACATGCACACACACACACACACACACACACACACACACACACACACACACACGCAGATTTAATAGAAAAGACAAAGAAAGCAAAGAAGAGATGTTGAGCATGATGCATGCAAAATACATACAAGTATGAAAATGTTACAGATCTTTAATATTATTAATATGCGATAATCATAATAACAAGGAGGAAGCAAGGTAAACCAGAAAATAATTTGTAGTGAAAGATGCTTACTTTTGGATAACTAGAGGTGGGCAAGTAAGAGGAACTATGGTACAGAAATAGTTGTATGAGGAAGATATGATAACAATTCCAAGGCTCTATATTGGAACCACACTAGGGAATGTTCAAGGAGCAATTTCTCTTCATCTTGTTCCTCTCATATCTTTGTAGTTGAACCTTTTCATTTGGACCATCATCTGCCCAGTAATGACATGGGCCTTATTATTAATTATAAAAGCTCAGTCATAGCTTAGGCTTGTTACTAACTAGCTTTTACAATTTAAATTAACCCATTTCTAGTAATCCACATATTGCCATGTGACTCATGGCTTTACCTGTCCTCCAGCATGTCTTGCTCCCTCTGCGTCTCCTGGCGACTCCTCCGAATCTACCCTTCTTCCCAGCATTCTCTCTGCCCTTAAAATCCTGCCTAGCTATCAGCCAGTCAGCTTTTTATTACAATGACAGCAACACATTTTCACAGAGTACAGAAGAATTATTTCGCAGCATATCTTCTTATAGCACCAACATAACTGGCCCCAAATAGCCTTCTTTGCTAACCTAGTACAAAGTTCTCAGTCCTCATCTTGCCTTTTTTCAGCATTTCCCAGTTTGAGTGCATTCAGGTTCTTGAAAGGTTTCCTTCATGCAGGATGGCCTCACCTCCTACTTGCTCTTCTCTGTTGGTTTCACTTCCTTTTAGTCCTCCAAACAGTAGAGAGCCAATACTGCGCTTCTCCTAATAGTTGGTTCAGGTTCCGTATCTATACATTTTGACTGAACATTGCTGCTCACAAGTTTATCTCCAGCCATGATTCCTTTCCTGAACTCTAGGTTTCTGCATCCAGTTGCATTTCTTCCAGATTTTTCCACATTCATGTTTTACCTTGCTTTAGTTACTACCACAAGCATACCCTTTCAAGACCTGTTCCAAGTACTACAGTTTTTAGGAAGCCTTACTCCTGACTCTGTCTCTCCCTCATCCCCTTACCCTCAAGGGCTGGTCTTGAGTTCTCAGGCATTCTATTTCAGAACCACTTACACTGTTGCAGACACTGAATTGATAAATCAAAAATTTGAGACTGGTACAAGGAGGAAAATAGGAGTTTTATATTTTACCATTAACTGAAATCTCTTACTGTAGTGAATTGGTAAAAATAAACCAAACAGGCAAAGCTGTTGCGGGGGGGGGGGGGGGGTCGCTCGCACACGCATGCACGCCCATGCGTGTGTTAGAAGTGTTAAGTTTTCCAGGCGGTGGTGGTGCACACCTTTAATCCCAGCACTGGGGAGGCAGAGGCCGATAGATCTCTGAATTCCTGCACAGGCTCCAAAACTACAGAAAAACCCTGTCTCGAAAAAATAAAACAGAAGAAGTGCTTAGCATAGGAATGAGTGAAAATGTTCAAGTGAGGATTTTTTTTCCTACCCTCCCCCCAAGTGGTTCTGGGGTATCATGAGAACCTACGGTAAGCCTTTTCATCTAACTGAATAACATTTGAAGAAATGAAGAATTTGCAAAAAAAGACAGTCCCTCAGATGGTAATCATAATTTCAGCACTATAGTATAGCACTGCTTTCTCTTGCCTCCCTTTCTCTGCACAGGTCAGGCCTACAGTAACAAGAGAGGACAGACCAAGCAGATCTTCCAGAGTCAGAGCTCCAGCAGAGCAGCCTGACTTGCATTGTCAATTCCTGAAACAATAGCAAAGGCAGATCCAAGTAGAGATGGCAGGCATCAGGTGTCTGAGCCTTACTTAGCCAGTAAGGAGAACATGAAGAAGGGTCAAATTTGGAAATTTATGGGTTGATGGGTGTAGGTTCAAGTAGTTTGAGGTGCAGAGATAATAATAGGAGTACTTGTGACTCATAAAAGGAAAATTGCCTGTTCAGGAAAGGTAGAGTGATAGGAGGAGAAGAAAAAAGGATGGAGGTGGGGATGGCAGGGTAGAAGGAAAAGCAAATCGGAGAGACTAGTTTTTTGGGTGCCTAGAAGAATCCAGTAGGAGAACTGACCACAAAAGAGTAGAGAAAAATGGATACATCAGAATCCTAGCAGATGGGCAGGGGAAGGGAATCAGTCACATTGGCGACAGCAATCCCAGTCTTCTGAATGGGATGCCTTCGTCTTTGCTAGGTTTTGTTGTTAATAAGCAATGCTATAGTGAGTAACCAGGCAAGGTCTAAAAAAAGAGCGTGAATAAGATAATATATTTGCTTCTAACTGCCCCTCCAATATGTGTGTATGCATTCCCAAGACATGTTCCCTTGAATAGTATTCTGGAATATTGATTGTTAGCAGGATACAACTTTTTAAGAACTGGAAAAAAAAAAAACAATTTTAAGTAATTGGAAGGACTGGACCTCCTTAGGAAATTTTTGATGAGTCCTTTTACAGAATTATGGTGTGAAATACTTCTATAGAAGCACTGTGGGAGGCTGATGCTGGCAGGAGCTGGTATGTAAAGGCCGAGGTCAGTGTGTGCTGGGTTCTTCAGGGGATGTGCTTAGCATACAGAGCAGGAAACTAAACAGAGCCAGCATTCTTGCTGAGAGTGTTCCTGTCCTCTGTGTGTGGTAAAGTTCAGGGATTGTTCCTGTTGCCTTGGTCCTCACAAGTTTGAATCTCAATAGTAGCTGTACCATAGTCCTGCTGCTTTATTCCTCCTCCTAAGGAAATGTATTATCTTAAATTTCAACAAAGTTTTTTTAAAATTTTTGAGATAATTTTATAGCAGAAGTTAAAAACAAAAATGGAGTTTTAGCAGAAAATAGATTATGCATTATAATTCCATACTCTTCTTGCTTGTGACAAAATATAAGGAATTTGTCCTATAGTTACAGTTTTGTCTGTATATTTTCTCCCATACAGGTATCCCCATTTGATAGCTTCAGGAAAAAAAAACCCATATCTCATGATGGTGTGAAATCATAAAAGGATAGACTTGGTCTTATCACTCATTTAAACTTTTGTTTGGGGAAAAGAAGATAGAATTATTTCTTTGTGGACATTTTTTTCTTTTCTTTTCTTTTCTTTTCTTTTCTTTTCTTTCCTTTCCTTTCCTTTCCTTTTCTTTTCTTTTCTTTTCTTTTTTTTGAGACAGGTCTTACTCTAGTCCAGTCTGGTCTAGAACTCACTGTGTCCAAGCTGGCCCTGAATTTAAAGTTTTCCCCCATCTCAGCTTCCCAAGTGTCAGGATTGTGGGCATACGGTACCAGGCCTGGCTTTTGTTACACATTTATTATATTGTATGTTACCAAGATGCTTATATAAGTTGAGAATTAAAATTAATAAAAACCTAAATAAACAACACTATTTGAAAGTGGTAGTGTTTTATATGTGTCTTCTATGCCATAGACACATATGTACTTATTCAATACTCATTGATATTTAAATGTTCAAACAAGCTTTCAGAATAAGAAAAAAAAATGAGGGCCTTGCCTCAGCCTCCTGAGTAGCTGCAATTTCAAGTTTGTGCCGCCATGCCCAGGCGTAGCATATTGATAGCACATACTTAAAGTTCTTAAATTTTTTTTATATGTTTGAATGCTTTGCCTACTTGTATGTATACCTTCCTACTTGTATGTACATACAAGTAGGTGGTACCTGTAGAAGTCAGAAGAGGAAGTTGGATCCCACAAATCTAGAGTTACCCACTATTTTGAGTTGCCATGTGGGTGTTGGGAACCAAACCCTGGTCATCTGGAAGAGCAACCAGGGCTATTAATCTCTTCAGCCGGTCATAACACTATTTCTTGATAGTATTTATTTGTTTATCTTTAGACAGGGGTTTCACTGTGTTGCTCTGGCCAGTCTGAGATTTACTATGTAAATCTTGAACTCAGATCTGCTCACTTTTTGCCTTCTTAGTGCAGAGATTAAAGGTGTGTGCCACTATACCTAACTGTCTTTATACTTAATGTTGAGAGACCACCTCCTATTTTTTAACCCTTTTTTAAATGGGTATGTGAGATGTGTATGCTTGTGTGTGTGAGAGTGCAAGAGTGTGTGTGCTTCAGCATGAGAGTCTCTGTTGTATCTTTGTTCACTGCTGGTCTTGAAGCTCCCCGGTACTCTGCTTCTGCTAGGAGCACTGGCCGGGATTAGACACTGCTACCTCGCCTGGCTTTCTTTCCATGGGTTCTTGGATTCACGTTCAGATCTTCACTCTAGCTTGTCAAGCACTTTATCTACTGAGCTGTATTCCAATCCCTGTTACCTTTTTTCCCTTTGAATATGCTCCACATTTCCCTTATCCCTCTATTGTTGAACACCTCTGTTGGCTCCACAGCTATTGTGCAGAGTGCTGCAATAGACATTGCTGTGCACATGTCTCTGTGGGGTGTCATCTTGGAGTGTTTAAGTGAATACCCCTGAGTGGTATAGTAGGGTTATATGGTGGAAGATTTTTAGTTTTTTTTCTTTTTTTTTTTTTTTTTTTTTTTTTTTTGGTTTTTCGAGACAGGGTTTCTCTGTGTAGCTTTGGAGCCTATCCTGGCACTCGCTCTGGAGACCAGCCTGGCCTCGAACTCACAGAGATCTGCCTGCCTAAAGGTTTGTGCCACCAACGTGGGCCAGATTTTTAGTTTTTTGAGGAGTCTCTATACTCATTTCCACAGTGGCTAGGCTACTTTGCATTCCTACCAGTAGGAAGTTTCCCTTTTGTTCACATTCTCCCCAGCATTTGTTATTTGTTTTCTTAATGATTGCCATTCGAACTGGAGTAAGATGGAATCTCATGAGTTTTTGTTGTTCTATTTCTAAGTTAATTTTTTTTTTCTTTTTAATTTGAGGCAGAATGTTACCATGTGCTCCTGACTGGCCTGGAATTTAGTGGGTAGATCAGAATGGTCCTCTGCCTCCAACTAGGACTAGGGGCCTGCACCACCATGCATGGCCTCAGTGAGTTTTATTTTTCATTTCTCTGATAGCTAATTTGCTAATTTCCTACAAAGGTTAATTTTTTAATATAACTTTCCCAACTTTTATAATGTTCAGTATGGATATACATGTTATTTTATATAATCATTCAGTTTCTAATGTAAAAAAATTAGATGTAGGGGCTAACAATTATGGATAAATAATATAAATAATGTAAATAAGAGTTAAATCTTCTCTACCAGCTTTTTTTTTTTTTTTTTTTTTTTTTTTTTTTTTTTTTTTTTTTTTTTTTTAGGCCTGTCCCATGTAGCCCAGACTGGTCTCAAACTCCCTGTGGAGCATAGATTGCCCTTGAACTCTTGATCCTTCTGTATCTACCTTCTAAATGTTAGGGTTATAGAAGTGTATCCCATACCTAAGAATTAAATCAGGTGGGAGGGGGAATTTGAGAAATTTCCAAACCAAGAATATTTTAAATTTAAGGTTGCTCTAGGTTGAAGACAGTCCCTGTTTGCTTGCTTGCTCATCTATTTATTTATTTAGTCTGAGAGGGAAAATTATAGCTAGAAATAAATTTTAAAATGCCATTCTTTGATTCTTGGTGTTATTTAATTCTTATTTGTTTGTTTGTTTGTTTGTTTGTTTGTTGTTGTTGTTATTTTTGTTTGAGACAGGGTTTCTCTGTGTAGCTTTGGAGCCTGTCCTGAAACTCTGTACGCCAGGCTAGCCTGGAATTCACAGAGATCTGCCTGTCTTTGCCTCCTGAGTGCTGGGAGTAACGGCATGTACCACCACTACCCTGCTCCTCGGTGTTATTTAACAGTTTCAGTAATGAGGAGAAGAGAAAGGGCATAGTAAACATTTTCAAGTGTGTCACATTAGAATAGTTGCTATGTTGGATCTTCATGGTGACTGGCATAGGTGTCAGGAAGATTTTCCTGCTGTTAAAGAAATAGTAAAGAAACTGTCACCAGTGACTCATTAAAAAGTGTAAGGTAAAAGCAATGAGATGGCTCAGCAAGTAAAGTTACTATGCAAGCCTGATAACTCTCAGTTCAGTCCCCAGAACCCATGTAATACACCTGCAATCCTACAATGGAGATAGGAGATAACTGTTCAGAAGCTTGGGGTCTAGTTAGGCCAGAGTATACAGGGAAACATTAGAAATACCAGAGACCCTGCCTCAAAAAGGTGAGAGGAAAGAACTAAAAAGTTATCCTCAGACTTCTATACATGTGTGCTCTTACACCACACACACAACAACAACAACAACAACAAGAATAGTAAAGAAAATATGGGTTAAGATATGAAACTAGAGTCTTAGTGGTAGTGGTTCAGAACCAAAGAAACACTAAACTTTCTCTTTTGTAATTTTTTTTTTCAAGACAGGATTTCTCTGTGTAGCCCTGGCTATTCTGGAACTCGCTGTGTAGACCAGGCTGTCCTTGGACTCAGAGATCTGCCTTCCTCTGCCTCCCAGTGCTGGAATTAAGGGTGAGCGCCACCACCATTGCCTGACTATATAATTTTTGTTTCTTGAGATAAGTTCTTAGTGTCTTTTATATTTAAAAAAAAATGTGTGTGCATGTAGGAGTCAGAGGACAACTTTCAGGAGTTGGTTCTGTCCTTCTGCCATGTGGTTCTAAGGATTGAACTCAGGTTGTCAGACTTAGCAGCAAGTACTTTTTCTTGGTAAACCGTCCCACCACTGTGTTCCAAGGCTGGCCCAGAAGTGGCCATGAAGCCCAAGTTAGCATTCAGCCTTCAGTCTTCTGCCTTAGCTTTCCAGAGCTGGGACTGCAGGCAAGTGTTGTTGTATCTGACTTTCAAAACCCTCATTTTAAACACAGAAGGTAATAGTTGGTTATAGCCTAAGAAATAGTATAAACCAAAAATACAGATTTGTTAACACCTAGTAAATACATGTATTTTTTTCTTTTATAATCTTTCCCTCTACCCAGGTCAGCAATAGTCCTGAACCTCTGAAGGCTGTAGAACAGGAGGTGAGAATGGTGATTCAGAACATTTTGCAGAAAGTAAACAGAAGAGATTAACTATTGGTTACTTTCTCAAACTGCTATCCTCCAGATATCACATGCTCAGTTTGGAAGACTATTGATGTTACTCTCTGAAATACAGAAGAAAATAATTTACAGTGGTTGCCAGGGCTTTTCTGTGACTATAATTTGCTCCTCCTTCAGAGTAAACATTTTGAAATGTAAAAAATGTAAGTGCATTCTGTGAAAAATTCAGTCTGCTTCCATTTATCCAACTCTGGGTAAGAAACTTTGAACACCATTATTTAGGGCAGGGGTATACATAGCTTGTATAGCCTTGGGAACAGCCCAGGTGCCATTTTTACCAAGGGCTACTTCCCCAGCTTAATCATTTTCTTGAGCTCTACTCAGGGCCCCATTCAACTTTGTTCCCAGAACAACTATAAAACAGTGTGCTATGTGTCCATGGTCTAGAGCACAGCTAACCCAGGTCCGTGGAGGCCCCCCAGTGAATCAGGTCTTCCTCTTGCAGAAATATCCTCAAGGTTATAGCATTCCTGCCTTTCCTTTAATTACCTGTGTCTGAAGTTTTGAATGTTCATGTTCCTTTGAGTCACAGACTTTTGTAGGAGTCTCATTGCACAGAACTTTTTTTTTTTTTTAATGCATATATACTCTCAGAGCCTTTTGTGCTGTAGAGTTGCGAACTAAAAGAGTATATCAGTTGTTTTCAAGGATAAGTTTTATTTGGTAAGAAAATAACATCAGCATAAAATTACAAGAAGATTTCATATGGACTAGTTCCTTGTTTACTTTCATCCATTTTGAAAGCTTTAAATCTGAAAAGCAGGCAGGCTGGGGAGATAGTGTGTGGGTATTTGTAATGACAGTGCTGGGAAGTAATAGGCGGACAGATCCATCCCTTGGGCTCTCTCACTGACCAGCTAGTCTAGTTTATTTGATGTGTGCCAGACCAGTGAGCCAAGCTGTCATCCTCACACATACACAAACACATGCTGCACACATACTTATACAGAGAATAAAAGGCTGGTAAAAGCTGTTTCCCCTCCCTCCGTCCCTCCCTTCTTCCCTCTCTCCTCCTCCTCCTCCTGTTTGTTTGTTCTTGTTTTTTGAGACAGGGTCTCTCTATGTAGCCCTGGCTATCCTAGAACTTGCTGTGTAGACCAGGCTGGATTGTCATTGCCGGTGCTGGGATTAAAGGTGTACACTACTATTCCCAGTTTAAGATTTATTTATTTATTTATTTATTTATTTATTTATTTATTTATTTATTTGGTTTTTCGAGACAGGGTTTCTCTGAGGACCAGACTGGCCTCGAACTCACACAGATCCATCTGCCTCTGCCTCCCAAGTGCTGGGATTAAGTCGTGCACCACCAACACCCGGCAAGATTTATTTATTTTTATTTTATATGATTTTGCCTATATGTATATCTGTTTAGTACATGTTGTGCCCATGGAGGCCATGGTACGTGTATTGGATCCCCTGGAACTAGAATTAGAGATAGCTATTGGCTGCCATGTGTGCTGGGAAGAATAGCTACTACTCTTAACTACTAGTCCATCTCTCTAGTTTCTAGACTTATTAGCATGATAAGAAAAACATCCAGTAGGAAATGTTACAGATATCAGATTGCTTTTTACCCCATTCTCCAAATGAAAACAAAAGTATTGACACAATTTTTTTTAACTTCATAATAAAAACAACATAACATTTACTTTTTTTTGGTTTTTTGTTTTGTTTTGGTTTGGTTTTGGGTTTTTTGGGTTTTTTGTTTGTTGGTTTGTTTTTTGTTTTTTTAAGACAGTTTCTCTGTATTGTTTTAGAGCCTGTCCTGGAACTAGCTCTGTAGACCAGGCTGGCCTCGAACTCACAGAGATCTGCCTGCCTCTGCCTCCGAAGTGCTGGGATTAAAGGCGTGCGCCGCCAATGCCCAGCAACATTTACTTTATATATGTGTGTATTTATTTATTTTGGGGATAAAGTCTCATTGTGTAGCCTTTGCTGGTCTGGAACTTGCTATGTAGATCAAGTTGGCCTCAAAATCAAGGATATCTGCCTGCTTTGTTTTTTGTTTTGTTTTGTTTTTCCTTTTTTTTTTCTTTTTGATTTTCAAGACAGGTTTCTCTGTTAGCCTTACTGTTCTTGGCTGTTCTGGAACTTGATCTTAGACCAGACTGGCCTTGAATTCACAGAGATCAATCTGCCTCTGCCTCCTGAGTGCTGGGGTTAAAGATGTGTGCCACTCCTGCCCGGCTTTTGTTTTGTTTTGTTTTGTTTTGTTGTTGTTTTTTGTTTGTTTTAAGGCAAGATTTCTTTATAGCTCAAACTGATCTTAAGATCATTATCCTTCTGCTCTAGCTTTCTAGTACTGGGATTAGAAGTATAAGACACCATCCCAACTCCCATATTTAAGTTTGTGATTTTGTGTGTATTGTTAAGTATGTTCATATTAATATAAAACAACTCAGAACTTTGTCTTGCCAATCTAAAACTCTAGGCTTGGACAAGGTAGTTTCTACCTGTAATCCCAGTACTCTGTGAAGCAGAGGCAGAGTCAGGAGGCTCTCCATTGCATCAAACCATTGTATTATTGGCTTCTTGTCAAAGTGCTTTTTTGCTTTTCTTAGGAACTTTGTCATCACTGTCTGGAAGGCCAAGGAAAATGGCCTCCTTTGAAAATGTTCCCCCTCAGATTTAAAGCAAAGGTCTCCTCGGTGCTCATAATGTATCCCTGAGATCCAGCTGACAGAAGTAGAGCCCACACAGTGAGCTATTTTAGAGTGTAAGATATTTTTATGTGGCGAAAGTATGCAGTGGAAGTTACAGCTAGCTCTCAGGTTATTGGGTAGCCCAGGGCAACTCTGACGTGTTCCATGTTCTTCTTCGGAGGGTTTAACTCACCACTCTCCTGGATCCTGAAAAGTCTTGCTTATTTCTCAGGTTTGGCTCTTATCTGTTTTTTTGATTTTATGCTTTCAGGTGCACAAATGTATTCAGGAGCTGGATTTTTGCCAAACTGTTTATATTGTGAATTTTTTAATTACTAGATAGAAATATCTTAAGGTAAAAATAACCAGACATTGGGAGTCAAGGAATTGTAGCTAGAATGATAAGAGGGAAAAAAACAAATAGCCACTGTTTTTAACCTTGATTTCGGTGTTGCTGGGAATTGATTTGAAAACATTATGCACCTTAGATAATCACTCTACCACCAAACTACACCCCAGCTCTACAACACAGGGGTCTCCCTCTCCTTTCCCCTATTCTCTCTGTCTACCCTCTCTTAAAGGTATGTGGCTCAGGCTAGTCTTGAACTTAAAACAATCCTTTTACCTCTGTCTCCTGGATGCCATGATTATAGGCATGAGTCACTATGCTTGGATGCTACAACACAGGTTTTTGTTTTTTGTTTCTCTGTGTAACAGCCCTGACTGTCATGCAATTCCCTTTGTAGACCAGGCTGGCCTTAAACTCACAGAGATCCACCTGCCTCTGCCTCCCAAGTGCTGATATTAAAGGCATTCACCACCACTACCCAGCCTTACGATGCAGTTTTCACGTGCAACATAGTGCACAGTATTTTGTTGTATAGATTTACTAAAAATAGATGAATTTCTCTTATTTTGGTGCTCTCAAACAATGTGTGTGGTGCTAGGGATTAAACCTAGGGTCCCATGTGTTAGGTAAGCACTGGTATACACACCCCACAATTTCAATCTTTTATTTTCAAATTGTCTATCTATAAAAATCTCATGTTTGTCTTTTAAAAAAAAACTTTTTTCTTTTTAAAAAGATCAGTTGTATAGCCAGGCAGTTGTAGCACATGCCTTTAATTCCAGAACTAAGGAGGCAGAGGCAAGTGGATCTCTGAGTTCGAGGCCAGCTGGTCTACAAGGTGAGTTCCAGGATAGCTAGAACTATTACACAGAGAAGCCCTGTCTCAGAAAAAAAGGAAGGAAGGAAGGAAGGAAGGAAGGAAGGAAGGAAGGAAGGAAGGAAGGAAGGAAGAGCAACAACAAAAAACCCAGTTATTTCTAGATAGTCTAGTATCACTGATGCTTTCTTTGTTTTTTGATTTTTGTTTTTTTAAATACAACTTTGGGCAAATTTATTTCTTAATGTATATTTGAGGTATTTTAGAATAAATTAATTGCTTTAAAATTTTCTTCTTAATTGGTTTTATTTATAGGATGAACTTTCTGATATTAGTCAAGGTGGATCTAAAGCTACTACTCCAGCTTCAACAGCAAATTCAGATGTGTCAGCAATTCCTCCTGATACTCCCTCAAAGGAAGATAATGAAGGACTTGTAAAAGGCACAGATACACCAAATAAACCAGAGATAAGCAAACACATAGAAGTACAGGTTGGCCAAGAGACTAGGAATGTATCTACAGGTAAGTGACTCTAAGTTCTTAATAGCAAAATACTCAGTCAGCTTTCATAATACAAGTATGAGAAAATACATCTTAGAGGTATTACCTGCTCTAAATATATAAAATAAATAATTTCTTATGTTCAGTTGTAAATAAGTTTAAAAGAAGTAATGCTTACACCAAGTTTTGGAGAGAAAAATGTTAGTGCTAAGAAGAGAGCTTAAAAATAGTAAGGTGGGCTGGAGAGATGGCTCAGAGGTTAAGAGCACTGGCTGCTCTTCCAGAGGTCCTGAGTTCAATTCCCAGCAACCACATGGTGACTCACAACCATTTGTAATGAGATCTGGTGCCCTCTTCCGGCCTGCAGGCATACATGCAGGCAGAACATTGTATGCATAATAAATAAAATCTTTAAAAAAATAGTAAGGTACCATTTCCTGTCCTCTACCTTAATATGATAGTCTATTGTGTTTCATCCCCTTAAATAGGTTTGTTTGCTTATGATAGAGTCTCACTATGTTGTAGCTTTGAACTAAGTGTTCCTCATGCCTTAGCTTCTGAATATCTGGGACTACAGGCATGTGTAAATCATGCCAATACCACCACCCCATTTATTTATTGTTTGTTTGTCTGTTTTGCTTTTTTGAGATAGTATAATGTAGCCTAGGCTGGCCTCAAGCTCACTGTATGGCCAGGCGTGACCTTCATTCAGCTCCTGAACTTCCTGTCTCTACTTCCCTTGTGCTGAGATTACAGTCATGAACCACTATCTTGGGCAGTTGGCATCCCCCTCAAATAAGAATGGTATCAGTCCCTATGATATGTTGTACTGTGTGTCTCAGAACTACAGATGAAAACACTAGTTTTGGTTATTACTAGCTCTGCAGATATACTGTTAACTCAGTATATTGTCTAACCTCATGATTCCTAGAGTACAGTTTTCAAAAATGGCCATTCACTAGTTATATTTAAAACCATAAAGGCAAGAGAATATATGCATTTATTTCATTATATTCTACCTTTAGACTCTGTTGAAAATGAAGAGAAATCAGAAGTTCAAGCAATCATTGAATCCACTCCTGAATTGGATATGGACAAAGACCTCAGTGGATATAAAGGTTCAAGGTACTAAAATGTCACATTCCATGATTGTCTTTCTTTCTTCTTTCTTTTTTTTTTTTTTTTTTCATTTTGATTAGCATTCTGTTTTTTTGCTTGTTTGGTTATTTGTTTGTTTGGTTTTGTTTTATTTTGGTTTGATTCTTTTGAGACACAGTTTCTCTTCGTAGCTTTGGAGCCTGTCCTGGAATTCACTCTGTAGACCAGTCTGGACTCGAACTCACAGAGATCTGCCTGCCTCTGCCTCCCAAGTGCTGGTATTAAATAAAGGCAAGTGCCACCACTGCCCAGCCTGATTAGCATTCTGATCTTGTTTCTGACTAAACAAGATCAGTTCATATTGTGCTAAAGAAATATTGGTACTGTAAAATTGTTTCTGCCTTTGAAGCTGCATATTATTTGTGTTTTTTATTTTGGGGGACATCCATCTGGCAGAATTAGGAATTAAGACACAATTAGGATGATGTATTTGTCTGTGTTGCTGCAAAAATAAATAATACTGATTCATATATGAAGAACATTTATCTTCTCATAATTCTCAAGCTAGGAAGTTCAAGGAACCAGCCCTGCTGGTTCAGTTGTCCAGTGTGGGCTACTGTCTGTTTTCAGGATGATGTCTTCTTGCTGGATCCCTTGGAGGAGAGGATGTGTGGTATTCTTTCATGGTACAAGGCAGAAGAACAGACTAAATGTTGTATGTGAAGTGTCTCTTCCAAGGGACCTTACGTCAGTCTCACTAGAGAGAAGCCCTGTGGCCTAATTACCCCCTTAAAGCCCCTCTCTTAATAGCACTGGTGTTACCTAGTTCTGGAGGAGACATATCACACAATAGCAGATGAAGGAGGAAAGAGCCAAGAAGTAATTCCTGTGGCCTGTGGAAACAAAGAAAAGTGGAGTTAGTAAAAAATTTGAACAAACTTTGTTTTTTTCTCACAAATATAGTACACGTTCTGTTTAGAACTGCAATTACTTCATTATTAGGGAATTACATGGGAATCAGGCCAGGTATTGTTATAATCAAGGTTATCCAAAATATTTTGATTAGAACTTAGCTTTGAGTTTCCTTAACAGATTTACCTTTAATGAATAGTGGCCATTGTCTTAGAGTTTCTGTTGCTGTGAAGAGATAACATGACCACAGTAACTCTTATAAAGAAAACATTTAATTGTGATGGCTAACAGTTTCAGAGGTTAGTCCATTACCATCATGGTGGGAAGCATGGAGGCTTGCAGGCAGACATTGAAAGGTTCAGGCATTATGCTGGCCTGCCCCTGTTACCTGGCGAAACAGGCAGTACCCTGGTCAGCCCAGGGTTCTTTGGGAACTAAGTCTGCACGCAGGTGCAAAGGACCCCTTTAGAAGACAGACCCCTACCCATTTACTCTCTCTCTACTCTCTCTACTGTCCCTGTCTCTGCTCTCTGCTCTGCTCTTCTCCCACCTATGCATTCTCTCTCTCTCTATGGCGACCGGCCATGGCGGTCAGCCATTAACCATGTTGCTCTTCTTAGTCTCCCTACTCTGCCGGGCATTATAATAAACTGCTTAATATGTCTGATAGTCACATGTCTCATCTTGCGCCTCCTTTTTCTTTTATTTCTAATTTAAACAAAAATCTAACATTTGGCACCCAAAGCACCCTAACCTTCCCAGGTCCCCCAGAGATGGTCAACGCCCCCCATGTCAGCAGGAAGCAATCTTGAGAATTTAATGCCCTTATTCCTTAATCTGCCATGTCTAACACCCCATCTTCTTTTAATAATAAGTAAAGGTGGAATTGAAAGGTTCAGGCATTATGCTTGCCTGCCCCTGTTACCTAGCAGAACAGGTAGTACCCTGGTCAGCCCAGGGTTCCATGGGAACTAAGTCTTCATGCAGGTGCAAAGGACCCCTTTAAAAGACAGACCACTGCCCATTTACACTATGGCAACCAGCCATGGTGGTCAGCTATTAACCCTATTTCTCTTCTCCTTTAGTCTCCCTACTCTGCCGGGCCTATATTAAACTGGTTAACATGTCTAATATGTCTCTTAGTCTTGCGTCCCATCTTGTGCCTCCTCTTCTTTATTTCTAATTTAAGCAAAAGAATAACAGACATGATGCTGGAACTGAGAGTTCTACATTCTGCAGACAACAGGAAATGAAGTATCTCACTGGGCATGGTTTGAGCATACATATGACCTCAAAGCTAGCCTCCACAGTGACACATTTCTCCAACAAGTCCACACCTCCTAATAGTGCCTCTCTCCTAGGGGCCATTTTCTTTCAAACCACCATAGCCACAAACATGCATTATTTATAAATTCCTACTAAACATTGAGTACTATGACATAATGATTAAATGCTTGGGCCCCAGGATAAGAATAACCCTAGACAGAGAAAGACTTCTATTATAACAGGGCTAGGGATTGCACTTAGCACCATCCATCTTTTCATTTTCTAAATTTTATTATATCTTAATTTTAGTTAAATTAGAATTTATTATTGATATTAGTATGACTATACAAGTATTACAACTTAGCCATAAAATAAATTTCTTTTGATGCTTTGTGTTTTCCTGGAACTGGTGCAATGTTGAGAGGTTAAATTTGTTTCCTTTTTACAGTGTTCCATGAACTTATCACTAACATTTACAGACAATGCATTTCCTAAGTATAAGATCCTCATGACCAAACTCCAAATCTACTTGTTTTTCAAAACTCTGCCGCACCTCAGCCTTCTAGTTCCTTTCTCATATGGTATTTACCTAGTTCTGCTGTTTCAGTCCTTCTCTACAAAGAAACAGGACACAAGGCTCTTTGTTATGTACTAGCACAAGCTCTGCAGGAGTTTCCCAAAAACAAAGTCCTATGTATAATGGGTTTGAGTCTTCCATGCATTTTTTTTTCTTCTTTATTCCCTATAACCTGACTATTATTTCAAACTACCAGGCAGAAATACTAAAACTCACTGTAATGCAAAGGGAGGGATGGATGGGGCTTGCATGAAAGACCTGGCAAAGTACCACATACACTAAAGGACACTGATTGGCCCACATTGGTTGTTACTTTATTTTCCTCTCCTTGGCATATGGAGACCTCTACCATATTGCCTTATGCCCACAATACCTGGGAATATCTTCACCTTTATTTCCTGTGTCCCATGCCATCTGCTTTTTGATATATGCTTTTATTTCTACAGAGTTCCTAGCTTTCTGGATCTTTGAAGGGTGCATGAGCAGTAATTTTTGAGGACTGAAATTAAATATGACAGATATCATTTGTAGACATGCTTCATTGTTTGGTAGTTTGGTTAGATACTCAACTGCAGGTTAGAAAACACTTTGAGAATTGTGACAGTACTGCTTCCTTGTCACAGAGTTCAGTTGGTTTGGTTTGGTTTTATGACACAGATCGTGCAATAAAACCCTGGCCAGCCTTGCATTGATGATTCTCCTACCTTAGCCTCTTAAATTCTGGTTATACCAAGTTCAGTTTCACTTGGCATCTTTTCTTCTCTGTTAAGTACTGAGAATTGAACCTGAGTTCTCATACATGCTAGGCAGGTAATCTATCACTGAACTCATCCTCACATTGTAGTGGCATCTTGTTCCACCAGTGGATTTGCAGTGGTGGTTGCATCCTAAGGGGTCAATGTCTGCACACAGAAGGGTGTTTAAAGGAGTCCACAAAACCAAGATGAATGATTAACAGTATTTATTAGGGGGGCACTCACACAATGATGGTAAATAATCGCCTTAGTGTTCCTGCTCCTGAAGATTCAGTCTTTGCCCTTCTGGTTGCTTTGACCACAACCCAAGAGATCAAGCCAGACCGTCCTCTTCCGTATAAGAGATCATTTCCTCACACCTAAAGCCACACCCCTAGGATGTGGCCACCACCACAAATCCACTGGCAGAACAAGATGCCACTACGTCACACCTCTTTTAAAACTTTTTAATTTTCCTTTTTAAATAGAGGTCTTCCTTTCCTTTCCTTTTTTCCTTTCCTTCCTTCTTCCTTTCTTCCCAATGTCTTACTATGTATTTCTGGCTGGCCACTCAATCCGTAGACCAAGATGACCTGGAGCTCACGGTGATCATAGACATGTGTCCACATGCCTGGCTTCTTGTGTTATTTTTAGAAAAACAAGAAACTATGCTAATTTGTACCAGATAGTTCACAGCATAATAGTTAAAATTATTGATTCTGTTGAGGTTGTAGCTCAGTTGGCAGAGTGCTTGTCTAGCAGGCATGAAACCCTGGGGTTGATCCCCAGCACTGTATCAACCAGGAATGGTAGTGCAAATGTTATCTAACTTGGGGGTCACAATCTGTGCCCCAAGTTTGGTTCAACCATCTATCCTCAGTAAGCCAGATAAAAGCTAACCTAAAAGTAGAAAGCAGAAAGGGGTGATTGATTTATTTAATATGGCCACATTGGGAGAGGAACCCCTAATACCTTCTTTGTGGACCTGAAGTGAGATCACAGACCCTCTAGACTTCAGTCTCATCCTGGAAGGTGGTCTGACAAGTTGTTAAAACTGTGTGAAGTCTCTTTCAGGGACACAAGTTACCCCTCTGGCTGATATTTTTTCCTTCTCCTGGCATGAAATTCCTGGGAAAATTCACATTTTGTGAGGTCTGTTGTCTCAATAGTCTGACAGTCAGAATGGGAGACACAGAATCTCTTTAGAGTGTCTTCATTTTTGTCAGGCTGCTTACACAAGCCTGTCACTAGAGAATCAGAAGTTCATGGTCATTCTCAGCTACATAGCAAGATTGGGAACAACCTGGATGACATGAGACCCTCTCTCAAATGAAATAAATCAACATTGCCTTAGTTTGAATTCTTTTTCAACCTAATTGCTGAATGATTTTATCAAGTTCCTTAATAGTTTCCTTATTAATAAAATTGGGGTAATAATAGAATATGCTTTATGGCGTATCTGTAACTAAAATAGAGAATGTGTGTGATACAGAGCCAAGTAGCTGCCATTATTTTGTATTTGCTGGGACTTTAGAGTAGGAGTATAACTCTCGGTACACTCTTGGAAGTTCCTTGGAAAACCACTGAGAAATCTTTTTATGTTGATACTTCATAGTAAGTGCAAGTTGTAAGTAAGAAATTGCTATGCTGGTGAATCATTATATTTAAAATATAGTATCAGAAAGTCTTTATAATTTGTTGATTTGGCTTCATTGTTTTTGTTATATAGCACTCCTACCAAAGGCATAGAGAACAAAGCTTTTGATCGAAATACAGAATCTCTCTTTGAAGAACTGTCTTCAGCTGGCTCAGGCCTCATTGGAGATGTGGATGAAGGAGCAGATCTACTAGGTATGACAGCTCCTCTGGAGAAGTACCATACTGTTTAAAAACAGATCTCATTAATGACTTGATTGAAAATTCATCTAAAATGTCTGGATTGCCTGATGGTACAAGGTTATTGTACTTTAGAAATTACTTAGAACCCATTATTTGATATCATAGAAGTTTTAATGAAAAGCATCTTTATATTTAGAAATGACAAAAATTAAATTTGCATTTAAATTTACATTTTTAATTCACATTACAAGTTTATTGAATTGCTATATTGTAAGAATAGATATTACACATCAGGAACAGTGTGATGTGTATTTGTATGTACATGTATGATTGGTGGAGCAAATAGTTCTTGGCTTATGTAAATCTTAAATCTTACTGCATTTTGTTGACCTTAATTAAATGGGCACTATAACACTTGAAATATTTTTATATTCCCAGAGCATTATAATCTGTCTCTGTGGGAAATAGTCATTTTAAAGTTTGTGTTGAGCTAGGGTCATAGCTCAGTTCCTAGCACTGCTGCTATGTTGTCTCCCTCCCCAAACTAACAACAACAAAAAATTGTGTTGTTGGCACATAACTGGGAGTTGGGGAAGTACTGTATTCAAACTCTTCCACTATACATTTTCTGGGTTATCTTTGCCCTTTTTATTAAAAAAAGGGTTATTGTTAACCCTTTTTTCTGTCTTGACATTTCATTGTATGTAAATGTAGGAGTTAAACTCTGTTTAATTATCTGGTAGATGGGTTTGTGGGATAAAGCCAGTTAACCTCTACTGTATATCAGTTAAGTTTGATTGAAACAGCCCTCCTCAGCTGGGAGTGGTAGTGCATGCATTTAATCCTCTGCCTAGGTAGGCAGAGCCTGGTGGATCTCTGTGAGTTCTAGGATGGTCAGAGCTACACAGAGAATCCATATCTTGATAAACCAAAAAAAGAAATGAAGAGCCTTCCTACATTTTGTTTGTTTGTTTGTTTATTTACTGTCTCTAATGGCCTTTACTCAACGATACTAGAGTTGAATGGTTTGCAGAAGATATATAGAATGCAAAAACATAAAATAATTGCCATTGGTCCCGTTAAAGTAAGTTTATCAGCCTATCCTCTACAGAATCTCTTAAGGTTCCTTTCAGCAAGAATTCTTTGGTTCTGATTCATGTTTAAATTTAAATGCAAATTGAATTAGTTTTAACATACCTTCCTTGTAGTTTAATACTGTGTAGAAATTGAAAGTCATAGAATTTCCAACCTTTTGATTTAGGTAGATAGTAGGTTTCAATAACAATAAAGGTTTCTCTTTCTGTCATTATACTAATGACTACACTATTCTTAGAAAGCTTTGCTTGTCTGATCTAATAAATATAGAATGGAGTGAATTGCTTACATTAATTTATGTTAAATTTATTGATTGTCAGTTATGTGCTTGACACGGTGAAGGCTTCAGCCATGCATAGTGGCACAGTCCTCAGGATGTAGAAGGAGGTGAACTGTGAAAGACTAGCCTAGACAACACAGGAAGACTCAACTTCAATAAATTAGAACGAGTGTGGTGATGTACGCCTTTAATTCTGGTACTCTGGAAGCAGAGGCAGATGGATCTCTGAGTTGAAATCAGTCTGAGATATACAGTGAGACCCAATCTCAAAACAAACAAACAATAACAACAATAAAAACACAGGGCTGGAGAAATAACTCAGTTGTTAAGAGCAATGTCTGCTCTTCCAGTACAGCTCACAGTCATCTGTAACTATAGTTCCACAGGATCCAATGTGCATGCACAGAGCACACTGACATGCATGCAGGCAGAACACCTGTCCATGTAGTAGTAATAGTAATACCCTAAGCCCTACCTCCCCATATAAAAGTCCTATGTAATCATGTAGGTAGTAACCGAGATTTAAAAGTCTGCCACTTAAACTGTTTGTAATTAAACATACATTCCCACCATTAAAATGTTAAGTAAAACTTTGGGGAAATTAAATGAATTGCTTTTCTCAAGGAAGGCTCAGAAGGAATAGTTCTTGAGGAAACTTCACATTTAAATTTATACCTTCGTTTTCAGTTTCACATGAAAAAGTGCTTTGAATGTTTGATCGATCGAGATGGCAAGATGGCTCAGTGAGTAATGGCACTTAGCACCAAGCTTGACAGCCTAGTTTAGTTCCAGGAGCCTTCTGATAGAAGGAGAAAATGGACTCCTGCATGGTGTCCAAGGCTTCACTGGCACACCATGGCATGCACTTTTGCACACATGTATATTCATGTACACGGATGTGCACACACACAATAAAAATATAAGGACAAATTCAAGAAATTGCTAGGAATTTAAAATTTATTTATAAAAATACATATTGAGATTTGCACATAGTAAAATTCACTATATTTTGAGTACAACCCTTTTTTTTTGTTTTTTGAAATCTCCTAAAACTTTTATTCTTGGATGGTTTCTTAGGTGTATATAATGTATTTTGACCACTTGAACTCCATTGTCTTCCCTCTCTGCAGCTGAACTCTTCTTCCTAAGAGCTCCCCTTCTGCTTTCCTGCCCTGTGAGCTACTTGCATGAGCATGTATGAGAGGCTGTTGACTGGAGCATAGGCTACTTTTCATGGGTGTACCACTGATGGAAATGACTCCCTACACCCAGCAGCCCTTAACTGCCAGTAATCCTTCAGAGAGAGGAGTGGAGTCTCATATGCCCATGCTCCCTCATGATGAAATATTGGCCCAGCGTTATGAAGGTCTTATGCAGGGAACCATAGCAACCATGGCTGCAGTGAGTTCATGAGTACGATGGCTGTGTCATGTCCAGGAGACATCCCTTTGCAGCACATCACCTTACATTCAGCCCTTATATTCTTGTCACCCTATTCCTTCTTGTCCCCTGAGCCTTAGAGGAGGTGATACAGATTTTTCACTTAGACCTGAACACTCCACCATTACTTATCATTGTAACTTCGACAAGTTAGGATCCTTCCCTGCTGCAGCCATTAGAAGCTTCTCTTTTATCTTATTTATTTATTGGGGTGGGGGGGTTGTTGTTCTTTTTTTTTTCTTTTTCTTTTTCTTTTTCTTTTTCTTTTTTTTCTTTTCTTTTCTTGAGACAGGTTTTCTCTGTAGCCCTGGCTGTGCTGGACTCGATTTTTTGATCATGCTGGCCTCAATCTCACAATCTCAGTCTCTCCTGCCACTGCCAATGGAGGGAGTGCTGGGATTAAAGGCTTGCACCACCACATCCTGCAGAAGCCACTCTTTTAAGATCTGGGAGCAATAATTTAGAGCCAGAATAAATTCTTCCTTCTTGAAGTTGCCTTTATCCAGTATTAGTTTGATGTTCTAATGCATCGTTGCAAGGTTACAGGGGCAAGAGCTTGAGGCAGCTGGCTATATTGCACCCACACTCAGTAAACAGAGGCAGATGAATATATTCATGCTTGCTGAGTATATTCTTAAGTTTTTGACAAATGCTTAGAATTGTGTAACCACCACTAGAATCACTTATCACTGTGCCTTCCTGCTGCCCTTTGAATGAAGTACTCAGGAGGATTATTTGTGTACATCTCTTTATAAAGCCCAGTAGTGAATAATGCAAAATTTGAATCTAATGACCCCATAATTTTCTTTTCCTATAAAGAATTAGGTCACATAGTAGCTTGAAATAATGGTGGCCAGAAAATTAATTACAGATTAAAAGCAAAATTCTTTGGTTTCCCTTTCCATATTAAAAATAACAGACTATCTTAAGCTACTCTGCTTTGCAGATATTGCCATATATAGCTCTGGAACATTTCAGATTATAATATTTTAATATTGTAAACTGAGTGATTTATATCTACATAAATACTTTAGTCAAAGATGGTAAATGAGGGCCGGAGATGGAGCTCAGTTAACAGAGGGCTTGCCTAGAATGCAGGAAGCCCTGGGTTCCATTCTCACACTACTAAGCATGCTGTTGTAGCACACACCTGTGATCTCAGCACTTGGGAGGTAAAGATAGGATACATGAGACCCCCACCTTTAAAAAGATGGTAAATGGTTTCTGTGCAATTCAGGGACCAACAATAAAGCTCATACAATAGGGTATACTTGTGTCAGCCACAGTTCTCCCTAATTAGACTTGAGTTGATGAGTAAGTGCATAGTCCATTTCTTTATCTTTCATTTGTTTTGCTTGATTTTGTTATCAAACTTTTGTTCTAGAATTGTTTCCTTTAATCACAGTACATATATCTGACACACAGATTACTTTGTTTTAATAATTGAAAGAGAATCCCAATTGTTTTTCTTTCCTGTTTTTTTTTTTTTTTTTTCTTCCTTCTTCTTTTGGTTTTTCAGGACAGGATTTCTCTGTGTATCCCCGGCTGTCCTGGAACTCACTCTGTAGACCAGGCTAGTCTCAAACTTGGAGGTCTGCCTGCCTCTGCTTTCCTAGTGCCAGGGTTAAAGGTGTATGCCACCACTGCCCGCCTTCATTTTCCTTTCTTTTCATTAATGTCTCATTCCTTAACTTTCTTAGTTTGGATGGCCCTTTTCTCAATTTCTTTCTCTATGACTGCTCCCTGTAATTTGGAAATCATACACTTGATTATCCTACTTTCAAGATGTTTGTTTATTCTTGTGGATTTTCAACTTTACTCTTTTACTTAGAGTCCAGCCCTCTCACCCCCACCCCAAACCCTGGCTGTCTTTGGAATATTGACAGTCCTTTTGTTTCAGCTTTGTACTTCTGCGATTGCAAGTATACACCACCATGCCTGGCTTTTGGTCCCTTCGTTTTTCAAAGTAAAAACTCTATACTTTCTGTGAATCCCAAAGCTACCTGTTACTCACCATCCTCCCATTTCGTGTCCTGCTTTTCTGTTGTTGTATGATGATGACGTGCTACTGCTACAGACCATTCTAGACACTGGGACTTAGCAGAGTAGAAAACAGACTCAACGGGCAGTTTTCCAGCATTGATATCTCAGTGAGTGAGCCTCTTTGCCATCATTGAACTGTCCATCTTAGACCTCTCACTTTCCCTCACAGCCAACCTTCAGGCCCTATTTGTTTGGTCTCTAAATATTTGCATGTATTTATCTTTCTTGTTTCTACTTAAGTGGTATGTCTTCTAGGAATTCTGCTTTGATCCCCTAAGCCTGGTCATCCTTGAAGTGTATACCCGTGGCAGTGAATTTCGTTATGTCATTCTTCATACTTTTTTTTTCCTGTACCAGTCTCCCTGGACGGACTATGAATTCACTGTGTCAGGCACAACTGTGTTTTGTGTTTTGTTTGTTTGTTTGTTTTTTTGTTTTTTGATTTTTTGAGACAGGATTTCTCTGTGTAGCTTTGGAGTCTGTCCTGAAACTTTCTCTGTAGACCAGGCTGGCCTCTAACTCACAGAGATCCACTTGCCTCTGCCTCCCAAATGCTGGGATTAGAGGTGTGTGCCACAGCTGCCCAGCAACTGTGTTTTGTTTTGATCGCTGTTGCATATTTAGCACAGCACAACATTCAAGTAAATGGGAATATGAAATAGTCCTAACAGTTTTGTTTCATTCAAAGTCTGTGGTTTTACCTTTTGAGATAAAGAGTCCTTTAATATGAAGATTTTTTTTAAAAGAGAGTGTATAAGAATGTATACAACTAGGTAAAATGATACATGCATTCTCAAGAAATTGCAAATCATCCAGAAGCTATGTGCCCTTGTCTGGACATAGCTTGACAGTTCTAAATAAAATAACTGCAGGGTGTTTTTCTTTGTTTTTGTTTTGTTGTTGTTTTTGCTTATTTTTATAGGCAAAGTTTATGTGAATATTATATTATACTTCAAATCTTGAATAGAGATAAAGGTTACTTCAGGTTGTATTTTTCTTATTAGTTTTGGATAATCCTGCTTATACGCTACATTTTAAGATAATTCTTCATTGAGTGTGTGTAAGTTTAATTGAAACATTTGAAATTATAAGGTATGCTCCTCAGGAGTACCCAGTATTTTCCCTTTATAATACTTACATTTTATTGTATATAGTTGATGGTTTTGTTATATTCAATTTCCTTGTCAGATCTTTCTTGTTTTAAAATAAATGGGTTTAGTTCTTGCTTTCTGGAAACAATCTAATTGAGTTTCTTGTTCATTTTTCTCTTGGGATGCTTACCCAGGGGAATATTCTGGTGTGTATGTTTTTAAATACTTTCCTATTGCTGCTTTTTAAGCTAGGTATTCTTGGCTGCTGTTCTCATTTGATGCTTTTTCATTTTTTTCTGCCTGACTATTTTCCTCTGCATATATTTTTAGCTTTTATGCCACTCTAAATGTTTCAGAATTTGTCACAGTTACTATATAAGCTTTTCCATGGAGTCTGAGCTGTTTATTCTGTCTCAGAAACTTTACTAAAACCTTAGTATTTAAGGAAAATATCTTGGCATCATTTTGGAGATGGAATTTAGAAGCTTTCAACTTCACCACCCCAGTTCGTGATGAATGCAATGATTGAATGTTCTATTTCTGATGTTTGAGAATATTTGAAAAATTGTAACACAAATTAGGAATCCATGTCACCATTAAATTTTTAACATTCCCAGGCATATTTTGTTTTAAATCACTTAAAAATCATTAGGAATATTAACTTGTTTTGTTTTTGAGACGGTTTTTCTATGTAGCCCTGGCTGTCCTGCAACACACTTTATAGAACAGAGATCCTCCTGCCTCTGCCTCCTAAGCACTATGATTAAAGGTGAGCGCTACCAGTGCCCAACCATATTATTAACTTTTTTTTTTTAAAACGCTAACTCCTTGGCCTTAAATAATATTCTTTAGAAATATTTCCTTTTTGTTTTCTTGAATTATAAATATTGATTCTCCTATTGTGTCATTCTCTAACATCTCATGAATGTTGGGGTGAGTGAGCAAGGTTTTTTTTTGCTTTGTTTTGCTTGGAGTGTTTTTGTTCTTTTTTTCTTCCTCCAACTTTCTCCAAGTATTTTATTTCTTCAACTCTTACAAGAAGCAAATAGCTTTATTTTTCTGAAAGATAATTGTATTGGAATCTTACATTAAATACCTTATATATCCTATAGTTATCAATAAAATATTAAGGACAATTCTATAAGGTCACAACTGAATTATTTCACGTGTGGCACTTTGTAGGATACTTTGTAGTGCTGACTTGGAATTATATTCAAATTATTGTGAGGAAGAATAGGTGGAACATTTTTAAGTCTATCAGAGACCATCCTGTGAATGACGGAATCATCTTTATTTCTGCCTTTTGCACATCATTATGCACTGAGTCATAACATTGTGAGTCCAGATGTTTTTCATATCATGCATAGAAATTTATAGATTAATGATATGTTTTCATGCTGTTTTTTTACATAAAACATTTCTTGTTCTTTGTTTTTGCTTTACATGGAATGCATGGGCTTTAAGACCATAATTTCTTTGGTAAGGTTTTCTGTTTTGGGGTTCTATCTTTGGCCTTACTTCTGCTTCTCCTCTATTAGTGAAATATAATTTCTTAGACGCCTACAACATCAGCTGTGATTTAGAAATATTTTCTAATTCCTATCAATGCTCATTTTCCCCCTAAATAATAATACTTTTTAAGGATATCTGGGGCAGTGGTGGCACACACCTTCAATCCCAGCACTTGGAACAGAGGCAGGCAGATCTCTGTTGAGTTTGAGGCCAGCCTGGTCTACAAAGTGAGTTCCAGAACAAACAGGGCTGTCTCAAAACAAAGCAAAGCAAAATAAAACAAAGCAAAAAAATCTGGCAAAAAACAGTCTTATCTTCCTGAAATACTGTCTATGCAAAACAAAATGTAACTGACAGATGTAAAGAACTGTCCAAGAAGAGCCCAGGCATGGTGTCTTGCATCTGCAGCACCAGCTGTTGGGAAGTCTAGGAAAGAAGATCACTTGAGCCAAGGAAATTAAGACAGTCTGAACAACATAACATAGCAAGACCCATCTCAAAAAACAAAATCGACAGTAGCAAAGAGACTTAGCCAATAAATTCCTTAGCTTTGCTCTGTAATGACTATTTATAATTTCATAATCCTTACAATAAATATATAAATGAAATGGACAAAATATGATTAAAGGTTAAAAATAGTAAAACCAGGACCATAGTTTATATGTAATTTTTGCTAAATTTGTTTTCATTGTTTTTACCATTTTTCTTTTGATAGGAATGGGTCGTGAAGTGGAGAATCTCATACTAGAGAACACACAGCTGCTGGAAACCAAGTAAGTATGAAAGTTTAACATGGAATAAAAGAAATGTGTTTTCTTCTATCCAAGCCAGCGATTTTCTATTAGTTTAACCCAGCATTGTGCTTTCTCCCTACCCAACTTCGACCTCTTCTCAACACCTGTGCATACGTAGAGAAATGGGTCATAAGCCTTCATTGCCCTGACTGATTTTATTGATCTGGTGTTTGTGTAGAAATGTCATTTTTATTTCTTTTTCACAATACAGTATCAATAGTCTAGATGTGTTGTGCGCCTCTTCTTCCCTCTAAGAGGTGCCATTTTCTTACTCTCTTTTCGAGTCTTACATTTCTGCATGAATGATTTAGCTTCTACACTCACACTTTGGAGATCTCTCCTTTATAAGTGTATATTCTTGGGTAGTTTGTGGAGTCATAAGGCCCTCAAGCATCCTATTGGAGTACTGTTTAATAGGACAGGTCCTTTGTCATATGCAGAAGCAAATAGGGACAACTTGTCAATTTGCTGTGCCAGCAATTTTGGAGCAACTGTGTCTGTCCACACAAAATGCCACTAACTATAAATGAGGTCACACTCAAAATGTCTGAATGTATTATATCTTTACTTTTTTCTTTCAGTTTATTTCTAATTTAAACTATTTTCTCAGTAGTTACTAAAGGCGACTTAAAGGAGAATTTGTATCGTTGAACAGTTTCCTTGCAGAAACTTCAGTATTAATAGCCTTAGAAATTTGGGGGGTTTGTTTGTTTTGCTTTTTTTTTTTTTTTTTTTTTTTTTGAGACAGGGTTTCTCTGTGTTGTCCTGTCTGTCCTAGAATTCACTCTGTAGACCAGCCTGGCCTCAAACTCCACCTACATCTGCCTTCAGAGTACTGGGATTGATGGCATGTGCGGCCACCACTGACTAGAAAGCTGGATTTTTGTTGTTGTTTTTAAGTTTAAATCTATTTTCAAGACAGGGTTTCTCTGTGAAACAGTCCTGGAACTCACAGAGATCCGCCTGTCTTTCTCAAGTGCTGTGACTAAAGGTGTGCATCATCACCACCTGGCAGTTTAATCTTTCTTAATGCTGATTTATTTATTGGTGGTATGTCTTGCTTTATCTACTATTAGCTTGGCAAGTATGAAGAGCAAACATTGAGCTATTGTTTATGGCCTTTGTCTATAAAAAAAAAATCAGGAAGAATGTTTAAGTTGTCAGTTGTTCAGCTTTATGATTTGACAGTTACTTTAGTCTAAAAAGAGGGAAGTTATTTGTAATGATGCATTTGAAATATGTGTTTTTTAGAAATGCTTTGAATGTAGTGAAGAATGATTTAATAGCAAAAGTGGACGAGCTGACCTGTGAGAAAGATGTGCTGCAGGGAGAATTGGAGGCTGTGAAACAGGCCAAGCTGAAGCTAGAGGAGAAGAACAAAGAACTGGAGGAGGAGCTCAAGAAGTAAGTTTCAACAGTTGTTGGAATCCAGGGCCTTCTAGCCTTTGACACTGGGGCTGTCATCCACGTGTGGGAGACTGTGATTATAGCTACCCTGGGACACACTCCTGCTCTGAACCAAGCATCTTGCCAGGATGTCACAAAGGATTGTAGGTAGAACCCTGAGACTGAGGCCTTCAGCTCACTCAAACCAGGAAGGGCCAAGAGCTACCTGGAAAAAGTAAAGTGTCTCAGCCATTTGCCTCTGCTATGGGGTAGCCTGTCTATTTTCCAGTCTCTTGACCAAAAAGTCCTGTTTTTTGCGTTTGTTTTGTTTTTCTTTTTCCTATTCATCTTGGTATCAAAATCTGTAACTGTGGCCTGGAGAGATGACTCAGCAGTTAAGAGTACTTGTACCTTGCTTTTCTAGAAGACCAGAGACTACCCACACCAGGTAGCTCTCAATTGCCTGTAACCCCAGCATCAGGGAAATCTAATAAACTTTTCTGACCTCAGCAGATGCCTGCAAACATACATACATACATACATACATACATACATACATACATACATACACACACACATACACACACAAAAAAAATAATGGATAGGATAAATTAAAAAAAAAAAACAAACAAAACTTAGGGATTGGAGAGACTGCTCAACGTTTAAGAGCACTTGCTGATTTTCCAGAGGACCTGAGTTCAGTCCCCAGCATCCACATTAGTTGTCTCACAATGTCTGGTACACTCATATGAACTCATGTTCACACGCAAATAAAAATAAATCTTTAAAAAACAAACAACCTTAAATCTTCAATTTAAAAAAGTTCAAAGTCATTATTTTCCCTCACTTAACTTACTTTTGTTGTTTCCTGTTCTTGAGATAGTCTTCTGTAACTCAGACTGCCTCTAATTCACTGTGTATAGCAGAGAATAGCCTTGAACACCTGTCCTCTGACTTCAAGAAGCTAAGGTTATAGGCATATTGCTGCTGTGGCTAATCTGTTTTTGTTTTGTTTTGGTTTGGTTTTTTAAGTTTATTTTTTGAGACAGGGTCATATGTAGCCCAGGCTAGCCTTAAACTTATTGTGTAACTAAGAACGACCTTGAACTCCTAATCCTCCTGTCTCAACCTCCCAAATGCTCAGATCATAGGTGTACACCACCATGCTGGCTCAACCTGATTTTATTTTGTTTTAAGAAGTGCTGTGATAACATTTTCCAAATTAAACACAGCAATCTGCTAACCTTTGGGCAAAAGAAAAATAATCCTTTAGTGGTAATTAAAACTACCTTTTCTCTTACTAATTTTGAAAATTAATTCAATTCTAATCACATGTTTTGTTTTGCTTTCCCCCCACTAGAGCTCGTGCAGAAGCCGAAGATGCAAGGCAAAAAGCAAAAGATGATGATGATGTAAGTTTATGACTTGGGGCTTTTTTTTCTTACAGCTTTTTGATATTTGGGAGTTCCTTACTACTGTTTAGTATTATGGGTCATGAATAAGCTGGTTCATGTTTTTACATGGTATCTACATGCTGTGTTTCTAGTGCTGTGTGCTCACTCTTTGGTGGTTCAGTGCTCTGACCTGTGTTAACAGGCTGTTGTTTCTGATTTTTATAAGGTAAGGTTTTGTTAAGTAGCCCAGAAAGATCTCAGACTTACACATTGCACATACTGTGGCGCACGTGTACACACACACACACACACACACACACACACACACACACACACACACACACACACACACACACACGTAATTTTATGTGTTTTGTCTGCCTGTATGTCTGTACACCACATGTGTTCCTGGTCCCTAGAATTCAAAAGAAGGCATTAATTAATTTTATTAATTTAATTTAATAAATTTTTTTGATGTGCTCCCAAGATACCTCAGCATGTAAAGGTACTTGTTACCAAGCTTGGTGACCTGAGTTCAATCCCCAGGTTCACATAGTAGAAAGAGAAAACTGACTCCCACAAGTTGTCCACATGCATGTTGTAGAATGCTTGCATCCGCATACATACATAGATTCACATTATTCATAAAACACATAGGCATACCGTTAGCATTTAGGCATTATGCTGGCCTACCCTTGGGGACCTAGCAGGAGATATCATCAACCACAACCACTCCCTACCTGCATGTTCTTGCTAGCATTTCAGGCATCACGCTAGCCTGCCTCCAGGTCCCTTAGCTGTAGCCACTAAGAGTACCCCTTGCACACATGTGCTGTCAGCATTTAGGTAGATACCTGGCCAGCCCAGCATCCTACAATGATGATGTTTTGTAGTCTGCACATGAGCTACGTTGGGCAACCCTGCCCTAACCTCTTCTCTTCTGTTCTCCATCTCCAGAGGCCCGTCTCTCTCCCTCCACTTTTTCCATTCTCCTCCCCCAATAAAACCCTCTACATGAGCTCTGTCAAATGACATCTCTCTCCCACTGTTTTCTAAATTATTAATGCACTAAATTATAAATATAATATTTTAAAAGCCTAGAATATTGACAAAAATGTCCCTCACCCCAGAGAAAACCAAGATCCTTTCTCATTTATTTACCTAACATCATACAAATATGTACACATTATCCTAGTTTTCATGAACTGTCAACTTGCCACTGACTAAAATCAATAATCTGAAAAAAAAAAAAAAAAAAGAGTCTCACTTGAATGGTTGTCTTCATTGGACTGGTTTGTGGGCTTTTCAATGAGGGATTGTCTTGATTGCTAATTGATATAGGAGAGCCAAGACTGTTATGGGTGGAACCATTCCTGGGCAGATGATTCTGGGCTCTATAGGAAAGGTAGCCAAGCATGGGCCAGAAAACAAGCCAGCAAGTAACATTCCTCCATGGTTTCTGCTTCAAGATCTGCTTATGTTTCTCCTTTGATTTCCCTTGATGGGCTGTGAACTGGAAGTATAAATCCAATAAATGCTTTCCTCCCCTAAGTTACTTTTGGTCAGTTTTATCAGTGCACAGGAAGGGAACTAGGAGACACACACATAGTTGACATTTCCATGATGATCTTAGAATAGCATATCAAGTCTATATAAATGGCAGCTAAGTTTTTTATCCCCTTCCCAAAATATGTACTGATTTTCCTTTCCTTGTTTGGCTTGAGACTCATTATGTAGATCAGGCTAGCTTCAAACTCAGAGATCTGCCTTTTTTGCCTCCTGAGTACTGGGATTAAAGGCCTGCACCAACATACCCAACATCATAATTCCTTAATAAAATATTAAAATAATATGTTTGTGTTTGAAAATTAAATTGCCTACTTCTGTATATTTCTACAAAGTATAGTGTTGGTTTTGTTTCATATTACATTTAGAGACAGAGGGTTAAGCTCAGTGGTAGAACACGTGGCTAGCATGCTTGAAGCCCTGGTTCATCCCTACTACCACAGAAACACTATATTCCATCTTGGAAACATGCATGCAGGCAAAATAACAATAAACCTAAAGTAAAAATAAATTATTTTTAAGAAGCATTATAATAAACGAGGTGTGGCACTTACTTGTTGTCTTAGGGTTTTCTATTGCTGTGAATAGACATCATGATCTTGGCAACTCTTTTTTGTTTGTTTTTTGTTTGTTTTGGTCTCAAATTCACAGAGATCCCCCGTCTCTGCCTCCCGAGTGCTGGAATTTAAAGTCGTGCGCCACCACTGCCCAGCCAACCACAGCAACTCTTATTAAGGGAATATTTAATCAGGGTGGCTGGCTTACAGTTTCAGAGGTTCAGTCCATTATCATCATGATGGGAGCATGGCAGCGTGCAGACAGAGGTAGTGCTGGAGCTGAGAGTGCTACATCTTGCAGGCAACAAGAGGTATCCTGAGCATAAGAAACCTCAAAGCCTGTCCCCACAATGACACTTCCTTCAAAAAGGCTGTATCCACTCCAACAAAGCCATGTCTCCTAATAGTGCCACCCACTATGAGATTATGAGAACCAGTTACATTCAAACTACCAAACTTGTGATCCCAGCATGTAAAACAACTGAGATAGGAGGGTTGCAGGTTTTGGCTGTGTGTATGGAGGGTCAGTTGTATTAGCCTGGATTACATAGTGAGATCTTGTCTAAAACAAAGAACAGCCAGGTTTAATGGTGCACCCCTCTAATCACTCAAGGCAGGAGGGGTTTTTGTGACTTTGAGTCCAGTCTGTTTTACATAGGGAGTTGCAGGACATACATAGTGAGAACTTGTCTCAACATCTACACCCTCCAATAAAACAAAACAAAACAAAAAAATAGAACATTATAGTACAGTACAAGTCTTTGGCATGGAGACTTCTGGGTCTCCCCACCCCCAAGAGTATATATACTATTGCTGAATTCGCTTCCTTCCTTCCTTCCTTCCTTCCTTCCTTCCTTCCTTCCTTCCTTCCTTCCTCCCTCTCTCCCTCCCTCCCTCCCTCCCTCCCTTCCTTCCTTTCCTTTCCTTTCCCTTCCTTCCTTCCTTTCCCTTCTTTCCTTCCTTCCTCTCTTCTCCTTCCTTCCTTCCTTCCTTCCTTCCTTCCTGTTTTGTTTTTAGAAACAGGGTTTCTCTGTGTAGTCCTGACTGTCCTGGAACCAGGCTGGCCTCGAATTCAGAGATCCACCTTTTGTAATTTGTGCATGGCTTTTGTTTGAAAATGTAGGCTAAGTTCTGGAACAGGAAGGCAGAAGACTGCTGAGAGCAGAGCTCACCTTCTGTCTCACTGTTCCAAGATTTTCAGTCTTGATCTAAAATATACATGATCCTCTCAACAAAACCCTATCATGGAAACCTACCTGCTTCCCCAGAAGAAGGTTGAGAAATAAGCAGCAGAAGGAAGTTAACTTGGACATGCTCTTTGGAGCCTTAGCTTCTGTATGTCATCCATATTCATATCCTATTCCCTGTAGCAAATAATTCTGACTTAATATTGTGTTTCCACTGGTGGTTTGTTGTTATTGTTTTGTTTGCTTTTACTGTTATAGTCAGATTCCTTAGCAACTAGATAATAGGTTCACTATGAATGTTGACTTCTGGATATGTATATGGATTGATAGTTTGAGATAAATGAGCCTCTTTTAGAACTAATTGTTTTCTGAATGTCACAGACCATGAATTTAAAATGTTAGAATAATGTTTCCTAGTAAAATGTATGAGGGCATATTAAAAATCTTATTTGATATTGGCTGAAAATTTGTAATTTTAATAATTCTTTTACATGTTCAATATTAATGTTTATACTCAGAAATTAAATTGCCTATTTTCTTTCAGTCCTACATAAAAATTTGAGTGTCTGATTTTATTTTATTAGGACATTTAAAGTCATTAGATTAAAACACTTCTTTATTAAGCTTAAAGAAATGTTTAAAAACCTAAGATTTGGTTTCAGTGTGAGGTTAATACCAAAACATGTGTGATTTGCCCTCCTCGTTTCATTATAGAGTGACATTCCCACAGCCCAGAGGAAGCGGTTCACTCGAGTGGAAATGGCCCGAGTTCTCATGGAGAGAAACCAGTACAAAGAGAGACTGATGGAGCTTCAAGAAGCTGTTCGATGGACAGAGATGATTCGGTCTGTATGATGAGTGCCCTGATGTTCCCATGTTTTCATTAGATGCATAGGCTCCTTCACTGCCAACTAAAGTCCTGCTTAAGGGTTCATGCCATTTTGTTTATTCACTAGGAGAAACTTTCTCAGCTAACATTTAGATTAGTAATAGAACAAGATCAGAGATGGATAGTATAGCACCTTGGAGGATGCTACCATAATCTGTAAATGTTAATAATTGTTGCTACTTAGGAAAAATGGCCCTTTTTTTGGTTTTTTGTTTTGTTTTGTTTTGTTTTTGTTGTTGTTGTTTTTTCGAGACATGGTTTCTCTGTGTAGCTTTGGAGCCTATCCTGGCACTCGCTCTGGAGACCAGGCTGGCCTCGAACTCACAAGAGATCCGCTTGCCTCATTTTTTTTCAAGATTCACCCCTAGGCGTGCGCCACCAACGCCCGGCCACAATTAAATATTTCTAAATAAGAATTATCTTGATCTTGGTCGCTCTTCACAGCAATAGAACAGTGACTGAGACCGACATGCCTCCCGAGTGCTGGGATTAAAGCGTGCGCCACCAACGCCGGCTAAATGGCCTTTTTTTTTTTTTTTTTAAATGTGAAAATTGATATTATTCTGTCTCTGTAAATTTCACATAGGAGAATTATATTTAGTATCTTCCTGTAAAATATACTTGACTCCCCCTTTTCTCTTCATGCAAAATGTACCTTCTATTGGCATTTTTCAGTCAATTAGATCATTGTTTTTTATCATTAATATGTTTTAATGGTTCATATTAATAGAGTTAAGTGTCAGTATGTTCAGGTGTAATACAGTCATCAAATCCGGCCTCTCTATTCATTCTCCCCACCTGCTGTCCTCTGGTAATTACTGTTTTGCATTCAAGCTGACTTCCTTTTTACACTCTCACCTGTGAGAAGACACAGTCGTCCTTTACTGGGTCTTAACGCTCACATAGTGCTGTCATCTAGTGGTCAGTCTGGGTAACACCGTTCCTTCTTTAATTCAGAAATAGCTCTTGAAAAGTTTGCCCATTAACTGATATTCTTGAGGTTAGATTATATCACATCAAATTTATACATTAGTTTGTAAATCTAAACTCCAACCTTTACTTCCTTATAATATTACATAATTTTTAGCACCACTGAACTTATTAAGTGGCCTACCAGAGCAGTATACTTGTAAATCTGTTTTGTTAGTTAAGAGTGCAGGCAAAAAATAAAACTTCAGGTAAGGACAGAAATTTATAAAGCAGAATTTTAAAAAGGGAGCTAGAACGTATCTTTTCAATATTTTTTTCTTGCTTTGCCTTTTTTACACCCCACCCCCATCCCCTCCCCCAGGTAAGGTCTTGCTCCAAACTGGTCTGAAACTTGTGATCCTTCTACGCTCAGTTCCCTGAGTGCTGGGATTAGAGTTATGTACCATTATACCCAGCTTAAATACTTTAATATTGTTAGTCATAGTGGTCTACTCCTATAGTCTAGCCTCTATGAGGCTGCTTGTGAGCAAGAGTTCAGAGCTAGTCTGGACAGCATAGTGATACCTTGTTTCTTAACAACAGTTGTATCAACATTGAGGCTTGTTGGCTATTTGTCTAAAACAGGAACAATCTGACAAGAGTCTGAGCTCCTTAAGGAGGTCTAGGAATCTTATCTAAGCAGTGTTAGGTTTAGCAGGCTGTTTCATGAAACACCAGAGCAACTGTTTGCTAAATTTAATTGTTGACTCTGTGTATCCCATGAACTTCCTGGGTCTCTGGCTCTTTGGAGAAAAGAGTACAACACCTATCTAATAATACGTTTTTTGTTAACACAGGGCATCACGAGAAAATCCAGCCATGCAAGAAAAAAAAAGGTCAAGCATCTGGCAGTTGTGAGTATACATACTGAGGACCATAAGCATAGGAGATGTGTCAAGATGAGAACATTATACTGACTTTTCCTAGTTAAGAGGAAACAGCTAAACTGAAATTCTTCTCTTTAATATACAGCATGCCAACTCGGTAAGCTATGCTTGAGGACCCAAAGTGGGCTATCGTAAGCTGCATTGTGTTGGTTATGCATTTGGTGGAATCTTCTGCCAGTTTACATAAAACAGTGGGGAATTATTTGTAAAATTGACAATTACATGAATCCCCATCAAAGAAAAGACGATAAATTTAGTATTTGTACTGCTTGCTTTGTCTCTGTGTGTTAAACTTTTATTATTTTTATACCAGAAGTATTGTGTGTTTACCGAAGTTAAAACTTACCCTTTTAGGATTAGTCTGTTTACTGGAAGCATAAATATTTTTAAACTGTGGACATGAAAATAGTTGCTTAAATTTAGCTTGGAAAATTCATGATATGAGTTAACTTGGTGATGTGACTGTTCTAAGTGCTGCACACTAAGCTTCTGCTGTCATCACACAGTTGTTCCCTTGCTGCCTAACAACCACTGTGATATTATCCCCAATAGGAACTAGCTAAGGAACCTGTGTATTGTGTTAATTCCGTAGAAGCTTTCTATATGCAGGCGCATCACTTTCATTATGGAACTTGTGTATTAAAGAACAGGCATCTGGCATTCTAAGCAATGGTTTCTTTACCCTGAATGTCCAAGTTTGGCTGTGACTGACTGCTCAGGCTGTGGTATAACTATAAAAACTGGTTTTGCTAATGTCTAACTCACTGCCTGGAGCATAAAAAATTATGGAAAATCGGGGATTGGTTTTCACAGTGCATGTAATAAATATACTTGTGGATTTTGTTTGTTTGCTTGTTTTATTTTATTAGTTTCAGCCGACTTTTTAGCTCTTCAAGTAATACAACAAAGAAGCCTGAACCCCCCGTGAATCTGAAGTACAATGCACCCACTTCTCACGTGACTCCCTCCGTAAAGAAAAGGAGCAGCACCTTATCTCAGCTCCCTGGTGATAAGTCCAAGGCATTTGATTTCCTTAGTGAGGAGTAAGTATTGCCAGAAATGGTCATGCCAAGAGTAAGTTCATAGTTAGAATCTCTCCCCCTTACAACACAGGAGTTCATATAACACTAAAGAACTATTTCTAGCCAGACGTAATAGCTTAGCCTGTTAATCCCAGGGTGCTGATGCAGAAGGATCATCACTAGTTCATGTCCAGCCCAATCTGTATAGACAATTCAGGCTAGCATTAGCTATACACTTAGCCTCATCTTAAAGAACAAAGGAAATTATTTTGTGGGGGTGGGGTTGTGGAGAGAAGAAGAAAAAAGAACATGGGTTTTTGTATCATGGATGGATGCCTTTAAGTAAATTACCTGTAGGACTAAGTAATGTAATCCTAAATCTGTGGAAACTGAGTCAGGCAGATTGCAATTTTGAGGACATCCTGGGCCACAGGGTAAGACTTTACACCCAAAATGCATGAATGACTTGTAGCCAGTACTTACGAAAGTTGCACTTCAGGACTAGTGCAGGCTTAGCAGGTAAGGGGGCTTGCACCAAGCTTGGTAAACTAAGATTGGTTCCTGGGTCCCATGTTTGGAAGGAGAGAATTCTACAAGTTGTTCCCTGAGCACCTCAGGCACACCATGGCACACATTCAAACATGCACACACACTGGATAAATAAAATGTAATACACATTTTTGAACAAAGAAAATTGCACTTCATAGTTTTCATAAGGAAAATGAATTTTTGTTGACACAACAGTATTGATAAATATCAATAGAAATACTGGATACTTAATTTAATCCTTAGTGTTTTAACATTTGCTTTGGTTGTCAAAAGGACTTGGTTTTCCCTTCTGACTCTACATGTGGACAGATTCATCTCTCAGAGCCCATCTTTTTTTCCTCTCTGAAAAATTATTTCAAAGGTGTTAGGTTAATATTGTACATTATGTGTAGTACTGACATACCAGTAGATTTTGTAAACTATGATTTATACAGAAAGTCACCTCACAAAAATTTAAATGACCAAAAGAAAGAGAAATTATTTTTAGAATCATTTTTGTATTTTACTCACGCTTACTAAGTCAGTTTGCCTTTTTGTCTTCTAAAATGAATGAATAGGAGCTAAAGAGATGGCTCAGAGGTTAAAAACACTGCTGTTCTTCCAAAGGACCTGTGTTTGGTTCCCAGCACCCACATGGTGGCTCGCAATGATCTGAAACTTCAGTCCCAGGGAATCCAATGCTGTCTTCTGGCTTCTGAGGACACCAGGCATTCAAATGGTGCATAGGCATCCATGTAGGCAAAACACATAAAATAATTAAATATTTTTTTAAAAAAGAGTGAAATAGTGAGTAGAATCTAAAAGTTTAATTTATATCACCCTCCTAAGAATACTATGGCACAATATCGGGCATTAGAAAATTCTCGGTATTTGTTAAAAAAGAAAAGGAAGATCCTAAATTACTTCAGAACTTTTTCCTTTCATATATAGCATCTGAAACCCCATAGTTTGATGACTAATAACTAACTCAGTTTCATACAACGTGCTGCTCCCACCAGCAGAAGGCTGTTTTTACAAACGTGGAAAGATCAGCTTTGGTATAATCCTTGTGTTCCAGTGTGTATGTGTGTGGGCGTCATATACCCCAGGGTGGTCTTGAATTCTCTGTGAAGTTAAGGTCGACTCAAATGCTGGGATTAGAGGTTTTATTGGATTCACTTAATTAAAATTGCAAATGTCTTTTTTTTTCTTTTTGTTTTTTAGAACTGAGGCTAGTTTAGCTTCCCGAAGAGAGCAGAAGAGAGAGCAGTACCGGCAGGTGAAGGCGCATGTTCAGAAGGAAGACGGCCGAGTACAAGCTTTCGGCTGGAGTCTGCCCCAAAAGTACAAACAGGTGACTTGGGAATGTGATGCAAGTGTCTAGCAGGAAATGCAGGTGAACTGAAAATAATATCATGATTTTCTCATTTCAGCCTTCTTGGACTTGGCACATTTAGAGAAATTTAGAGACTAGGTGTTTTCAGGCAATTTTTAGAGCCCTATCATGTAAACAAAACATTTTAGGCCTACACTCCTAAAAGACCAAGCATTTTTTTTATACAAACATGTACTCATGTGCACATGTGTGATTGTGAACTTCTACTTCCTGTTGAACTTGTCTGTAATTGCTACTTGAGGTTTTGCTTATTTTTCAAGTAAGAATGACAGAATCAAGCTGAACATGATTTTAGGAGCAAATATGCAACAACCATGCTTGCCCCTGTCTCAGTGGTTCTGTAAGTTCAGTGTTAATGGGGCTTACTAATATGTGTCCCCCTCCATTAGGTGGCCAATGGTCAAGGGGAAAATAAGATGAAAAATCTTCCCGTCCCTGTCTATCTCAGACCACTAGATGAAAAAGACTCGTCTATGAAGGTAAGCTGATAGTGACACCTTTGACTTCCCAAACTCTAGGTAGAACCCCCACAAACAATATTCAAATTGTGTTTTTTATAGCAAAATGATTGCTCATTTTAAAATGTGATAATTTTTTATATTTTGAGACAGAATCTCTATATAATCTGGGATGGTCTTGAACTCCTTTTTTTCTTCCATGTTTTGGCCTCAAACCCTTTATCTCTGCCTTATTCTCCTAAGTGCTGTTATTTTAGGCATGTGCCACCACAGCCAATGTGTAGCATTAGAGTATATTAACGTACCCATGGTTCTACCTTTAGTTATTTTAAGAAAAAGTGAAATTTTCTTAGTATTTATAGAGAAAAAAAAAAAACAAACAAACCATAATACCTTTCTCTCCTGCCCCTACCCCCGAAAAGCTGTGGTGTGCCGTAGGTGTCAATTTATCTGGTGGCAAGACCAGAGACGGTGGTTCTGTTGTTGGAGCAAGTGTATTTTACAAGGATGTTGCTGGTCTGGACACTGAAGGCAGTAAACAGCGAAGTGCGTCTCAGAGTAGCTTAGATAAGTTGGATCAAGAACTCAAGGTAAGTGCGCAGCTTATTTGACCTCGTTTATGAGAGTAGGAGGTCAGCTCTTAAATGCAAAACTTATTTGAGGCAACTTGTAGTGAGGATTACTGTGAATTTGCTGTTTTTCCCCATATATCCCTTTAATATTCATTTTATTGAGGTATTATTTACATATATTCAAGTGACTACAGTTCCATTTTGCCAAATGTATGAGACCACTACTACAATGAAGATACTGACTTTTTTTATCACCAATCTGCTTAACTACTTAGTTTTAGTCTAGTTATACTGATAAACAATTGTAGTTTGACCCTTCCAAGTAATCTGGAAATAATTTGAAATAATACTGCATTTTAGTGTAAGAACACAGTCTTAGGGATATTTTCATATTCATATAATTTTAAATATTTTCCTCTGCCTACTCAGGAACAGCAGAAAGAATTAAAAAATCAAGAGGAGTTGTCCAGTCAAGTCTGGATCTGTACCAGCACTCATGCAGCTACAAAGGTTATCATCATTGATGCTATTCAGCCTGGCAACATCCTAGATAGTTTCACCGTTTGTAATTCTCATGTTCTGTGCATTGCAAGTGTCCCAGGTAAAGCCAGTTTCTGCCTCCTCCCTCTCTATATCTACACTTCCTTCCCAGTGGGAATGGGTGTGACTGATAGAATTGTGCTTCTGTGCTTCCTGTTACAGGTCCTATGTGCTAGTAAGAGGTTTAAAGTAAACTGAAAGTCATTGAACAACAGTGTGTTCTTTAACTATTGAAGGATAGTGTGAAGAATATTAAAAAATGGCAATATGAGAAGATAGCTGGTTGATAGAGGATGGTGAGCTCCCTAGACTAATTACTACAGGAAGGCCACCTGAACTTCTGGAATCCATGTGTAAAATGAAAACAATAATTCAGAAATATTAGTCAGCCATAAAAGAAATGACATTCTTTTTCCCCCTGTTATTTAATATGTTTTTTTAATTGAGACAGCCTAAACTACATAGTGAGATTCTGTTTCCAAAAGAAAAACAAAAAGGCTAAACTGACAACTTTTATATCATTTGAAAAAATAAACTTTTGAGGTCTATCCCAATACACCTTCCCTAGTAGCCACACATCATTGGAAATGCCTCATATAATAGCTTGTGGTTTTGCCCGACTCACAGGACTGCTTGTTAAGTCTATGAAAAGGAGGAACTACTACAAGACATCTCAAACAACAACAACAAAACCTACTTTAAAATAAATTTTAAAGCATGTGGCGGTGGCACATGTCTTTAAGCCTTTAATCTAGTACTTGGGAGGCAAGGCAGATGGATCTCAGAGGCCAGACTGGTCTACAGATCTTACAGGACAGCAGGGGCTATATAGAGAAACTCTGTTTTGAAAAGAAAAAAAAAAAAGTAATAAAATAAAACAGTATCTTCTGATGTGTTAGAAATGAAAATGATTTTTCATTGTAAGTGCTTGATTTTTTTTGTTTTGTTTTATTTTTCAAGACAGGATTTCCCTGTAGCTTTGGAGCCTGTCCTAGAACTGGCTCTGTAGACTAGGCTGGTCTCAAACTCACAGTTATCCATCTGTCTGACTCTGCCTACCAAGTATGCCACCCACCACCTGGCTAAAAAATGATTTTTTTTAAATGTATTTTCTTTGTATGAGTTTTTCCTTTATGTACATTGTATACATGTCTGTTGTCTGCGAAGGCCAAAAGAAGGCATTAGATTCCCCATGGTAAGGGAGTTACAGATAGTTGTGAGCTTCCATACGACTGCTGGGAATCTAACCCTAGTCCTCTGCTAGTGCTCTTAACCATTAATCCATCTCCAGCACCCCCCCCCAGGGTTTTTTGTTTGTTTTTTTAAGGAAAATTTTTATCATATTTTACTTATTTGTGTGGTAATGGAGAGGTCATGATACTACAATGCTCATTTTGAAGATCAGAAAATAACTCTGAAGAGTTGGTTCTCTCCTTCCATGTGGGCATTGGGAATCAAACTCCAGATCATCAGGCTCAACAGCAGGCCCCTTTATCTGCTAAACCAGCTCACTCCCTTCCCCTTTTCCTGACTTGATGTTACTACTTGTTTTAACCTCCTGTAGCTGCTGAGGAGCTCATTAGAGCAAAGGTGGCTCAATCTGTTTCTCAAGTTGTACTTTGCCCAATTTCTAGTTAGTATAAAAAAAATTCTTGGGAATTTTATGTAGGTAGGATCCAAGATAGTATTTCCAGATCTTTGTTGAATACAATGACCTGAGAACTTGCTCTTGTCAAATGGTAATGCCAAGACTCAAATTGGCTCTCCTTATTTTCTTGATTTTATTTGTATGAGTAAATACTGCTGAAACTTGAGCTGTTGATACTTACTCTAAAATTAGATCCTTTTTGATTTAACCTATTTCTACTTTGAAAAAAAATGTTCAAAATTGATATCCTGATGTTCAAAATTGATAAGATATTGCTCTCTACAATTTTAACCTTTGCCCAAATATGAGAACTGCTCAGTAAAGTTGGAAGTGTCAGAAAAAAAAAAAAAAAAAAAAAAACAAGTAGAAATGTAGGAGGCAGTGATGTGTCCCGGTGAGGCGGAAGGTCAGCTTCAGTGTGGCTAGCATGTAATGCCAGCCCTCAGGGAGCCAAGGCAAACTGATAACCAGTGAAGGCCAGCCCCACCCTATGTAGCAAAATGCTGTCTCAATCTCTTCCCCAAAAGGGGGAAATTTTTCAGATGAAAGTATAAATTAATAGATACAGTTAACAGAGTTAACTTGAATTAATGTGTTTTTGTGTTTGTGGGGAGTGAAGCCAGGATATTAAGTTGAATATGATGCATGATTTACATGAATTTTTGGTCCCATGTTAACTGATTATATTGTATATTGGCTATTTGACCACTAATTAGTTTTCTTTTTTACTTACTGTGTAAATAGTTACTAATTCCTGAAATATGGGGCCCTTTTCAGTCTTGAAAATTTTTGTTTTTACTGTATATGGTGTGGTATGTAGAGAGACTGCCTATGCCATGGCATGGTTATAGAGGTCAGAGGACTCTATGGAGTTGGTTCTCTCCTTCCATCTTAAAATGGTTCCAGGGATCAGACTTGGGGCACCAGGCTTGTGCAGCAGGTGCTTTGCCAACTGAGCATCTTGCTATCATCTTTTCTGTTTTGTATTATTTGTGGTGGTGTCTGCCTATAATCCCAGCTTTTGAGAGGTGGAGACAGGAGGATCAGGACTCTTAAGGTCAGCCTTGACTACAAAAAGTTCAAGGCCAATGTGGATCAAGTGAAACCTTGTCTCCAAAAATCACACCCTCATATTTTTGTCTAAGGTTAATAAATCCATATTATAAAAACTTTTTAATTTATTACTGTGTGTGAGTGTGACCCATGCCACGGTGCATGTATAGAAACCAGAGGACATCTTTGGGGAGTTGGTTTTATCTTCCCACTGGTGGGTTATAGTGACCAAACTCAGGTCATCAGGTCTGTGCAGCAGATGCTTTTTTACCTTCTGTCCATATTGCCTACCCTATCTAATACAAAATAAAAAAAATAAAAAAACAGGTATTTCATTAGAATATGAACGAATACAAATGGTATTTTACCTCTAAATTAATTTTTCATTTTATCAAGATTACTTTAAATAAATTTAACACTGCCTCTTGGTGTATTCTAGTAGCTGTATGTTTCACCTGTGTACTCTCATTTCAGGCCTCAGGTTGCTTTACTAGAAAAAAGGTGCTACTTGGTTTAGTGGGTATTAAGAGAAAGTTGCTTGTTTTAGGAGCTCGGGAAACAGACTACCCTGCCGGAGAAGAACTTTCTGAGTCTGGTCAGGTGGACAAAGCATCGTTGTGTGGAAGCATGACCAGCAACAGCTCTGCAGAGATGGACAGCCTGCTGGGAGGCATCACGGTGGTTGGGTGCTCCACAGAAGGAGTGACAGGAACTGCCACTTCCCCCAGTACCAACGGTGCTTCTCCAGTGATAGAAAAGCCACCAGGTACACCTGTGGAGACTCTGAGCCTATCCTGAGAATGCCACATTACAGACTTGCCAACCTTAAAGTAGCCAGGGTGAAAGAGCTGAAAAGAAGGTGCTGTAGTGACTGTGAGAAGGAGTTCTCCATGTCACTGCAGTGCCAAGGAGGGAGTCATGGAGTAGAGTATTGGAAAGTATTGGAGTAGAAAAACTCATTCAGCATAGAATGTTTGTTTTTTTAGAAATGGAAGCTGAAAATAGTGAGGTTGATGAAAATGTTCCAACAGCAGAAGAAGCAACTGAAGCCACAGAGGGCAATGCAGGGTCCAGTGAAGACACTGTGGATATCTCCCAACCTGGTGTGTACACAGAACACGTGTTTACAGATCCTCTGGGAGTTCAGATCCCAGAAGACCTCTCCCCGGTGTTTCAGTCAAGGTATGCATCCTAAATCAGTATTGGGACAATCTGCACAAATAAAAAGAATCAAAATAGTGTCAAATAGTCAGAATGCCCACTTAATTGTCATTCTTATAGGAAACTGAAAGATGCTTTATTCTCTTATTCATTCTCTTTGGAGATTTTTCCATCCATTTCTTAACTATATTTTCTAACATTTAAAAAAAGAAACGAAAACCGTACCCTTGTCCATATGGTATATTGGTCCAAGTCTTCCTGGTGTTGTTACTGTCTTCATTGTGGTGTTCTGACTTCCATTCTACCAATGACTCTAGTTGTTGGTTTGTTTGTTTGTTTTTCCTCCATATTTACTCCCACTCCATTTATCATCAAAATTAGCCATTGTTTAAATTTGTCATTGTTTGGTTTTTCCCAAAATAAGACTTGAAGTAGCCCTTTTGAATTTACTTCTCATGCAGATTTTGTTGTTGAACCCTCTGCTTTAAAGGACTGTTTAATTCAGAGCCATTTAGTACATATTTCCATCCCCTAAGATACAGTTCTTTGTAAACTGGTCTTTTCTGCGATTTATTTTTCTTAGTATATAGAGCAACCAAGAGTCTATTAGCATTTATAATTAACTTCAGAATAAAGCCATGTTTTGAATTTGATAGCCCAGTTTTATATTGTCTACTTACTATGCCTTGACAACTCCAAAAAAGGGGTTTAAATGGAATATAAACATGTTTTACTATAATTGATTTTATAAATTAATTATACGTTAAAAAATTATACATCAGCTTCCTCTGGGGGTGAGTGGTTTTAAAACAAACTATCTCTCCCTTTTCTGTTCCACCCACCCCAGAAAAAACTGTCAAAAAATGTCAGAATAATTAATAAGAAAACCATAACTTTTTCTATTATGTTTTGTTTTGGTTGGTTTTTGGCTTTTTTTCTTTTTGAAAACCGTGATTAAAGTCTTAGATATTAACTTATGTGTATTATACCCTTTATCCACTTTGAACTTTAGTTAGTATTTTTGGTACAGTAGTTTAACTACTTCATGTGTAAGCATTTAACATTGGCTTTTCTGGAATCTCAGTGTTTGTTCATTGGGGTAAGCTTAAATATAGAACTCTTTATTCCTGAAAACTGAAGCTAATATGTATACTCAGTGTGGGTTTTTTTTCCCCTTGTGCTTCATTTTCCCAGTAATGAGTCAGATGTGTACAAAGATCAAATATCAGTATTGCCAAATGAGCAAGACCTGGTGAGAGAAGAAGCTCAGAAAATGAGCAGTCTTTTACCAACCATGTGGCTTGGAGCTCAAAATGGCTGGTAAGTACCAGCATCCTAATATGACAATATCCTGATTCTTCTGCTTCTGCATTTGAAATTCAAAAATGAGCCAGACATGGTAGTTCAGGCCTGTAATCTCAGCACTTGTGAGGTTGGGGATGAGAATTGCAAGGGCCACAGAACCTTCCGTGTTAACCTTGGCTATGTCGAAAAGTGGGACCCCTTCATGAAAACAAAAACCCTAAGCAAAGTATAAGTGAAATATAGTAAGCATAAATAGAAACAAAAAGTGTAGATTAGTACAAAAACTTTATACATACACATAAAATTTGAAGTTTTTTTTGCAACTTTTGTAAACTGGACTTCCATTAGTTTTAAATGATAGCTTTTTTCTTTGTCACAGAATGTTCAAAGGTAAGAAGGTATTTTTAAAACGGAGTCAGATATGGTGGTACATGCCTATAACCTCAGCACACAGAATGCTGAGACAGGAGGATTATAAATTTTAGGATAGCTTGGCCTAAAACAAGATCCTATCCCCCAAAAAATACTTAAATCTGGTATAGAATTAAGAACAAATCAGGCAGGAGAGATGTCTCAGAGGTTAAGAGCGCTGGCTACTCTTCCAGAGGTCCTGAGTTCATTTCCCAGCAGCCACATGGTGGCTCACAACCATCCCTTATGAGATCTGGTGCCCTCTTCTGGCCTGCAGACATACATGCAGACAGAACACTGTATACATAATAAATAGATCTAAAAAAAAAAAAAAAAACCATTCGCCAGGTGGGGTTGACAGTGGCAGTGGTGGTACATGCCTTTAATCACAGCACTCGGGAGGCAGAGGCAGGTGGATCTCTGTGAATACGAACCAAGTCTACAGAGTGAATTCCAGGACAAGCTCCAAAGCTACACAGAGAAACCCTGTCTCAAAAAACGAAAAAGTTTTTGTTTTGTTTTGTTTTGTTTTTGAGTAAATTATGCTGGGCAGCGGTGGTGCACGCCTTTAATCCCAGCACTCAAGAGGCAGGTGGATCTCTGTGAGTTCGAGGCCAGCCTGGTCACCAGAGCGAGTGCCAGGATAGGCTCCAAAGCTACACAGAGAAACCCTGTCTTGAAACACCCCCCCCCCAAAAAAAAGAGGCAGAGGCAGGCAGATCTCTGAGTTCCAGGACAGTCAGGACTACACAGATGATAAACCTTGTCTCTCTCACAGAGAGGGGGGTGGGAGAGAAGGAAGGAGAGGGAGGGAGGAAGGAAGGAGAGAGGGATAGAGAGAGACAGAGAGAGAGAGAGAGAGAGAGAGAGAGAGAGAGAGAGAGAGAGAGAGAGAGAGAGAGAATAAAAATATGAGTCTTCGGAGATGGCTCATTGGTTAAGAGTACTTGCTGCTCTTGTAGAAGATTCAGTTCAGTTCCCAGCACATGACACATGACAACTCACAAATGCCTATAACTCTGGTCCCAGGCCTCCACAGTTTCCAAGGAGGCACATGGTACACAGACATACATGTGGGCAAACACACACATATTATTTTAAAAATCTTTTTTAGAAAGGAATAAATCATAATTTGAAAGTTCAGAGGATGATAATTTATATTACATAGTTTGTTCACTTTTTTTCCTCTTTGACACAGGTTTTCGTGTGTAGCATATGTAACATGGCTGTCCTGGAGCTTGCTCTATAAGACCAGGCTGATCTTGAACTCAGATCTGCCTGCCTCAGTCTCCTGAGTTAGGATTAAAGGTGTAGGCCACTATACCTGGCACAGTTTATTCATTTATTAATACTGTGGGCCCTCTTATAGAACAGGGTATTTCCAAAGGTTAAGCAGGGTCACTATGTATCTTTTCCATAGGAATCTGACTTAGCCTGCAGACTATAGTCAGCTACTGTCTGAGCTGAATCACGCTATCATTCAAAGTTCAGTGTAATAGAAATGTAGGATTATTCATGGAAAGGGTTTATGCAGAAATGTTAAGGCATGGGGCAACCTAAAGTTAGCTGGTGTCATTGGTTAATACTGTGGTATCAATACTAATTCTAGCTTTTTGTTTTTCATATGTTTCTGTTTGTGTAAATAGCCTGTTTCTCAGTCTTAGGCACTCGTTCTCTCTCCTCCCTTCCTCCTTCCCCCCTCTTCCTCTCCCCCCTCCTCTCTTGCTATCCCTTCTTCTTTCTCTTTTCATACAAAAGTATCAAGCCCTTTTCCTAAACATTGAATGGTACCCTGCTTTCCTCTTGGGAGTGCCTGTAGTCACTGTTAGACAAAAACATTGATGATAGCCTATGCCTTAACAGTCTTGACTTTATTCCTGCAGTTTGTATGTCCATTCATCTGTAGCCCAGTGGAGGAAATGTCTCCATTCCATTAAGCTTAAAGACTCAATTCTCAGTATTGTGTAAGTAGAATTTTTTAAATTGTTCTTTTTAAAAGTTTTGATTTTGGTATAAAATAGATTATAAGACTATTACAGTTAACATGTATCTCATGATAAATCAATATACAAGCTTGATTTATTTGCTTGTTGGTTTTAACCATTATCTTAGTGACTTTCCTATTGCTGTGATGAAACACCATGGCCAAGGCAACTTACAGAAGGAAGGGTTTATTTGGGCCTATAGTTCCAGAGGAATAAGAGTCCATCATGGCGGGGCTGGAGAGATGGCTCAGAGGTTAAGAGCACTCTTCCAGAGGTCCTGAGTTCAATTCCCAGCAACCATATGGTGGCTCACAACCATCAGTTATGAGATCTAGTGCCCTCTTCTGGTGTGCAGATAGACATGGAAGCAGAATGTTGCATAATAAATAAATAAATAAATAAATAAATAAATAAATAAATAAAGGAGTCCACAGGGGTCCAGACCAGGCTGGTGAAACCCACAGAAACAACTGAACTGAACATCAGAGAACTCTTGCTCCCCAGACTGATAGCTGGAATACCAGCATGGGACTGATCCAGATCCCAGGAACATGGGTTTCTGTGAGGAAACCTTGGAAATCTGCAGGACCTCCTGTAGAAGTTCAGTACTTATCCCTAGCATAGGTGTGGACTTTGGGAGCCCATTCCACATACAGGGATACTCCCTGAGCCAAGACACACGGGGGTGGGCCTAGGCCCTATCCCAAAGGACATGATAGACTCTGATGACACCCTATGGAAGGCCTCATCATCCAGAGGGGGCAGAAAGGATATGTGATAGATAGGGTTTTAGATGGGGTGGGGGTAGTGGTAGGGGAGGATGGGAGGGAGAAGGGAACTGGGATTGTCAAGTAAATCAATCCTGTTTCTAATTCAAATTTTAAAAAAGTTGAAAAAAAAGAGTCCATCATGGCAGTAAGCAGGCTGGAGCAGGATGCTGAGGGCTCACAGCTTGGCTGCTAGTAGGAAGCAGAGAGAGCAAACTAACAATGATGCAAGTCTTTTGAACTCTGAAAGCCAGCCTCCAGTGATACACTTCCTCCACAAGGCCTCACTTCCCAAACACCACCACCAACTAGGGACCAAGTATTCAAATACCCGTGACTATGGGAGATAGCTCATTCAACCCACCACAACCATTTAAATGGAACTAGACAAACTGAATGAAAATGAGATTCTATAGTGGGAAGAAGATAGAAAGACTACTAGTCATTCAAGTAGAAGAGAAAACTTTCCACATTGAATTGTCACTTCAGAAGTTCTGTTTTTGTTTCAGACTATTCTTCATAGCTTGGAAATCGATTGGGTCATTGGTTTGCTAATCCTGTTTCATATGTTGACTGGCAAAGTTCCAACAGTTTGTTCCTAAATCTACAGGACTGACTATGTTAGTTCCAGTCAAGATGTGTGTTTAGTCTGTTGAGGTGTAGTAGGATGAGGAGCCTTGAGCTAGAAAGCAAAACACCTAAGATAATCTCACATGCTGTGCATTAGTCTCTGTGACACATTTCCGTAACAAGATGCTCATAGTGAAGACAGGAGCATGTCAAGTGCTGTGTCAGTCCCTCATCACAAACTGGCTCTTTAAGAGGCTCCACACCAGCTCAATAACACATGGTCCATTCTGTGCTCTTAAGTGGAGGTTCTGAAATTCTTTTTCCTGTTTGCAGACACGTGAAAGGGATTGTGCTAGTGGCCCTGGCTGATGGCACCCTTGCAATCTTCCACAGAGGAGTTGGTGAGTTTTTATAATGTTGTACACCGTGTTGCTTTGCAGAGCATTTTCAAGTAGATTGGCTTACTTTATTTGAAAGAAATGATACCTAACAAGAGAATGAAGTTTTAAGTGGAATGTTGGTGATATGTATCGGTGAATATATGGATGCTTTTGTGGGGGTATGCACTAGGTGTTCCTGATAGGCAAGTATATGTTACACAATGAGTATAGAATTCAATATTTTCTGTTCATATAATAAATCTGTATATATACAGATTTGTGTATATGTTTATGTTGTGTGTGCATGAGCGTTCCTGTGTGTGAATATGGGCCTGCATGTGCCATTGTATGTGGTGTGTATGTGTAGGTCACAGAACAACCTTGTGTTGGTTATTACCTCCTTACCTTGCTTTAGATAGGGTCTTTTGTTATTTACTGATGTGTATGCCAGGCTAGCTGACCTCCAAGTTTCTAGAAATTCTCCTGTTTCCAGCTCCTAGGAGAGCTGAGATAAGAGAGACATGCTACTGTTCTGTTTTACAGAGATTTTGGGAATCTAAGCCCAACTCCTCACACTTACCCAACAAGCACTTTATCTGCTGAGCCATCTTCCCTGCTTTCTTGATGCCCTTATATAGTGTGATACAGCAAATTTCTTATATATACTTAATTAGAAAATGTTTGGCAAGGATAATTTTCTTTTATCCCTTTTTTGTTTGATTTTTAAAGACAGGGTTTCACTATGTAGCCGTGGCTAGCCTGGAACTTGCCATATAGATCAGGCTGGCCTTGAGTTTACCTGTTTTTGCTTCCTGAGTGCTGGGATTAAAAGGCCATCACACCCAGCCTTATCCTATTTTTTAAAAATAGTTTCCATCTACTTCATTTAAGACAAATTTGTTGTGTTTTGTTTAAGAAATGGTTTTGTTTAAGAAATGTTAAGAACTAAGACAGTCTTCTTGTCTTAGTTTCCCAAGTATTGGAACTACAAATATGTGCCTAGCTTTAAAACTTTTTTTTTTTTTTTTTAGATTTATTAACTTTGGGTGGGCTCGGTTAAAGACTGGGTTTCTCTGTAGCTTTAGAGCCTGGCCACAAACTCAAAGAGATCCACCTGTCTCTGCCTCCTCAGTGCTGGGATGGTGTGTACACCACCATCTCCCGGCTATTTACTTCTTTTTAAATCTATTTGTGTATATGTATTTATGAGCACTACAAGTATACGTGTGCCCACAGAGGCCAGAGGACATCAGTTGCATTGGAACTGTAATTACAAGTAATTGTGAATCATCTATTGTGGGGGCTAGCAACCAAGCATGGGTCCTCTGCAAGAGCAGTAAATGCTCTTAACATTTCCAGCCCCTTAGTCCTCCAAATATCTTTCAGCTGAATAAAGTTTAGTCATCTTTCATGTCACATTACTTCTCTGACCACAGACAGAGATGTAGTGACTTGAGAAAATCTGCCTTGAACAGATTGAATTAAGGAAAATATGTATCATCATAACTCCTTGCTATGTATGTCATCCAAAATAATTATTCACTTGGTTGTTAGATAAAGGAAATGTGAAAATATAGACTAATTTGGGTTTTAATGAACGTCTTCTCCTTGTTTGCATACATATGTGTTAGGTAGATGATACTTGGACTCCACGAACTGATTCATATGTAGAGATTGCTTGCTAATGACTAAGTCAGCAGAGAAAGAAGGGGCTGTATTTTGCTTTGTTCTGGTCTTCTTCAGCATCACAAGGTCATATGAGGAAGGTTCTGCTGTCATCTTCATTACTTAAATGTGGAAAGATAGGTTAGGCCAGCATCTTAATCACTTATTCATAGACCCTTAGTAAGTCAGTGAAAGAGACTAGAAAAAAATGGGATAGTAGAAGTTTTGATAAAGAGAATAAAAATCATACTGGCAGAATAAAACAAAATTGCATGTAAAAAGATCAGTATAAAGTCCTCCTATTGGGTTCAAGAGATTTCTAAGGCCTCAGCATTATCAAAAACTTTAGAAGTCCAGCTTCTAAAATTTTTCACTCAAGGTTCAAAAATAGGAACTACAAATAAGTGAAGGAACTAAAATCTGAGGGGAAAGGGAATTGACTCACACACAATTGCTCCTCTGCATGTTCTTTTAATCTTCTACTGCTCTTTTTCTCTCTTGCTGTTCTTTCTCTGTTTTCTGTCTCTGTTTCTTTCTTCCCAGTTCTTGTGAGTAGAGGCATATACAGTAATTCTTTTTACAATACAATGTGAGGCTTGAGTTTCTCAGGGTCAGCAAGGCAGATAAGATTTACACACAGAGCAATAAACTAAAACTGCTAGGAGAAACTTTTAGCATCAATTGCTTAGGGATGTAGATCAAAGAGAGGGTCTAAGTTTAATTTGTACAGGAAACAAAACCTGGCACCTTCCAGTGTCCTAGCCTCAGTGGTGGCACAGGCCTATTGGAAAGTTTACTTTTCCCTGAGGATGAACAAATGGGCTGATTACCTTTGTCTTATCTTCTCAGGGGAAACAGGAGGGAGTAGTAAATCTCTGAGCTAAAATCTTGAGTTAATAAAACAAGAAGTTTGAGAATCTTTTAGTGCAAGGTTAGTTTAGGTTATCGCTTCTCTGCCAGTGAGGTAGAACCAGGGCATGCTTATTTTTTTCTATCCATCTAAGTAGCTATGAATCAACAACTTTAGATATGTAGTAATTCTATATCTTGGATTATCTGGGAATGTCTTAGATGGGATGCTTTTTGCCTGGGCCCTAAACACTGACTAAATATCTGTCATAAAGATAATTGCAGGAAGAGAGATCTCTGCAATTACAATGGAGAGGGGAACAAGGACCTGATAGTGGGAAACAGGCCTCACTCATAGCTAAGGAATGTAATCAGTAAACTAGGATCTGTTAATGGAGAACAGGTTTTACACATAGCTAGAGAGTGTAATTAGTAAATGGGAGAAATTTGTTCCCAGGAAATGGATCAGATAGTGCTAAACTGTGGAAAGTAAATCCCAAGTTTGTTACAGAAAGGAATAAGCTTCAGGAAGAATCTATAGCAAGAAACAGCCAATTCATTTACAAAATTATAATGCCAAATACAGCTTTTGTACTGGTTTCATCCATCAAGAGAACCCTTAGTTCTCCTGAGTTATCTCATGATACATTGGCTATATAATTACTGTGTGATCTTGCAGCTTGTAGCACAGAATTACCTAATGGTTGACTATCAGCTCATTAAGAGGTGGTTAACACTTAAAGCCTGCAGAAATACAGTGTCTATCACAGGCTGGTGGTGATCCTTCCTACTAAAGCATATGCAGTGGGGTCAACAAAGTGGGCTATCGTGAAGGGTTTGTAAAGGACGATAGGTTAACGTGGTAGAAAGTTGGGCAGTGGTAGCACACGCCTTTAACCCCAGCACTCAGGGTTGTAATTCATTTAAAAGCTCTGGGAAGAAAAGTCACGCCATGCAACAAGGCTCACACAGGTTTATTTGAAGAAGAGAGAGAAGGGGACAGAGACTGGTCCATGGGAACAAAAGTGGTAGAAGAGAAAGGGTGGAGGAGGGAAAGAGAAAGAGTGGGGAGGTGGGCAAGGCCGACCTTTTAACAAAGGAACTAAGCGAATGTGCACAGGTGGTGCTCTTAGTGGCTGCAGCTGAGGAGTATCCTGTCAGGACCCTAAGGGCAGGCCAGTACAGATGCCTGAATACTAACACTCAGGAAGCAGAGGCAGATGGCTCTCTGTGAGTTCAAGGCCAATTTGGCCTACAGAGCTACTTCCAGGACAGCCAGATCTATACAAAGAAACCCTGTCTCCAAAAAAAAAAAAAAAAAAAAACAAGACATAGAAGTGTAACAAAGTCAAGGTTATGTGCAATAGAATGTTCCCTGTCCCAGTAGCAACTACCAAATAAACACACTGAGACTTAATATTACTTATAAATGTTTGGCCAATAGCTCATGCTTATTACTAGATAACTCTTATTTTTAAATTAAGCTGTATTTCTGTTTATGCTTTGCCACAAGGTTGGTGCCTTCTCTCAGTATGGTGTGCCATTTTGCTCTCTGTATTTGCCAGCAACTCTCTGACTCTGCCCTTCCTTCCTCTTCCCAGAATTCTAGTCTGGCTATGGCACTCACTCTCCTCCTGCCCAGCTTTTTATTAGTAAATAAGAGTAATACATATTCATAGTGTAGAAAAATATTGTTCCACAGCAGTTATATTTATTCATTGTCTTGCCATTAGGAAAAACTATAAACTACCAGGTGATTGCATACATATGCTGTGTCAGCCCACAATGTTTTTGATTTCTCAGCATTTGGATTTCAGATTATAAATTAGAAACGTTCAGATTATATGCATAGTTCCTAACATGTTGAGTTGCCTTCAATTTCTACCTAAGAGATTCCATGGAAGTGCAAGGAAGAGAGCTATAATCCCCCAAATCACTCTGTCTGTTCTTGTTTGTATATTGTGTGTGTACACACATGCTGGTAGAGTTTGGACCCAGAGTCTTGGATGTGGGGAACAACTACTATACTTCTAAGTTATGTTCCAAGCCCTAAGTCCATTCTCATTCTAAAAAGACTGTCATTTTCAGATAACCTCCAATTGATTTGTCACATTACCACTCTTTTTTTTTTTTTTCTAAGCTAGGTCTCACTAAGTATTCTTGGTTAGCCTGGATCAATATATAAACCACACTGACCTTGAACTCTAAAAAAAAAAAATCTATGACTTCCCAGTTTGGGGATTAAAGGTGTGCACCACCACACCAAACTATGTTACCACTTTAAAGCATGCTTTAAAGGGAATCCAGTTAGTGGGTGGCAGGTTGGAGTAGGTGTTCCTTGTGATCTCGTCTAGCTTTATAGCTTATACAGATAAAGGTGCACTTACCACATGGTCCTGGAGTGCCTCATCAATGATAAGTGGTATGATTAACTATAATCTACTTCTTGTTTTAAAGATGGACAGTGGGACCTGTCAAACTATCACCTTTTAGACCTTGGACGTCCTCACCATTCCATACGATGCATGACTGTGGTGCATGACAAAGTCTGGTGTGGCTATAGGAACAAAATCTATGTGGTTCAGCCAAAAGCTATGAAGATAGAGGCAAGTTTATCTACATTCTATGTACATACGGAATTGGTATTCCCAAAGACTGCAAGACTAAGTAATATTTCCAGCTTCATTAGAGACTGCTTTCCAGATCAATGTTTAAAAGGCCTTCAGATACAATTTTGGATGTCTTAGTTTTCTCTATTACTTTACCTCCCTTATCATTTTGGACTATGAGAGTAGGAAATGGTGGGGTTTGTTTGTTTTCTCTTTTGGTTGTTGGTTTTAGTTTGTTTTGTTTTTAAGGACAGAGGATTCATATATAAAGGTTTGTATGTGTATGTATCCACATATGGGTATGTGCTTTATTTGAAAATGTGTTTTTTGTTGCTGTTTTGTTTCTTTTTGTTGTTTGTTTGTTTGTTTTGTATTGGTTTTTGGTTTTTTCAAGACAGGGTTTTTCTGTGTAGCTTTGGAGCCTATCCTGGCACACACTCTGGAGACCAGGCTGGCCTCTAACTCATAGAGATCTGCCTGCCTCTACCTCCTGAGTGCTGGGATTAAAGGCATGCACCACCAACATCTGGCAGTTTTTTGTTTTCTTTTCTTTTCTTTTTTTTTTTTTTTTAAGTGTTTCTCTACGTATCCCTGGCTATGCTGGGACTTACTATGTCCTCCAGGCTGGCCTCTGACTCAGAGATCCTCTTGCCTCTGCCTCCTGAGTGCTGGAATTAAAGATGTGCAATACCATACCAGCCTGAATATGTAGTTCTTGTTCCATCTACTCATATAAGGATTGGCTGAGAGGGTTCCTAAGTTCCCTTTGCATCTACCCTATGTACATTCTGAATCATTTGCTTATGTATCACAAACTGAGAAATAACATTACACTACACATTTTTTTTTTGTTTTGTTTTTGGCTTTTGGTTTTCGAGACAGGGTTTCTCTATAGCTTTGGAGCCTGTCCTGGAGCTCGCTCTGTAGACCAGGCTACCCTCAAACTCACAGAGATCCGCCTGTTCTGCCTCCCCAAATGCTGGGATTAAAGGCATGCACCACCATCACCTGGCTTTACAATGCAAATTTTTGTGAAAACAAAATCTTAAATTTTGGTCATCATGCATCCATTCTGGTTGTTTAAAAAGATTACAATAGGAAAGTTTTAAGTGAAATTTCTATTTCTCTCTACCCCATATCTTATTTTTTTTTCTCCTTAGCAATCTCACAGTTAAAGTTAGACATTATAGCACATCTCTGTAATCCTAACACTTGGAAGGCTAAGGTAGAAGCATTGCCCCAAATCTGAGACTAACCTAGGCTACATATAGCAAACTACATATTGTCTCAATAGCTACCCCTGCCAACTACATCCCACAAATAAACGTTTGGTATTTGTTTTTCACGGCCATTCCTTATATAATAGTGTGGATTTCTTTTTAGTTTAATTACTAATAGGATTTTACTTCTCATTGTACTGTAGCAATGCCAAATCCTAGAATCACCATTTCTGAACACTGGTACGTAGTCTGGCTGGCCAGCATTGTTAAATAAGGAAATATCCTGTATAGTGCTGAAGCTCAACACCACTTGGTTCAGTTGTTGTTGTCTCATGATTGAGAGAGAATCTCACTCTGGCCTTGATCTCACAACAGCTCTCCTGTCTCATACTTCTCAGTGCTTAGATTACAGGTGTCAGCCACCATTCCCAAGTACCATTTGGTCTTTTGTTCTTATTTACAAATGTGTGTGTTTGTTGCATTCTGTGGTGAAAGAACTTAAGAGAAGGACAGTCATGGAGGATAAGCAAATTTAGGCCTGTTAATAAACAGTCTTCTTGGGACTAGAGAGATGGCTCAGTGGTTAAGAACACTAGCTAGTCTTCCAGAGGTCCTGACTTAAATTCCCAGCAACCTCATGATGGCTCACAACTATCTGTAATGAGATCTGGTGCCTTCCTCTGGCCTGCAGGGATACATGCAGACAGAACACTATATACATAATAAATAAATCTTTTAAAAAAATTTTTTAAGCAGTCTTCAGATTGTTGGGCAGATTAGCTGTTTTTAAATAACTTCCTGTGTGAGAAAAGTAATTACATTAGCTGGGCAGTGGTGGGGCACACCTTTAGTCCCAGCACTGGGGAAGCAGAGGCAGATGGATCTTTGTGAGTTCGAGGCTACTACAAAGTGAGTCCAGAACAGCCAGGGCTACACAGAGAAACCTTGTCTTGAAAAACAACAAAAATAATTTTATTATTAAACTTCTCTTCTAGAAATCATTTGATGCACACCCCAGGAAGGAGAGCCAAGTACGGCAGCTTGCATGGGTGGGTGATGGTGTGTGGGTCTCCATTCGTTTGGATTCCACGCTCCGTCTCTATCATGCACACACATATCAACATCTCCAGGATGTGGACATTGAACCTTATGTAAGCAAAATGTTAGGTAAGCTTCCAAAGTGTTTTCTTTTTGAAAAACAATGAGAATGCTTTATTTTTGTTTCATGTAATGTTGTGGTACTAACTCAGGGTCTTGTGTATACTGAGCAGAGGGGCTACCAGTAAGCTACACCTCCATCCTCTTCTAATGCTCTAAGAATCCACTGAGTAAGTTACCACATGAATAGTTAACTTTCATCACTGCAAGTAACAGACAGATGCTCCAGTGTACAGTATGGTTCTTGACTGGAATCTTTTTGTTTTTTCGTTTTTATTTGTTTTGTTGGTTCCTTGTTCCTTAACTCTTTTGATGACCTGGAACTCTGTCAATTTCTTTATCTTAATCACTCTCATCTTAGGCCAGGTCACTGTCCTTTTCCCCTTGGATAACCTTACGTTTCCTAACTTGTCTCCCTGTTTCTATTCTACTCTGTTCTCTCCATAGTGAACATTGTGTAAAAATGTTGATGCACTTTTGCTCTAGTTTCTAGGCTGGGTGACATCTGGATCATCACCAGGAGACTTCACATGGTCTAGACTAGTTTGCTCATATTCTTCTAGCCTCATTGACAGATTCCTGCCCATTTTAGTGCCTTAACATGTACTATGTATTCTTGGCCTAGCTAGTTCTTCATGGTTTTTGTTTACTTAATCTCAGGTACTCATGTCATATTGAAGAGGGATCTTTATTCAGGTCCTGTTTTTTAAAAAACAACAAAGGAGGGAGATAGGATCTCACTATATAGACCAGGTTGACCTGGAACTCACAGAGATCTCCCTGCCTCTGCCTCTCAAGAGCTGGGATGAAAAGTGTGCACCACCACAGCCAGCCTGTCATCTTCATAGGTTTAGCATTAGTGTGATTGCACCCATAGTATATGGTTTTGTTTATTATTTGTACCCCAGAGATGAAACCTCAGGAAAGGCAGGTTCCGTCTCTGGTCTTGCTCTCCTGTATTTCTAACACCTAATGTGGTGCTGTGTGACAACTAGGGATGTCATAAAGGATTCCCTTCCTGAGGAAAGAGTGACTCCTGCCAATGATTTGTAACCTTTTAGGGTCATTGACCACAAAGAAGCTAACTAGCTGTGTAGTCTCTCCCTGCACAATTTAAAGTTGTACTTTGACTATTGGTTAAAGATTCCTAGCTTAGGGCTGGAGAGATGGATCAGTGGGTACAGACACTTGCTGTTCTTGCACAGGACCTGAGTTTGGTTCCCAAAATCACCACATAGCAGTCAGCAAAAATCTGTAACTCCAATTGTAGGGTATCTGACACCCTCTTCTGGCCTCAGCAGGTATCAGGCATGTAAGTGATGCACATATATATACATTCAGGCAAAACACTCACACATAAAATAATCTTTAAAAAATATTTTTAAAAGGGCTGCAGAGATGGCTTAGCAGTTGAGAGCACTGACTGTTCTTCCAGAGGTCCTGAGTTCAATTCCCAGCAACCACATGGTGGCTCACAACCACCTTGAATGAAATCTGGTGTCCTCTGCTGGCATGCAGGCAGGAGACCGTATACATATTAAATAAATAAAATTTTAAAAAAATATTGTAAAAAGATTTTTTAAAGATTTCTAGCATAGGCTGAATGGGAGTTAAAATTGCTTCCTACATTGTATGATCAGGGTCTTAGTTCTTTGAATGACTGATGTTTGTCTCAAACGTTTTATTTAATCATTATACTTCTCAAATCCCTGAAAATGAGATGAATTACAAAAATTCTCTTAAAATATAAAAACTTGTTTATTCTTCATAAGTTTTATATGATATCCTAATACTGCTAAACTGATTAGAGCCTAAGTATGAAACAAGAGAAAAGATATGTTTTGTTAGAAAAGATTGATTTTTTTATACATGTAAAGAAATTTAAAGCAAATTAGGAACTTTTTCAGTTAATAAAATGACATTTGATTTCCCAATCTAGCAAACTCCAACTTTTGGTTTGTTGTTGCTTCCCTTTGTCTAATGTTGTGTTTGATTTGGGTCTGTAGCTCCCATGTTGAATTTTGGACTGTATTTTCTGATATACTTTATTTCCTTTGTACTTTCTTTCTGGTTGATAAAGTAATGCCAACCACATATAGAATTGTCTTTTTCCTTTATCCTTGACATGTCAAATAATAAAGCCAAATAAGAGTTTGCTTTGAGCTGAGCATGGTGGGCCCCACCCACAACCCCAGCACTTGCTTATAATAGAACCATTTGTGATGTAGAGGCAGAAGGATCGAAAGTTCAGGATTATCCTTTTTTTATATAATTTATTTAACTTTATTTTATAAGTTAATTTATTTAACTTTATTTTATATTTAACTTTTATTTTATATAAGTATTTTTGTTTTATTTTATATGGTGTAAAGGTGTCAGATATGGAGTTACAGACAATTGTGAGCTGCCATGTGGGTACTGGGAATTGAATCTAGGTCCTCTGGAAGAGCAGCCAGTGCTCTTAACCTCTGGGCCATCTCTCCAGTCCCCCAGGATTATCCTTTGCTACATAGTTAATTCAGAGCCTTCCTATGAACATGAGACTACACGCACGCACGCACGCACGCACGCACACTTGAGTTTGCTTAATTTAATGTACACTTTTCCACTTTCCAGCAAATTTTTTCCTTTGTTGTTTTAAAGCCAGAGACTCCTGGGGATTTGGTCTGAAATGTTCTAGTTTCTCAATAAGCTGTTCTTCCTCTCCTTCCCCTATAGGTACTGGAAAACTGGGCTTCTCTTTTGTGAGGATAACAGCTCTTATGGTGTCTTGCAATCGTTTGTGGGTGGGGACAGGAAACGGTGTCATTATCTCCATCCCATTGACAGAAAGTAAGTATATTTTAAAATAACTGTCACAAGTCAAAGAATTGCAAGAAGTAGTGGTACCCAGAAGTCAGACTGAAGGAATTGTTTAGATTTTGGCAAGTCTGTGACAACACAGAAATCAGTTTACAAACTACAGAATCAGCTTGTAAGTATGTGGACCAGTGTCCATATTTCAGTGTTCCTACTCTAGGAAGCTCTTTTTCTCAATTCAGGAGTCACAGTCATATTTCATCTTTGAAATAAAATGTCCATTTCTCTTCAGATTTATTACACCAGTATTCAGAAATACCACATTTCATTCATCATAGTTTACACTCTAATAGTTATGGCTATTCCATTTGTGTATTTGAGGGTTTTTTTGGTTTTTTTTTTTTTTTTTTTTTTTTTTTTTTTTTTTTTTTTAACTTGTAGGGAGAAGTCTCAGGAGGTCACTGAGCCTTTTCCTGTACTGAAGACAAGCTGTCTGTTTGAAAGGAATGTGCTTTATTATTTTGGGAAAAAAAAAATGTACCTTGTGCGTTCCTCATATTCTATTACATTGAACATCCATTAAGTGTTTTGGTTTTGTAAAATGCACAGGCAAAGAATTATTTGGGGGAAGAAAATGACTGAAGTCCATCAAATAGGTTATTAAATTCCTTTGTTTGGTGGAAGGGTAGCAAGAACACCAGAAGGTGGATTTGGAGCCCTTAAAGAATCTATATTCTCAATCTCCTTGCTTTTGCGCAGTTACTTACAGGTCTACATGTTCAGAGCACTTTTTTTTTTTTTTTTTTTTTTGATATTTCGAGACAGGGTTTCTCTGTGTCCTTGGAGCCTGTCCTGGAACTCTCACTGTGTAGCCCAGACTGGCCTCGAACTCACAGAGATCCTCATGCCTCTGCTGGGATTAAAGGCCTGCACCACCGCTGCCCGGCCAGAGCACTTCTTAAAACCTAAGACATTTCAAGAGGTCTGGATTACCTTCTGTCCTTAAAAGAGAGTTGCATTTTAGCCTAATTATTTAAAGGTGGTTTCTTTGGGGGTAGACTGAGAGAGAATTTTAGTGTGCATTCCACATCAATTTTCCATTTCACTGGAATGGCTTCATGAAATAATAAATAATCATTGTTGAGCAAAGGCATTTGTAGAGGCTGAATTTGGTAGGACCCCGTAGAGGAGGCTGAGTGGAGGCTCACAGTAACGCTTCTCCTTCCTTCCTGTCGTGCACCTCCCCGTGTCCCCTTTCCTCCTCTCTCACTGTAGCCGTAATCCTCCACCAGGGACGTTTACTGGGGCTGAGGGGTAAGTGCAGATCCGGAACCAAACTTCTTCCTGGCTTCTTGAGGCCACTGTGAGGCTGTCTCCTCCTCTCTAGAACACCTTCTTGAATGTTGTTCAGTGTCACCTACTTGCAGTCACTGCATTGCAGCAGGTTTTTTGTTTTGTTTTGTTTACTTTAAACATTTATTACATAGTCACCAACTGCTCAGCAGCTTAGTCTATTGATCATCTTTTGTTGCAGCTAAACTTTCTTTCAGACTTGGTTTTCCTTCCAATAAAAACATGAAACATCTCTTAAAACTGTCATTAATCTACATTATTTACTCTTGTTACCGATCATGTTTCTTTCACTCACTTACCCATGGAAGCAGGGGTATTTTGTAAGTCTGGCCATTCTGTAGGAATCCAGCAAACCTTCAGCCTGGCATAAATGCAAGCTGCTTTATGATTATGCCTGGGATCCTTTAAGCAAAGCTTTCCTACCCCCTACCATGAGGAAAATAGCAGAAGATGAACTATAAAGATCTTATTTAAGAATGTACCCATTTACTTTAATCTATAATGCTTAACTTCCTTTAATAAGGACTAAAAAGCAAAACTAAATAGATTTAACTATGATTCAGTTTTGCTTTGTTTACTGTGATGGTTTCCCTCACATTAATAGAAGCTTAGTTATTGCTAGACTGGCAAAATCCCCTACTCCATTACTGAGGTACTTAAAAATAACTAGCATGCTATATCTCTTTTCAGCTTTGCCTTGAGCTGGCGTTGCTGCACTTATGTTATCTCAACTGGCTGTAGCTCTTAGATAATACCATACGGATTAACCAGTAACCTCTTGCATCAGTACTGTTTTCTAGAGGAAAATACTTGCTATTTGGTTTTTCTTTTGCAGCAAATAAAACCTCAGGGGCTCCAGGTAATCGTCCTGGAAGTGTAATCCGTGTATATGGTGATGAAAACAGTGATAAAGTGACTCCAGGGACATTTATACCCTACTGTTCAATGGCACATGCACAGCTTTGTTTCCATGGGCACCGGGATGCTGTGAAATTCTTTGTGGCAGTCCCAGGTGAGTTAGATTATTCTGTTGAGGTATCAATTTAATTATGTCAATCTTCCTTGTGTTTCACCACCCTTCCAAGCACTAAGTTACTAGGATTACCCACAATTTCAATACAATACATAGGAAGTTTTTTAATGGAGATGTGATTAGAGTAAAATAGATTACTTGCATGGAGTTACTTTTCCATCTCTCCCGTAGTCCCTAAAGCAGATATTTTGGGGGTATTGCTTACTTTTGAAAATCAGTGGTACTATTTGTCACAGTATGTTACTCAAAGTCATCCTTGACTACTACATAGTGAGTTTGAGGCCACCCTTAAACACCACAGTTTCCCTACATAACAGAGACTGGCTTGGAACTCACTGTATAGCTCAGGTTGCCTTTGAGCTCTCAATTCTCCTAATGCAGCCTCCTAGGTGCTGGATCCTATGTGCATCTGCCATACCTGGCCCACAGCAGACTCTGTGTGTGTGTGTGTGTGTGTGTGTGTGTGTGTGTGTGTGTGTGTGTGTTGTATATGCACATGTGTATACATGCCTGTGTGTGAAGGCTGAGGTCAGTGTCAGGTGCCTTCCTCAACTGTTCTCCACCATGTTTTTTGAGAGTCCTTCATTGAATCCAGAACTCACTGATTAGCTAGACTAGCTGGTCAGTGAGTTCCAGGCATCACCTGTCTACACACCCACTATCTATCTACACATCTGCACCTGCACACCCAGCACCAGGAAGTATTAACATGCCCACCTTGCCCAACTTTTTATGTACATCCTGGAGATCTATGCTCAAATCTTCAGTTGTGCATCGGGCACTTTACCTACTGAGCCACCTCATCCTCGATGTTGAACATTCTTATTGCTTATATGGAAGACTTTTCTTTTGGAGTATAAATCTAAAAGTGGAATTAGTAATACTGTTACTAATATGCCAATTAACTGTAAGGATGAATGCTTTGCCTTCTATTGCAGACTCTACGGTAGAATTGTTTCTAGCAGGCGTTATGGCTTCCAGAGTGAGTTTGAGTAATGCAGTAATTAAGTCCAAAGGGATCCATCATAATACTCTACCCCCACCTGGCACCCCATCCACTTTCAATTAAAATTTAAATTCATAGTGTATCACATCTTGCTAGTTCCTAGAGGCATGTGGTCTGTGAGATTTGGCCAAAGGACAGCAGATTCTGAAAAAAATATCCTATAGTCAAAGCTTTCTTTATCCCTTTCTCACACACATACACACACCACCCACAATTCTTGGGGTCAGACATTGGTCTCACACATGCTAGGCAAGCACTCAGCTTCTGAGCTATGTCCCCAGCCCACAGTCAAAGCTCTCTAAGAGGAATGTCTTGGGGACTGTTCAATTGTTCATAGTGTGAATAGTATGTGAAGGTTTCTCTCTTCTCTGCCATTTCATACTCAAAGATTCTACCTTAGAATTTGAACTTTAGAACAAATAGCACATTTAGCAGCAATTTTATTTACATGGTCTATAATAAAAATGACATTTTTCTTAATTATGAAAGAAAAGGGCATAGATTTGAAATACATTTAAATATTATGACTTATTACTTTTCTGTTGCTGTAATAAAATACCATGACCAAGACAACTTGTAGAAGAAAGAGTTCTAGAGGGTTGGAGACCATAACAGTAGGGACAATATGACAGCAGGAAGCTGAGAAATCACAGCCTGCCTTCCTTCCTTCCTTCCTTCCTTCCTTCCTTCCTTCCTTCCTTCCTTCCTTCCTTCCTTTTCTGGTTTTGTTGTTTGTTTGTTTGTTTGTTTTTGTTTTTTGTTTTTTTGAGACAGGGTTTCTCTTTGTAGCCCTAGCTATCCTAAAGCTATGTAGACCAGGCTGGCCTTAAACTCACAGAGATCTTGCTGTCTCTGCTTCATGAGTACTGGGATTAAAGGCATGTGTCACCATGCTGGACCTCAGATTACATCTTTAACTGCAGCCATGTATCAGAGAGAGTAAATGGAAAGTAGAGCAAAGCTATGAACTTTCCTACCCCTAATGAGGTACTTTCTCTAACAAGGCTACACCACCTTCCTAAATAGTGCCACCAAAAATATGCCAATTCCTAGGCTTATGTGAAGATTATTCTGTCTTAAATACAAATGTTTACCTTTAAGAGGGAAACTTTCTATTGTCCCTCAGATCAAAAAGCAGAATAATATAGTTTGGAGGAGGTAACTAACATCCATCTTACCATAACGTGTCTCACACTGGACTTTGAAGATCATCTTTGCCTATTTACTATGAAATTGGTTTACTCAAGAGTTTTAAATTAGGCTCTTAACAACTTCATGTATTGGTTTTCTGATCATGTAAAGCCTCAGTGTTCTTAATACCTTGGTACTATATACTGAGGAGAGAGGAGTAGTAAATAAATATTAACCTTTCATTGTTTAACTTCTTTGAGGCTGAGTTTTACTGCATCCTTGGCAGGCCTCAAACTCACTACATTGTGCAGGCTGGCATTCAACTCACAGAGATACTCCTACCTCTGCCTCCTGAGGCCTTAGATCAAAGGCTATCAGGACATTGTCCAGCTTAATTTTACTGAATCAAGATTTCTTTAGCCTTTGCTGGCCTTTGCTCTGCTGCAATTACAGTTATGAGTCAACTATTTATTTAACTTTGAAAAGGTAAAAAAAAAAAAAAAAAAAAAAATTTCATAACCTGCACCTGTGATGAGAAATATTCACTGTTCCATTTCTGTATAAAATAGGTCAGGTCATTAGCCCACAAAGTGGTAGTGGTGGAGCAGATCTAACAGCTGACAAAGCAGGGTCATCTACACAGGAGCCCAGCACCCAGACACCTTTGAAGTCCATGCTTGTCATCAGTGGGGGAGAAGGCTACATTGACTTCCGGATGGGTAAGTCTTTGCTTCTTCGAGGTCAGTTTCCACTGTGGTCTGTGAGTTGAGTTTTCACCCACAGTGAATAAGAAATCACTCTGATAATGACTTCTGAGTTAAGACGGATTTTTGCATGTTTTTCTGCCTGTACATATAGTGTGAGTATTTCTTTCCTACCAAAAAGTATTCATTTGAAAGAGCATTATAAATTGCAAATGGTTATGTTAAATAAGGTTTGTGTGAAGAGCTGAAGAATTGTAATCATAAGACCTTGAACAAACTATCTATACTCTCTCAGAACCTGTTTTCTCACTCACAAAATGAAGAAATAAAAATGCTTCACAAAACATTATATATATATATATATATAATGTTTTGTGAAGTATTTATATATATATAATTATATATATATATATATATATATATATATATATATATGGTTTTTCGAGACAGGGTTTCTCTGTGGCTTTGGAGGCTGTCCTGGAACTATCTCTTGTAGACCAGGCTGGTCTCGAACTCACAGAGATCCGCCTGCCTCTGCCTCTGGAAGAGGAGCTAAGAGGCAGAGAGAATAAGCCACTGGGCCTGGCTTAAGCATCTGAAATCTCAATGCCCCCCTGGTGAGACACTTCCTCCAACAAAGCCACATCTCCAGTACTCTTCTATGAGTCAGTGGGGGTCATTCTCATTCAGACCACCACACCAAGTAGAATTTGTGCTTATCTTTCAAGCAGAGGAGAATTTCGGGACTTCAAATGGAGGAGCAATGTGGTTAGATTTGGGTAGAAGGTATTTAGATTCAAGGCGAGATACAGAAATGAGTTAGAGAAAGTGGACATCTGAGTCAGCTGGTGACAGTGGGGACAGAAGCAGCATCAGCTAGTCATGTGCTCACTCACAGCACTATCTAATTGGAAGCAGCCTGAAGACAGAGAAGGAAAAAGAAGTGCTGTGCAATTAGATGTTGGCTCACTACAAAGAAACACACTAGTCGAATAAGAGTCTTAGTAATTTAATGGTTTCTCAAACATAAGCTCTTAAATGCTTGGAGAAAATGTAATGAAGATGTCTATCAGAATAGAAAATGTACTGTCTTATCAGTGAGAGTGTGCCACATATGGTCAGTATAAGCCAGAACAGGTAATGCCAAGGGCTCTTGGTATACTTCTGTGGGGCAAAGGTATCAATGTAAAGTTTAGAGATAGTGCCAGCAAGAACAGCAAAGTTTCAAAGCATTTCACGTAACTGACTACTGGCACAGGAATGTTCTATGGAAAGGAATTGTCAGGATTCTCCTTAGCTAAGGTGATTTTTGTAGCTTTTTCTTGGAGTGTAGCATGGCAGTTGGAATCTTACAAAAGAATATTCTAGTCAGGTCTCTGGAGTTTTCCACTAAGTGCTTTCCATTGCAGATTCTGAAAATGGCATAAAAATTGCTTAACCAGGTTTGGCCATAGCTCATCTAATCCAGGCCTGAAAATACACTTGTTTTTTAAGTGAATGCTAATTTTAATAGTGAATATGTTGGTTTTAGGAACAAAACATGGTAGCACACACCTTTATTATCAGTACCCTGGGAGGCAGAGACAAGAAGAGCCTGGGCTGCATAGTGAGTTCTAGGACATCAGGGGTACAAAGTGAACCACTGTCGGAAAAAATGAAAACAATAACAACAGAAATACCTTGAATTTAATCTTGTTGCCGTTCTTATTCACTTTTTATAATGTTTTAACAGTAAGGGATTTATCAAAGCAGTAAGAGCTAAACTTAAAGGATATAGGACCCTGGGGAACAAGATATTAAGTCTTCAAAACAGCTCAGAAAGCAAGAAACCAAGAAACTCAGCCACTTAGTCTTCACCATTGTAGTTTGCTTTTGTTGTGTTGTTTTTTGAAATAAATTATGCGCTGCAATTGACTGTCCGATCAGGCTGGCCTGGAACTCACTCGGGTTTTGCCCACCTTTGCCTCCAGAGTGCCAGGATTAAAGGCATACTCCACAACACTTGGCTCATTGTAAATTTTTTATTTTTTTAATTTTTTTTTTTTTATTTTATGTGCATTGGTGTTTTGTGATGGGTGTTGTGTTCCCTGGAACTAGAATTACAGACAGTTGTGAGCTGCCGTGTGGGTGCTGGGAATTGAACCCAGGTCCTCTGGAAGAGCAGTCAGTGCTCTTAATCACTGAGCCATCTCTCCAGGCCCGGTAAATTTTTTAAATTTAAGAGCCAAACTTGAAACTAGAGAGATGTCTCGGTGGTTAAGAGCTCTGGCTGCTCCTCCAGAGGCCCCGTGTTTATTCCCAACACCCACATGGGGGTTTTCTCCAGTTCCATAGGATCTGATAACCTCGTCTGGCCTTCGTAGGTACCGCATGCACATGGTGTGCAGACATGTAGGCAAACACCCATACACATAAAATGAAAATAAATAAAACTTTTAGAAACAAAATCAAACCATCCAAACTTATTTTTCTTAAATATATGGTTATATTTTAGTTAGAGAAACTGACTTTTGACCTGAGTGTGCACTCTGTATTTTGACATTGCTGTGAAAAAGTTGGGGAGGGGGAGTGCTAAGGGAAAATGGCTTGCATAGAGAAGTGCATACATTCAGTTACTTCTCTCCCTCTATTTCTAGTCAGTGGTGCCATTTTCTTCTGCTAAACTCAAATGGGAGCATTACAAAATCCCAGTATATCAGTGAAATATCTTTGTTTCTTAGTGTGCACATTTTTAGGATTCCACTGAAGAATTCATCCCACTAAACAAGTTGTCAGCTAGATTGTACCAGAATAACCTTGCTCTGAACAGCAGAGCTGACTACTGCAAGCTTGTGGACAGGAGCAGCGGTACCTATTCAATGCTCAGTGTCTCAGCTGGGGAACTTTACCCTGGTCCCCAAGAATCAGCATGACATCCTGGGCCTTAGTTAGTATGTTCCATATTTGTGCTTTCTCAGTTTGAAATAAACAAGAGTAGAATATCCATTTTGAACAAATAGAACTGGATATGTTTGCTTTTTCCCATCTCCCATTTCTATTATCATTAGTGAACAGACATAATTATGAACTAGCTCTCGTGAATGAAAGGAAAAAGGGATTCCAGAAATCAGTCAGTGGTTTGAATGAAGATTCAGACTGGTACTTTTTTTGTCATTATTACATTTAGTGTGTGTGTGTGTGTGTGTGTGTGTGTGTGTGTGTGTGTGTGTGTGTGCGCGCGCGCGCGTGCGCAGCATGTACACTATGCTATATTATATGGTGATCCCAGGACAATTCACATGAATATGTTCTCTCCTTTCACCATGTGGTGGCAAAGGCTTTTACCCACTAAGCCATTTCACTGGCCCCTGACTCTTCCTTTACTTTTTATTTTTTCATTTTTGTGTGCACGAATACATGTGTGTGAACCCTTAGAAGTCAGAAGAGGAAATAAGATCCCCTAGAACTGTAGTTATAGATGGTTTTGAGCTGCCCAGCATGGGTACTGGGAACCAAGCTGAGGTCCTCCGGAAGAGTAGCAAGTGCTCTTACTCTTTGAGCCATCTCTCCAGCCCCCTGGTATTCTTTCCTGTGCTCTATGCACCAGAAGTCAAACAAGCTTTGAGCATCATATTCATGGGCTAATTTAGTCCAGTTCACATCATTCTTTGTTTTCTGCACTTAAGCTAACTTCAGTTTCCTTATGATCCATTAGGTGATGAAGGTGGAGAATCTGAACTTCTTGGAGAGGATCTTCCACTGGAACCTTCGGTCACCAAAGCAGAAAGGAGTCACCTGATAGTGTGGCAAGTGATGTGCGGCAATGAATGAGTCCATAAGAGACAGGTGGAGATGAGGAAGCTGCCTCTTCTGCATGATTTATTTTCCCCCTTATTTAAGGCGCTCTCTTTTTTTTTTTTTTTCTTTTTTTGAGAAAGACATTTCACCACATAATATGTGAGCATTTTTTTTCCGGGTTACCTTTATATTACAAAATCTGTCCTATGGTAACAATACAGAGGAAGAGCAAGCTAGTTTACTGCACAGTGTTAATAGGCAATTTCAGTATATCATGAACAAATCAAAGGATGTTTACTTTCTGCAAACTAGTGAATTACAGAAAGCAATCCACATGTGGTTTGCTCTGCCACAGTCTAATGTCACTCACGTAATTGATAAGGTCACTTTTTAGCTATCACTAATAATGGAACTAATGGAAAAGACTTAATAAATGAAACTGTACCATGAAGTACAATAGAGTTTTCCCCAATGTATTATAGAATTGACACACTAATAACAGGTGGATTATCAAGATTTATCTAAATGTCCCAAGAGGGCTAAAAGCTAACTGTAAATTCCTTTAACTTTCACTTTCAATTCTGACAAATCTTGTTTATATGGTATATAAAACTTTGTTTTCATCAGATTTGGGGGTTTTTATATTAAAGAAATTAAGGCTCCACTATTTAAATAAAATTTCTTGTTCCTATCTCATTAGAACTTTAAAGTTTATGAAGCCTGCTTCTCTGCATAGTCTCATTTTTTAGACTAGTTTCACCGATTTTCATACTAGCATTTAAGAAATGTATTATTTGAAGTTTAGGAAATATTCTGGGAAGCGTAGAGGACACTTCAATACTGGAAGGATGTTCTAAGAAGAAACTGTGTTTTGTACTCCTTGTCCTAGAGGATGGTGGTAGTTGATTGAGTTTTTTCCATGGAAAAAAGTACCTATTAGCCAGATGTTCCTAGCTGCTCCTAACCTGTTAAGGAGGGGACACTGTGGTGGCTGTGGATTCAACCTAATTAGCTGAATACAGAATAATTAAGAAGATTGATTTATTTTGTTCTGTATAAACTAACAAACAACTAGTGTTTGATTGGTATAAATAACACTTCAGCATTTGTACCCTTGTCAGCTTAAAATGCCATCTTCGAAGGGAAATGCTGCAAAGTCAGCATTAGTCTTTTCATTCCCGGTATGCATTTGAAAAGGTGGGTTTAAATCTAATTTTAACTGATAACCTTATGAGTTTTCAAAAACCATGATATGATATGTTTTTTTCTTCTCTCAAGCTTCCTGAAAATATATGATTTACCATTTCTTACCCACTGCTACAAGCAAAATTGAACATGATTTTTATGTGCTATTTTAAAAATAAGAACATACAAGAAACAGGTCCTCTGGTCATTGAGAAGACCAGACCACTTCACAGATGAGAAACCAAACACAGGTCTCTAATTGTCTAAGCATTCTTAGGTACCAAGGGACTTTTTCTCCAGACAGTGACACAAAGATATCTGTAAAAAGTATACCAGTGAATTTTTTGCATATATGTGATTAGGCTAGATCCTAAAACACATGGGACTTCATGAGCATGGGAGGCTTTTGTATCAATAAGCACATTGGGCACACTCTAAAATTGTGGCCCCTGTATGTTTTAAAAGAAAAACACCTGTTTTGATAAAGCTGTATAAAGGATAATATTTTGTTTGATCTACATATTCATTTTTCTTCGGAGCTGACCACTTTTCCAAAGCTTGTTTGCTATATCTTTATTTTAAATATGAGTCATTTGAGGCAAATACTTAAAAGCGTTATTAACATTTATTGGAAATGTTGTATAAATTCATAAGGAGACACCAAAGTTTCTGGGAGTTTTAATCCCAAGAAGTAAGTGTCCCAGAGTCAGACACCCTCATCGTTGTCCAGAAGCTCTTTACATGTGTGTGTGGTCCAGTGTAGCTCAGGAAACCAGAAGCTAAAGAAGAAACGTGCAAATGTGTTGTTACCCTAGTTATAATTGTTTCTTTGAAACTTAATGGCATTGACTTCACACAGACTGTAGGTGTATGGTGATTTTAGCTAAAGATCCCAAATTACTGTGGCCCTGTGGACTAATTTCAAGGACAGGAGAGAGCAGGTGCACCTGTACAGCTTGTTTTAAGAGCTGTGCTTATATTTATAATTTTGCTTCTCTTCCTCTTTCCCCCCATAACACATATATTCTTGTGATGTTTATTTTGGTCAAGGGGGTAATCTTTGGAAGAAATACCAGGAAGTAAGCTGCTCACAAACTGTAAAGGGTATAAACTGCCATAGCCTCCACAGGGCAGAGGAGGCTTGCATACCTCTGGGAGGAGGGCAGAATACTGAGCGTTCTTGTTCTGTTACATCTGGGTTATCATAGGCTGAACCATATGAAATTACCAATATATGGCCATTGCTGGTCTATTTAAAAGAGCAGCAGTGTATTCTCAACCTCATACTTACTAGGAATGCAGGTTAAAATCTCTAGGAGGCAAAAAGAGACTATTTTCTAGAAACTCAGTGTTGAGAGTATTTTTCTCTTACTCATGTAGATCCAAACTGGTCAAATAATAAAAATATATTCCTTACAAGTTGCAGCTTTCTGGGAGTGTAAGATGCTTGAGCACAAGGATACTGAGCACCACTATTCAGGTGGAATGTGTTTGCAGTAGAAAGGTTGAAGTATACTCTCAGTTAGAGCACTGTTCATCTCCTGAATTTGAGAAGAGACCACTTAACATGCAGCCTTTGTAACAAAACAAAATGCCTCATATTAACCTCAAAAGAATGTGTCTTGCAAATGCCATGGAAATGGAGATTTATTTCCTAGTATTACAACTATTACCAAAGGACTGGACCAGATTTAGGGTTCTTCTTAATTGATCATGTTAGGAAAGGGGCTGATGGTGTCCCACTTGGACACACGAGAAGAGAAGGAAATAAATGTTGAAATCATAAATGCTTTTCTAACAGGGATGTGCTATTCTGTAACACTAATTGTCTTTTTCTTTCTCTTAAAAATGAAGTTTTATTAATAATTTTGTCATATTTCTAAATATTTGAATATGTTTTAACTGTATGTCCTAAATTTCTTTTTGTCCTAGACATCAGAACTTTACTTTGCCTCATAAGATTGGGTTCTAGAGTGCCCCATTTGCTGTCTCTTAGAGGCCGAGACTTCTATGAGTAAAAAGCTCATTAGCAATGTAGTTATTTCAGTATTTATTTCTATTATGGAATCCCTGGGGTTCAGAATGTAACTTTGTACATGAAATATATATAAATATGTATATGAAACATGTGTGAGGTCCATCGTGCTTTGTTTTCATCTTTCTTGGAGCTCTAGACTTGGTTTTTATAAGAAAGTCTAATAATTTGTCCCATAAAACATCATTTATGAGAGCCAAGTTTGTTCTTTGGCAATGACTAAAAGTGAGCAGTGGGGACATGTCTGTGACTTATGGTCAGATGACACATGGCAATGGTCAGGAGGGCATTCTGCTGACAGGTGAGGTAGGACTGCTGAGTAAACCTGCACTCAGCCTCCTGTGATGGATCACACTCAGTGGTAAGACACAAGTTGCAGTATGGGTTTTTTTTTTTTCCTTTTGTTTGGTTTTGGGGGGGTGGATTTTGTTTTTGTTTTTTGAGACAAGGTTTCTTTATATAGCCTTGGCTGTCCTGGAACTTGCTCTGTAGACCAGGCTGGCCTAAAATTCACAGAGATCCACCTGCCTTTGACTCTGAAGTGCTGGGATAAAAGGTGTGCATCACCACCGCCCAGCACAGTGTGGATTTTAATGACAGGTGTGATAGACTTGTTCAGGGATGTGAGAGCATGAGATTATAAAGGGGAATCAAAGCAGCACAGTGTGAGTACACATTTAGTGTATGGCATTTAGTGTGATCCCAATGTGTTTTATGTTTTCAAAAATGATGAGATTTGGTGTCAGTGAGTTGGCATAGTGGATAAAAGTGCTTAAGTCAGTCCCTATAATCAATCTATCCATATACTAGAAGGAGAAAGACAACTCCTACAGGTTGTCTTCTGGCCTTGGCATGTATGTATACAATGGTGGGGTTCTTCTTCCCTTTCCCTCTTTCTCCCTCCTTGCCTCAAGCTCAGCGATCTACAATCTCCACTTCGTGCCAGAGGCTGCTGCTACTTCCCCTTCCTCATAACAGTAGCAACCTTTATGTTTTACTTTATTATTGTGAAACAGGCTCTCACTTCTGTGGCGTAGGCTTGCTTGGAACTTGCTGTGTAGACTAGGTTGGCTTTGAGCTCACAGAGCAAGAGACTTAACTATTGGCAGGTTCTGGGCCATCCAGTAGGGTTGGGTTAGGGAGGGTTGGAATACTTAGAATTAACAGTTTATCAAAAAGGCACTAAATCCAAGTAATTTAGATCTTTGCCTGTTTTGGCTATCTAGAAGCAACATAATATCTTCTACCCACGGAGATAAAAGAGTTATGATTTGAGTTTAGGCCCCAAAATACAATAGGACAAAAATACACCCTGACTCTGGGAACAGCAATCTCAGCTATAAGTTGTAGTTCTCAGACTGTCCAGAAGAGGGAGTGATGGCCAATGATTTGCTCTGGGAGCTACTGCACAGTAAGGTTTTTCCCTTCTTTGTTGCCTCTCAAGTTAACTAGGTGATTTTGATCTTCAAGTTAGTAACATTTGCCTACAAGAAGAGAGCAGCCCAGCTGGAGTCCCAAACATCTTGTTTCCCTGGAGACAAAGCTTCATTCATTTTTGGCCAGTTGTGGTCTTTGTGTGGTAACTTTGTGAGGCTTACCCCCACTTCAGCTTCATAGTTCTTTTCTGATTCAAAGGCAGTTGAAAATTAGGATACTGTCACCTTGATCTTAAAGGGGTAAGTGATATTTCCTCTCATGAGCCTGTATTTGCTTGGCAAGACAATTTCTCATAGTTTTCATAAGAAGGGGCCATTAGCTTGTTTGTTTGTTTGTTTGTTTGTCTGGTGTTTTCTGATTTTTGTTTTTCTGAGGTAGAGTTTCTCTGTGTAGCCCTGAGTGTCCTGAAATTTGATTTGTGGATGAGGCTGACCTCGAACTCATAGAGATCCACCTGCCTCTGCCTCCTGAGTGCTAGGATTAAAGGCCCACGCCACCACCATCACCTGGCCTATTAGCTTTTCTTGGTCATTTTCATTACATCCGGTTTTTCCAAGTATGTGCCCATAAATTCATAGGTGATCTGCAGAGAAGCCCATGTGGAGAGCATTACTGACCTCATGTGATCCAGAGTCCTGCCATAGAAAATACCTTGCCTTGCCTTTTGACAGATAGGTCTGACAGATGAGAAGGCACCTCAGCCGTTGGTGAAACCAGATTAACTGGACGTGGAGGTTGCTGCACATGTAGGTAAGGCCTGCGTTGGCGTCCTGGTCCACCGGTTGCTAATTTGTGACCCTCTAATAGTTACATAACTACCCATACACCCCATAATTCTTCACTTGACCAAATGAGGTAATGAATGTGTACAGTGCAACATACCTCAACCCTGCGGGGCAATCAGAAGTTGGCTTTCGGGGGTCTCAGACGTCAGCTGTGAGTAAGACACCTTCAAGGAACATAGGTTGACGGGGAAAGCTGACTCAGAAACGTGATATGTAATCAACTGTTGTGACTGTACATTCAAAGCAGGTGCTAAACACGTGACACTGGAATGTTGTCCACTTGAAATAACATTTGGTGGAGGAATTCCCATCTGTTTATCAGCTTTGTGTGGTCCTAAGAGTTAGGTGATTCCCAAAGAAGCAGAGGTACTTTGACCGTGACGGAGACCTTTTCTTGTTGCCTTACCATCCCCAATTTAAGGTAAAGGAAATTTATCCTGAAAATGAAACACAGGAAGACTACGTTTTTCATCTTAGAGCTAATTTCATTTCTATACAAACAGAGAGGAACATGGAAATAGTGGTAAAGTGACAACTTTCAAGCATACTCGATACCTGTTACTTATTATGCTTTGTAACAAAGCCAAGCTCAGCACATGTACATGAGTGGAGAACAGAAGCAGAACTAAATAAGTAAAATAGTAACATCAGATACACAACAGAGCGGGAAATGGTGTCCAGGAGGCATCTGTGCTTGTGATATAAAAGCTTAGCATTACTCTTCCCAAACAAGAAGGTAAAATTGTATCTTTGGAGATACTAGCAGGGCATCTGAGGTGCAGACAACCCAAAGTGGGCTAACTGTTCAGAAACTCGGTTTTCCTCATCAACACCACATCGGTGGTCTCCAGATTCTTTGTTGCAGTTATCTTATGAGACTGTATATTACTCAACAGTTAGCAAGAGGCCTGTATCCTTCCATGCAGTTGCCTAGTTTCTTGTCCTACTGTCCTTTCTCAACAAGCCTGTCTTCTCTTAACTTTGGCTCATCCCAGACAAAGATTTGTGGTTTGAGTTCCAAATTTGGGAGTGAATTTTCAGCTACTGGCTGGCCTTCCATGCTCCCTGGTTTAGTCTGCATCTTGTGGAGGCAGGGTGTGTGTGTGTGTGTGTGTGTGTGTGTGTGTGTGTGTGTGTGTAAGCCATCTGTGCTTCTTCCTTGGAGAAGCTACCCAGGACTCTTCACAAAGAACTAGGAGCAGCAATGTAAGGCATTCTTCACTAGAGGCATGCTTGTCTGGCTCTCGGGCATTTGGCAGTTGTTTCTTGGGGGATCCTGGAAACCAGCAAATATCAACACCCTTAGACCCCTTATTCCTAGGACCCCTTCAGGTGAGATGAAGGATGAGAGCTGAAGGCTAGTAAAGGAGAGCCCTTGGATACAAGTCCCCATCTCACCTCTCCTAGGGCAGGAAAGGAGTGGGTGAAGACAGAAGACCCACTGGGCTACGAAGAGATCAGGCTCTTCTTCCTTTTCAGCACAAGGTGCCCCCATGTTGGTATTAATCTTTCCTGTGCTAGCAAGTCAGAAGCCAAGAACAGCCACAACAGAGATGAGCCTGGAACTCTTAACTCTTAGTTTGGTGCCTTTCCCACCAGGCTGCTGTGCTTGCTTTCTCACTTTCCTGGCTCTCCTCCTAACCCCTTCACTAAGGGCAGGAAAACACCTTTGCTCAACTCCAAGGCAGCCTATAGCCTAGGCATCCAGGAGACCCAAGCATGGGGCTGGTGCTGAAGTTGGCAGGTTTTGAGATGGGTAAAAGAAACATCAGCCTAAGGGGTTTTGAAAGCATCCACACCATAATTTATGGTCTTTGAAGTTGCAGAGGAATTTCTGTTGCTGCCTCTGGGCAAGCTAAAGGAAATGTCATGGAATCAGCTTAGTGAGTTGCTTCAATGGAAACTTCATCCAAGCCGATAATAAATAGGAGTTACATAACTCAGCAGGTCACAGCACTAACTAAGTCCATTATAGGCCATCAATCCACATCTATTTCCTGCTTTTATAGCTGCTGCTGGAAAAGAAAGGAGGGGGTAGGGATTAGAGGGAGAACATCTGTGTGCCCAGAATAAACCTCCAAGGCTGCACTCCCCTTTCCTCTCTTCACTCCCTTGGCTTACTCTCAGGGACCTGCTAGTCCTCTGCACTTGCCAACAGGAAGCTTACAACCCCCTCCCAAGCTGTTTTGTGTGGCCACTACCTGGTCATTTTCTCTCTTAACCTTGATTTTTTAGTTCTGAAACACAACAATACTGGGCCAAATGGGTTGTAGGATAGCTTTCTGCCCCAGGATTCTCATCAGCAGAATCCTGTGTGTTTGGGGTGGGGGTGGCCTTCACCATCTGTGTCCTGTGTTAGTTACATGCTAGTGGATATTCCTAAAGAGAAAGACAGAACAGACATCACCAGAAGGCTGGGACAGGTGAGGTTCTGACTGTCAGCCCCATGGAGGAAGACAAATTTGACCAACGCTCCACATTCAGTGTGCTGACACAGGAGGGTCAGAGGGTGGGGACTGTGGAGTAAGCAGGAAGCTGCAGAGCCCATAATGAAGCATTTGTAGCCTCCCTGAGGTCTCACAGTCCAGCCAAATGAGAGCTTGTCCGGGCTACACATCTACTTAACGCAGGCACAGACCTGAAACGTGGGGCACCTTAACAGCAGGTGACTGCCAGCCTCAAGTTCGGGGAGTTTGATGTTTCAGAGGATCCACACCTATCCCAGAAGGATGGCTATGAATGCCCCAAACTCAGCCAAAGTGCCCCTAGGGAAGTAACACCCCCACACTGATGTGCAGCACTGCAGTGCAGATCCCACCAGCTGACATGGCTAGAGACCACTGGTCCAGAAAGGGAAGAACCAGGCAAAGTACTGGGGCAAAGGCTTTCACAGCAGGACATGACAGAAGCTGAGGAGGGGCCAGATTAGCCAGAGCTGAGGGTTCACCAAAAAGACCCCTTCAAGCGGCAGTCAAATTCCCTGCCCTTCTTTAGGACCCTGGCCCACTACAGGGATGCCAAGAACAACACTGCCCTTCCCTAACTCTGGGGCATATAGATAGAAGGTAGAGTGACCTGCTGGGGTAGTGGCACTGGAGCAGGCTGGCAGACAGAAGGTGAGCATGTTTGTGAGTTCCTTGTCCCACAAGGTAAGCAGTGCCAGAATGGGGTCTCCGGTCACTCGCTGTCACTTTCCCTGAGCAGTTACCTGTGAGAGTAATGTGAGAAGCTCTGATACCAGAGCTGTATAAGCCAGCCTGGTGGAGCTCTAAGGGCCAGGTGGGGTTCCATCTGGGGACACTAGCCAGTCCCAGGGAGAAAGCAGTGGTTATATAGGAACAGTGTTGTGGGGCTGAAGGAGAGCATCTGACCACTAGGCCAAGTGGCAGAAGCTTCCTGGCCCTGCCAAGGCATTCCTGCCTGTGCTCAACAAGCCCATCTTGCCCTGGGGTTAAAGGTTGGTTTTGAAGGAAGCTGAGCTATTTTGCTCCTTACTGCCTTCAGCTTTCACCTCATGAATTCAGCATCAAGGACTACATGCAGATTGGACAGGTGCAAGGCTCAAGAAGCGAGATTGTAAGTACCCAGGCTTGGGGTCCTTCCAGGGTCTATTTGTCCTCGTTGAAAGAGTTGAGAAGTCAGTATGGGCTATTCTAGAAACTTCCCCAGGCTGGGCAGGGGGGATAAGAATGCCAAGATCATTGCAGTCAGCTGGTTGTCCTGTGTCCTGGTCTGACCTGAACACTAACAGGCTGTATAACCAGGTCTTTTTCCTGACCCACTGGAAAACATCTAGCAGTACCCACTCCCCAGTGTGACAACAGAAACTGTCTATAGATGATGCTAGATGTTCCCTGGGAACAAAAGCATCCATCCTTTTGAGAACTATGGTCTTAGAAGACAGGTAACCAAGGACTCTAGGATGGTCCATCCTCCTCATTCTAAAAGCCTTTCTGCCCGGTGTTCTTGCTGTGGCCTCTTCAGGGGTAAAAGTTCCCTTTGGGAATCTGGTAATGCTTATGACCCTCTTCCCAGGACATGGCTCTTTCCATTCACTTGAGGGGAGCGTGTGGAATCCAGGTCATTATCCACAGGGTGAATGAAAGGAACATGTGCAGACCCCACGGGGAAACATGGGTACCGAGGTAGGAGGAGGATGGCAGCAGGATTGCAGGAGGCAACCCCTACCCTTTTGTACATCGGACATGAGGCCATGCCCCTCAGACAAGTGGCTGTGTGCTCAGCCTCATTTAGAACCTTGCAAATGGGCTGCTCTGACTCAGACTATTGTGTGTGACCTGTGCTTGTCACATCTCAGAGTTATTTCCTATAACTAAATGACCTCAACACCTGCCAGGTGTGCCTGCCCCTGAAGGGGAGGAGGCCTAATGAACCCAGAGGCAGCTTTAGTTTGGAGCTCTTGGATGGAATGATGGGGAGGGAAAAACACTAAAACTAGCAGAGATTTCCAAGGTCTTGTGGATAGCTCTGCAGTGTATTGTAAAGACACTTAGTATTCAACTCCCTGTTAGTTCTCACCGTGGCTCTCTGGGCCTCAGTTTCCTTATTTGTAAAATGTAGGCTTTGGAGAACATAATGTGTAAAATTCTCCTTTGTATAGGAACTTCTAATGTGATAGGGTTTGGGGGCACTTTCTGTCACTTAAGTCACACATTATCCTGTGAAATGATAATTCTTACTCGGTTATAGCCCAGAAAGCTGAGACTTGCCCCCAAGACCCTGTCAGCAGGTGTTGGGTCATGTGATCAGGCCTGGCCCCTGGGTGGCACTGTTGAGCACACCAGCTGCTCTACAAAAGGCCAACTAACTGGAGGATGGAAGGGTGGCCTTTGGAGTGGGGAGGGCAGGGCAGGTGCCCAGTCCAGAGAGGAGGGGTTGAAGATGACAAGGTTTGCAGCTTGAGGGACAGGGCGGAGGCAGAGCTATTAATGGAAACAGGGAAGTCTGGAGGAGGAGCAGGATTGGGGCCAGGAGATGATGAGCACATCTTTAGACATGCTGACCCTGATCTGCTAATAGTGGGATATTTCAGTTGAGGTCTAGCCACAATTCAATGAGGAAAAATTAAAACCTGGTGAATATCCCTGACCAAAGCCAAATCCCCAAGCTGCTCTTGGCTATATCCAAGGTCCCCTGGCCTGGGGCTGAAGCTGCAGTGTTTGAATGGTAGCGGCCCAGGCTCAAGTTCAAGTCCTGCACTGACCGCTGGGGGTCAGCACTGTGCACACCCTGGTGGAGCTGCCAAGGTGTGCCCACAGGAGGGAGGGCCAACCTAGAAGAGAGTTTGGAGCCAGGATCCTGCTCACAGGAGACAGAGGTCTTTTCCCAAGAGTCTGATTAACCTCCCTCCTGGTTCCAAGGTCACCAGAACTGCAGAGCCCCCTCACCTCAAGTGCTTTAAGAACAGCTCTCCCAGCTGCCCTAGGGGGACGCAGTGTTCAGGGCTCTAGTGACCTCGCTGGGAGCAGGATCCCAGCTGTTTCAAGCCTCTGCATGTCTCCCCTGACATTTGCGTCAGCAACTCTGCCCTTTGACTTTTCACTCCCCAGAGAGGAGGGTGGAGACAATTGGGACTAATTATTTGCAGTTCGATTCGGCCAGCACTTTATTGGGGTTTGGCCTGGCTTTCTGGTCTCCCCCACCCCAGCTTTATGGTCTTGATCTCCTGGGGAAGCTAAAGAACAGAGGACAGGAGTGGTTCCTCTTGGTCTCTTGGTGTTGAGTGCCCTGTGGGAAGGTACGCTTGTAAAAGGGCTTGGAGAGGTGTCCTCACGCTCACGCCCAGCTCAAACTCTACCCCCACCCCCTTGAGCCAGCCTCCTGCTGTTCTTGGACTTGTTGGGACATGTCCCCAAGTGGGCTGGGGCCAGGAAAGGGGATGCCAGTCTCCTGGCTGCTTGCCCAGGCTGGGGGGGGGGGTGAGGGTTGTGTGTGTGCAGGGCTTAGAGCTGGGGGTGGGGCAGGCACTGTGGAGTCCTTGGGGCTCCCCGGGCCCTGGGCCCATGAGGTGTCTGGTTCCCTCTATATTTGGCCTCGACATTACTGACATGCCCTTGCAGAGGGGCAGCCAGCCAGCCATACCCATGATGTCTCCTTGCAGGGTCTGGATTAGTGGAGGGCTCTGGGGCAGCAGCCACAGCCCAGGAGGGCCGGGAGGTTTAAGGGAACATTTCCTCCCAGGTCCCAGTCAGAAAGGAGTCAAGGGTAGATGGCATAAAGATTTGGCCCTGAAACTCTTCTCAGAATTCCCAGTACACTTACTGGAATGTTCCTTTTACTCAGGTTTCCCAAGGAAACCTAGGCTCTGCAGTGGCAAGGGTAAGGCAGGCTATGATCCCAACCCCTTCCCTTAGAGTCTAAGAGAAGTTTTCTAGCTATTCAAGTACCATCCCTCAATTAAAAACCAAACCTCTTTATGTAGTAGGCTCCTATAATCCCAAAACTGGGGAGTCTGAGATGGGCCGGGTGCTGGGGGTGGGGTGGGGGAGACAAGGTCCAGGCCAGCCAGTGCCACCCAATGAGACTGTCTCAGAAAAATAAATGAAAATGGGGACCCCACATACATAAAACAACTTCATTAAAGAAGTCCCAAGAGCCTCTGGAGGGAAGGTGGCTCCTTGGTCGTCAATGTTTGCAGTTTCTCTAATCACTATTATTTCCAAAATGGCTCTGCCACCAGCACCAGCCTTTCATTTTGCTGAGCACACTCATGCCCCAAGGAGGGGCAGACAATGTTCCACTCTGAGGAAAGCAGCTTTCAGATCCTATCTCCATCTGAGAAAACCTCACACCTCGTTCTACTGTCCTTTCTCCTCCAGCTGCAAAGCCACACATGGCAGCAGCTGGCCTTAGGCACTGTTGTTAGACTCTTGTTCCAGGAAATGCTGGTCCTTCCATTCCTTGGGCAGAGCCCAGCGCCAACAACAGCCAGCCCTGTTCTGGGAGCCCCTCCTGAGCACTCCATGGCCAGCTCTCTGCACTGGTCACCTTTGTAACTTCTCCCTGCGCCATTATCCCCACTCCACCCCGCACAGGACAAGCAGGTAGTGAGTAGGCTTCACAGATTCCCAGCTGGAGATGAAGAGAGCTGCTGCATTGCTCATGGCCGGCTGCAGGACCCAGTCTGTCCTCTCAGTCACATGACTGCCACGCTACCTGAGAAGGCGGCTGCTGTGGCAGGTGTCTGGGTCAGAGAGGCCTGAGTGCCAGCTACTTCCTGACCTTGTGATCATCCGGAACCTCCCTCTTTGACTTCGGTTTCTTATTCTATAAAATGGGCGTATGAGTTGCTTGTCAGAGGGCTGGGATAAGCACTAAACCAGACCATGTCTGTGAAAGCCCTTTATGAACTACAAAGGTTATGTAGGGTAGTTATTAGTCTTATGGGAAACTAGTAAATGGTGGAAGAAAGAACACCCCCAAAGCTGATCTCAGCTTGTGGGTACAAAGGCCAGCCAGCCACCCACCCACCCACCAGGTCTGTGATCTGGGGTCCCACCAGCCCTGCTGAGGAGCCAGTCTGAGCCAGCAGTCAATGAAGCCTTGGCTGGAAATCAGCATTCTACTGTAGAAGGCAGCCTCTGGCCTGTGGTAGGGATGGGCCCAAGAGTCTATTTACAGGAGAGGGGGCACACTACTGTTGATGGTGATTGCCTGCCCCCAAATAGTAGAAAAGTATGTGGAGGCACGCCCCAAGAAGTTCCTTTGGGTGGATTTGAGAGCCTTATGCCTAGGGGTTCAGAGAAGGCCCAGTGCTCACACAACACTCATTCAGCGCCCCTGTGTATGGCATGGTAGGGAACATGCTATACCCCATCTCAAGTCTCACCATTTCAGTGAGCCTCAGTTTCCTTATCTGTAAGGTGGGGACAGGTGTCCCTACCCAGGATGGCTGGTGTGCAGTGGGGGAGGCTCCCTGCTCTGCCCCCAGGAGGCCCCAGGAAGGGAACTGAGGCCAGGCTGCCTCTCCCTGTCTGGATAGGAACAGCAGTCTTGGCCTTGACCAATGGCCAAGGGGCAGGTTTCCTGGCCCAGTCAGGCTCCAGCACCCCACCCCCCACCCCCAGCCAGCTGCTCAGCAGCCAGCTGTCATGAAGTCATTGCCACCTTCCCTGCCTGGTCTGCCTGACTGCCTGCCTGCCGGCATCCCCCTTCCCTCTCTTCCCTGCCCCGCCCGGGTGCTGACATCCCATTTGGCAAAAAAGTTGGAAAAGCCGCTGACTCTTCCAGACCCCGAGTTCATTGACTGGTCAGGGCCCACTTGCTACAGACTGATCACGAGGGAGAGGCCCTTGCAGGGCCTGAAGCCCCCAACCCCACCTGCCAAAACATTGTTGTAACTCTCACCCACACCCTACACGGCTAACACTGTTGCCCATACTCTCTTTCTTGCACCCCCACAAAGATCCTACACACAGCCCTTCGTGTACAGCACCTCCCACAAAGGACACACCCCAACAGACGTCCCATTTCTTTATACTGTGGAATGAGTTCTTGGCCACCGATGCCCACTACAGTCACAGCCACAGCCACAGCCACTAACGCTGCTATCCCTGATGGGTCCCCTTGAACTTCAATAGATCAAAAGGCACATCAGGCTGAGCCAAGAGGACTGGGAGTGGTGGAAGTCGGGTAGGGATGTGGGGAGGTGGGTGGTGGTAGCGCTCTGGTCTAGAAGGTGACTAGGTCACAGGAACGAGCCACAAGAGCAGAGGCTGCTCTTCACAATCAGTTTCTGCCTTCCGTGTTTGCTTACTGGTGGAAACAGGCCTCAGAGGGTAAGCAGGGAAGAAGGTTGTCACACAGCCAAAGTGTCAGTCTTTCAGGGCCTGCAAGACTATAGCAGAGGCTGGATGTGGCGGTCTACTCTGTTAACCACTCAGGCAGACCAAGTGAGTTTGAGGCTATTCTGCTCCACATAAGAGTTCAAAGCCAGCCAAGGCAGTGGTGTGGGATACAGTCTCACAAAACAGGGTGCCCAAGCCTCTCCACAGGTGGAACCAGCTTCAGCTGGCCTGTCCACAGCCTTCTCCGGGTCCACCACCCAGATGGGCACTGGGTGAGACTTTCGCTCTCTATGCTGGGGGCAAGGTCATTGGAAGCAAGCTGCCCTAGGGGAGGCCCTGCTACTGAGCCACAGCCTTCGCTGGCTTAGAATGTGATGCTGAGCTTGGCCTTGTCTGTCCTTGGCAAATACTCAGCCTTGGCTCCAGAGACTCAAATCCACCTCCCTCCTGCCCCTCCTCCCTGTCTGGTGTCCATCTCAGGGTCTCACACATGAAACCTGCCACTGCCCTGCCTTAGGCTTCTCTGTGGACTCCCAGCTGACAGTCCCACAGGCAATAACTTCTCCTGGGAGGTGCGTAGTAGAGACTCAACAAAACTGCTGAATGACTAAATTGGGTGATGTCCTCTGCCCTGCCCTGCCCTCCCCCAGACCACTGGTGGGGGTTCTGGAGTCCAATGGGAAAAGTCAACAACCAGGGGAGTTCTGTGTGATGGTAGTGACCTGTTTCCAACGTGCAGTGTGGTGCCAGGGGTCGCATCTGCACAGTTACTCCAAACACCAGGACTGCTCGCTTCATTCTCTCTGGCTCAGAGCGGGCACCCCTTGGAGCAGACCCACGCTGGGGAGTCCTATGTTGTAAATAAAACTGCTGCCCAGAATAGTCCAGAACATTTGCAACCTGGGAAGCAAGGCAGCAGGAGTAACGGCAGCAGCACCGCCCCGCAGTCGTGCACCCGCACCCCCCCACACACACAACACACACGGACTGACGAACTGGATCCACCCTGAGGAGCCACAGGTCAACATCCTGCTTCCGGCAGGCCCTACCGGAGACCTCACAGAGGGGTGTTTGTTCGCAGTGGGCGGCGGGAGAGATGCTAATCGCAGCGGATCGCAGCTCCAGGCTGAAGGTCAGGAGGTAAGGCGACCCACGGTTATAAATAACCGTGCCAGGCTGCTGAGGGCAGCTCGCTGGATCTGCGCCCCTCCCTGGCCGACCAGCCGGATTGATTTCTGGCCACTCGGCCACCACAGGAACTTGAACCCCAGAGAGCCGACCTTTGGGGGTGGTGCGCAAGGTCAGACCAAGGCTTCCTGGGCTTCCCTGTCTCCTAAATTAAGGTAGTTGTACCTTTGCCACTTGGAATAGGCCAAAAGGAAGAGGTCGTTGAGCATGTGACCCCTAAATGCTGGTACCTGTACCCTGCACTCCACCCCACCAAGTCAGTCCTCAGGCTGCTCCAGTTGAGACAGGGAGGCCCGGAGTGTCCTGGCCAGGGAGAGAGAGCCCAGCCTTCAGAGGCCTGATCTGATATGGAGTTGACTCCAGAGGCATGTGTTCTCGGCTGGATGGAAACAAGAATGCCCAGTCTCCCTTTGGAAGGCTAAGTGGACAGACTCTTGAGGCAACAATCTGGCAGCTGGCTGTGTACCAGGGAGACAGGCACGGCTCCCTACCTCCTTAGGGACAGAAAGGGGAGGAGGATTTAACCTGCAGGGTGGGGAAGGTATGCCTTCTATTTTTAAAAACAACTTTCTCTGGGGTTGGGGGGTGGGATTAAGCACACAGGCCAACCCTTAGACAAAAGTGTACAGCGGAGGGACATAGCACAAGGTGAACATAGCCACATGGTCAGTACCCAGACCAACAGAGCCAGGCAGGGGATGCAGGGATGGGGATCTAACTCAGTTGGTAGAGCCCTTGCCTAGCTTGTGAAGCCCTCCCTGGGTTCCATCTCTGGCACCATTGATGGAGCTTGCCTTTAATCCTAGCACTCGGGAAATAGAGCAAGTAGGGGATTGGAGTTCAAGGTCATCTACATCTGGAATTTGAGGCTACCTGGACTACATGAATCCCTGGCTCAAAAACAAAAAGCCACCCCTCAAATCAGTACCCACCAACACCAAAAGCTCATCAAAACCCTCCCAGTGACAACTCTAAGGGTGTTCTCCATGCAGCCAGCCCTGTAGGCTGCTGTAGCCAGTTTTTACAAGCCCACATGTGGCATGGAGTTACACAGTACCTACTGTGTATAGTATGGTGTTTCTTTTGCTCAGTGTCCTGTCTGTGAGGTCCAGCCATGCTGCCTTGGGCAGTCCCAGGCCACTCATAGGTCACTTGTCTTGCTGGGAACTTGTCGCTGTGTAGCTCTCATAATTTAGCCACCTATTTTACTGTTGATGAACATTGGGGTGGGTTCCAATTCCTGACAGCAGAGCAGAGCTCACTCCAGCCTCTGCTCTCAAATCCATAGGACAGGCAGTCTCTGCAGCTTAGATGGTTCAGAAAGTGCTAACTTCTCACCAACACGGTAGCAGAACAGCCCAGTGTTAGTTTTTGGTTTTCATTCTAAAAAGAGAGCTTGCCTCCCTTTTTTTTCTTTTTTTTCTTTTTTAGTGGAAAGAACAGAAATGTAAAAGAGAAAGGAAAATCGCTGGGCAGTGGTGGTGTACCCCTTTAATCCCCTGCACTGGGGAGGCAGAGGTGGGTGGATCTCAGTGAGTTCAAGGCCAACCTGGTCTACAAAGTAAGCTCCAGGGCAGCCAGGACTATTACACAGAGAAACCCTGTCTCAAGTAAATAAATAAATAAATAAATATAAATAAATAGGAAAATTACCATTACTACTATTTAGTGGTATCTAACTAGTCCAGCCAGTCAGTGACTGTTTTGTGAATCTCTTGTAGGTCAAACTCAGGAAGAGAAAGCTTGTCTCCTGTCAGGCAGCCTGGAGGCTGGGCAGAGTCTGGCCAGCAGTGGCATCTTCCAGGGAGTGACCAGGCACCCTCAGTATTTTCCATAATCTCCATTGCTTCTCCTTGCCCCCTGAAGCCTCCATCTGGCATCCAGGCCCAGATAGCAAGGCTCACCATGCACCTGTAACTCAAGGCAGAGCCAGGCCTTGGGGCAGCCAGCACCCCAGGATTCAACACTGGTTATCCAAATGGCCTGAACAGTATTTTGCTGTTGGGAGAAGGGCAAGTATAGAGGAGCACATTGGAGGCAATAAGTAGGGGTCAGGGGCTGCTGCAGTGGGTGGGATGAGAATTAGCCCTCTGGAGGAAAAAGCCTAGATGGGAGGCCTCAGAGGCCTGGCCCTTTCCCTCCTTCCCAAGGGTTAAGCAGAACTGGGCTTCTTACTTATTTTCTTATTGTAGTGCTAGACATTGAACCTGGAGCCTCACATACCAGGTAGGCACTACTCTGCCTATGAGGTCTATGGTCTCAGCTAAGTTACCCAGGCTGGCTTTGAACTTGCTATGCAGACTGGACAGGCCTTGAATTTTTGATTCTTTTGCATCAGCTTCTGGGATGCTGGTCTTGCTGGCCTGTGCCCCCACACCCAGTCATCAGTGTGTTTTTCTAGCAAGAATACTGTCTGGTTGCTTTGGGGCACAGGTGACAAGAAGAGCAAAGGTCCAGGTTATAAGCAAGTGGCACCATGGTGGAGACACATGCCTTACAGAGGGCTGGAAAGGAGAGGAGAATTGCACATCTGGGAGGAGGTGTAATTGGCTGAGGTCTCAACTTTTGTTGTTGTTTGTTGTTGTTGTTGTTGTTGTTATGTTGTTTCTGGTTTTTCAAGACTGGGTTTATCTCTGTCCTGGAACTCGATCTGGAGACCAGGCTGGCCTCAAACTCAGAAAGCCCACCTGCCTCTGCCTCCAGAGTGCTGGAATTAAAGGCGTGTGCCACCACCACCTGGCTTCTTTCCCGTCTTTCATGCACATGAGTCCACTTTGGTCTGAGAACTGAGCCGGGCCTGGGAGCTCTAGGAGGGGAAAGATGTTCATTCATTCATTCATTCATTCATTCACCCTTTCGTCTTTTCATTCAACAAGTGTAGGTGGAACTGCACTGACACATTTCCCTTGGAAAGATCTAGTACAGCACATTTCCATGCCTGAGCACCCAGTGTTCGTAGGAAACCCTGTTAGAATATGACAAAGGTCAAGGACTGGATGTCCTCCAGACTACCTTCCTGCCCTAATGGCCGAGATGGGCTCCTTGAGTTGGACTCAGACTGAGCAGCTTCTACAGCCCTAAAGCATCAGGGGATACCCAGGCCAGCGGTACAGAGCTGGAGCCCCCAGCCTGTACTCCTCCTCAGGCTGGGCCAGCTTCCTTCTCCTCTCTCTGCTAACTCACCACCTCCACTTGGGTTAGTGAGGGGCCTCTCAAGTGGTATGCTCCAGCCAGCCCCCAGCCTACCACTCCTGTAGTCTCCTCCCTGCTTGGCTAACCACAATCACCTCCTTCCACACAGTCAGGCAAAACCCTTAGTGTCATCCATTCATGGCTCCCCAGTGTCTATGCCAGTAAAGGCCCCCAGCTCTACCTTTAGCTTGTATTCAGCTAAAGGTGTGGGCTCAGAATGGTGGCTCACACCTGTTCTCCCTGCACTTGGAAGGCTGAAGGAGAATAGTCATCAAATTCAAAGCCAGCCTGAACTATGCAACTCATTCAAGGCTAGCTAAGGTTACATGGCAACAGCCTGTTTCAAAAAAGAAAATAAATAAATTAATGATAACAAAAAGCATGTATTTTCATGGAAGCCCCTCTTTAAAGAAAAAAATCTTGATTAATTTCAATTATGTATAGGTGCCCAGTGGCCAGAGGAATTGGATCCACCAGGAGCTGGAGTTTCAGGCAGTTGTGAGCCACCAAATGTGGCTGCTGAGAACCGAATTCAAGTCTGAAAGAGTAGTACATGCTTTCTCTCTCTCTCTTTTTTTTTTTTTTTAGTTATTTTCATCTTATGTGCATTGATGTTTTGCCTGTGTGAGGGTGTCAGATCTTGTAGTTGCAGGCAGTTGTGAACTGCCATGTAGGTGCTGGGATTGAACCTGGGTCCTCTGGAAGAGCAGTCAGTGCTCTCAAACGCTGAGCCATCCCTCCAGCCCCACAGGAGCCCCGCTTCAGGCCTGGTCCCAGCCAGTGTTGGCGGTCACTGAATGCTTACAATAGCATCTGCCCTCCTCTTTTCTTTCTGTTCCAGGCATCATAGTCAGAGGGATTTTATTAAGAAGTGAGTCAGATCATGCATGTGCCTGGCCCCTGTCCTGAGGAAAAGCTGAAATCTTTTGTGAAGGCCTTTTACCATCTCTACCTGCCCCGCCCCATCTCACCACCGATACTGCTCATTTGGTTCAGCTCGTGGCTTTGTTCTGTGATCACCCAACCCATATACCTGCCTCAGGGCCTTTGCCCAGACTGCTCTCTCTTGCAGCCTCCCTTCTGCATGCTATGTTCCTCGCCTTCCTCGGTTCTTCCTTAGGGTTCTTGTCCAGACAGCCTTCCTTCACGACCTTCTTGTTGAAAACTAAGGTTCACTCTCAGTGCCCGGATCTTGCTTTCTAATACCACTCTGTAATGAGAGGGTGCACGGCTTCTTGGAGAAATGGCTGCGTCTTAGCAAGGGTGGGAAATAAGCAGGATGAGCCTGGAGTGCCTCGGAGCATGGGCAAGGAAAGATTGAAGACAGAGCCACCTGAATGTAGGTGTGTCCAACGGTGCTGGAACAGCTGCACGGCACAGCAGGTAGAGCTGGATTGGATAACTGGAGCTAAAACACGCTCACCAGCTCCTGACAATGTGACAGTAAACCAATCAGTGGGAGAGGAGAGTCCAGGTGTCATGTGAATGTCAGGGGTCCCTCAGCAGAGGCCTTACAGTGTGTACCAGCCAGGGCTGAGGCCAACAGCAGCATGGTCACGTTAGTACTGTGGACCCAAGCCATGAAGAAAATAACATTGCCCAACCCCAATTCACTCATGTGAAGAAACAACAGACACAATTTTTTTAAATGTAATTTTTTGATATTTTGAGGCAGGGTTTTGTGTAGCCCTGCCTGACTTTGAACTCACTGTATAACTGAGGATAGCCTTGAACGTCTGACTCTCCTGCCTCCACCTCTGACATACTGTGATTATGGGAGTGTTCTACCATACCTAGCTCCCAGCAGGCAAATTTTGATTTAAGGGCATCTACAAAATACCTGACCAGGACCCCTCAAAACCACAAGAGTCATCAAAAGCGCCGGGTGTGTGAGAACATCTTTGGCCAAGAGAAGCCTCTAGAGGGAAGACAAAGAGATGGAATGTGATATGTGGAGGGGTCCGGGACACAAAGGGATTAGATGAACAAAGGAAGTCTGGTGAAGTGAAAGGACTAGAGAAGTTTCTATGGATAATAATTACCACTGGGTGTGGTGACAATCACCGTAACCCTAACACTTGGGAGGCTGAGGCAAGAGGATGGTGAGTTTGAGACCAGCTTGGGCTACATAGACTCTGGTGTGTGTGTGTGTGTGTGTGTGTGTGTGTGTGTGTGTGTGTGTGTGTGTGTGTGTATGCCCAATAAATGAGAGATGTCATTAATGGAGAAACTGTGGGTGGGGGAGGGGCATGGGGAAGTCTTGTACTGTGTTCTTAAATTTTCTATGAATCTACAATTACCCTAAAAGTACATTCTGTCTTTGTCTGTTTTTAAATCACATTCTCTAAGATGAGCATAGTGGAGCATACCAGTCATCCAGCACTCAAGAGGCAGAGGTCAGAAGATCCTGAGTTTGAGGCCTGCTTGGGCTGTGTAGTAAAAGCCTGTCTCAAGAAGTAAATAAGAGCCAGCTAGATGACTCAGAGGGCGAAGTGTTGAGACACCCTGACAGCCTGAGTTCCTTCCCAGGAGCCCGTGTGAAGCTGGAAGGAGAGAATGAACTGGACAGTCGCCCTCTGACCTTCACCAAGGAATGGGCATGCTCCCCATCCATCACACACACATACAATAATGATAAAGAAAACAAATACTAAAAAGTCACGTCACCCCGGGTGCCATGCCATGCCCATTCCTGCCTTTTTCCATCTGTGCCTTTCACCATCTAAACTGCTGTACAGCGACCTTTCATATCCTATGACCTGTACCTTCTCAGGGATTTTAAACTCCCTAAGGGTTTCTGTCTGTCCACTGCTGTGTGCCCAGAACTTCAGTCAGTCTGACAATAAATATTTGTTGAATGATAAATTTCCACAGATAGTCTGTTAGCTTTTCCAAGTGCCCCCTGTGCCGAAATACATTTTCTATTGTTGTAAAATAAACACGAGATTATGTCTCAGAGCTCGGCTCCTTTTGTTAGTTCCTGATGGCTTTTCCATGTTGCTGTTTTCCACTGTCATTTTCTAGCCTGTGCTGATGTTTGCAGGCCAGCAAATGGTTGAGATTCAAAGGCTTTGGGGCGTCTCTTCCTCTCTGTCGGCTCTGCCAGGCTGCCACATGGGCAGGAGGGCTGGAGTGATGCCAGGTCCAGTAGAGGCCACTCCCTCCCTCTGACGTCAGATCTGTGGGCACTCGATCCTGCTTGGTGGTGAACTGGGTGCGTCAGAACCCAGGGATTAAATAGATTTGGAAATCCACTGGGTTGTCTTCCACCAGCCAGAAGGCACTTGCCTGGACCTTCTGACAGCTCAGGCATTGTGGAAAACCCTGTGTGCCACATGCAGAGTAGCTAGGGAGTGCCACCCACAATGGGCCACAACCAGGCACAGAAAGACAGCCTTGGACTGACTACAGTGCTCTGAGATGCTGAGCCCCAAGAAAGGGTAGGCAGATTGTGGGCTGGGAGCAGTCAGCCTCTCTCTCCAGGTGCCTGTCAGCTGTTTTTCAGCTGCTCTTGTCTGGTTTGTAGTGTGGAGGAAACAACACAGCGTCCCACAGATGCCAGGCAGGTGCTCTACCCCACATGTTTTGCTGGTGGCCTGGGCAGGCCTCTAGGAGACCTGATATGTTGGAGGAGGAAACTCTGGGCTGTATGCAATACAGGAAAACAGGGACACTCTTAATCCAGCCACCCAACCCCCTCTGTGGTAGCAATACTAAAGCTACCCAGTGACTGTGTGAAATTCCAGGGCTGAGGATAAAAATACTCAAAGGATAAATGCTCCTGGAAAGTGTTCCACGTGCTCCTGAGTTCCCCATATCCCCTAGAAACCAAGATTCCACCCCCACCCCAGGGTCCCATTCCGTAGCTTTGGACATGCTGGGAGAATGCAGCCGTGCTATCTGAATGTCCACACGTGTTCCCTTGCTCCAGCATCTGGAAGGAGCCCCGGTGTGCACAGTGGGTGTTGTGTGCTTGCTTGGGATCCAAACTATAACCATGTATGTGTCCGTTTGCACTGCTTTGTCATTTGCTTCCTTGCCGTTCTCAGTGTGAGCTTGAATGGTGCATGGGTTTGTGTGGGTGTGGTGCATGTGCCATGGCTGCTCTTCTGTTTTTGTGGGGGGAGAGGCTTCCACGAGATATGCGCATGCTCCTGCAGATACACCATTCGGGCATCTGCTTGCATGTGACCTTGAGTGTGTGGCTCCTTGGGTATGTGCCTAGGCATGTGCACATATGTGCCTATGGCCACAGTCAAGGTGGCCCCACACACCTGCAAGCCTGCTGCCCCACCCCCCATCCAAATCCTTTTGGCAGGATGGCCAGGTCCTTCGTATCTCACAGGTGAGCTGGCCTCTGCTTTTCTCATACCTTTAATTACTCATGCTCGCCTGAAGTTTTCCAGAATTCACACCCGAGTGCCTGTGCCCCCCATACCCCTAGCTCAGTGTTTTGAAGCTCCAGAGAAGAGCCAGCCTCCTGGCTCAAAGCACTTTTGCGAAAAGCTGAATCTAACACACCTTCGTGGAAAGGTGATTACCAAAGGTCCTGAGAAGGTCTGAAGTGAAGAGACGGGAGTTAATTAGCTCTGCAAGGGACTTCCAGGGATTATTTGATGTTGGAACCAGATCTGAAGTGATAACACCTTGGTGGAACAGGGAAGACTGCAGTGTCATGGGAGACGGATGGCCCAGAGACCCATACACACCCCCCAGCCCCATGCCCACCCCCCTGCTTGAGGTTGGGTCCTGCTGTGTGGTTGTCAGTGCTGTGTAGACAGGCTCAGCTCAGCCATGGGAACCTGTAGCTGAAACTCCTCCTGGATCGCCGCATCTGGTACAGCAGGGACCCCTGGCCATATCTTGGGGAACCACACCACAGGCACCATTCCCTTCCAACCACAAGCCTCGACGCAGCAGAGAAATGACATGGCAACCTTCTCCCACTGGCCCTGGCCAAGCTGTCAGGGCAAATGAAATCCTGGGCTCAAAGAGGAAGTGCCGCTGGCTTTTTGCTTCAAGACCCAGAGCTGCATGTCAGACTGAAGCGTCTTCCCCCAGGACTAGAAGCTCTGCCCCTCAGCATTGTATTTGCCAGGTCCAGACTCTAGCCTACCTCAGTCCCGGGACCCAGGCAGTCTTATGGTGGTTAGGAGACCTCAGAACATCCCTTGAGTAGGGGTGGGGTAGGAAGAGCTCATGCCTTCCTGCCAATCCATCTTTTTTTTTTTTTTTGAGATGTGGGGGGGGGTTTCTCTGTGCAGCACCTGGCCATCCCCAAACTGGATCTGTAGACCAGGCTGGCCTAGAACTCTCAGAGATCCACCTGCCTCTGCCTCCCAAGTGCTGGGACTAAAGGCAGTCCCCACCATGCCCAGCATAGGCCAGTCCACTCTTAATCTAACCTGCTTCCAGAGAATAAGTTGGTTAGGATGGCTCCATGCTCCCTCTTCTCCCTTAATAGTAAAAATGAATCCTTAAAATTATTCAAACACAGGCTCTTTGATCCAAATCATACAAAGATTAAAAATGATTTCTTTCATCCTGCCCACCCCCCACTTATTTCCCACAGCATAATTTACCATGTTAATAATTCATCCTGTCTTCTTGGGCATGGTGGCACACACCCTTTAATCCCAGCACTCAGGAGGTGGCGACAGATGGATCTGTGTAGGTTTAAGGCCAGCTTGGTCTACAAAGAGAGCCTCAGGACAGCTAGGACTGTGTAGAGAGACTCTGTCTTAAAAAAAGAAAGAAAGAAAGAAAGAAAGAAAGAAAGAAAGAAAGAAAGAAAGAAAGAAAAGAAAAGAAAACAATTTCACTCTATCTTCTCTTGAAGGGGACACTGGAAATTGAATCCAAGGTCTTGGGAATGCTAGACAGTGTTCTGCCACTGAACTGTCTGCCCAGAATTTTATTTTTTTTTAAGATTTGTTTGTTTTAAGACAAGGTGTTGCCCTTGAGCTTGCTGTGTAGCTCAGGCAGGCCTCCAACTTTCAAATCTCTTGCCTCAGCTGCTCTCCTCAGTAGCAGGGACAATAGGCACATTCCACTTTGTTTACAGATTTTGTTTTTAATTTTTTTAAAGCCTGAGTGGGGAGATGGCTCAGCTGGTAAAGATGCTTGGGGACAGTCGTTAGAGAACTGAATTCTGAATGCTGTCCTTTGACCACCACATGAATGCTCTGGCACATGGGCGCATGTGCACATACGCGGGCGCGCGCGCGCGCGCACACACACACACACACACACACACACACACACACACACACACACACACACACGCTGAAATAAAATACACTTTAAAAAACCACTTGTTTTACACTTATTGGAGGTGTTGGGCATTTGCATGCCACAGGAACTGTGTGGAGGGCAGAGGACAAGTTTTGGCAGCAAGTCCCGTTACTAGGTGAGCCATCTTACTAGACAACCCCACGCACACACATCCTTTTTTTTTTTTTTTTTTCTTTTGAGACAAGATCTTATGGACACCAGGCTGGCCTCGAACTCACTCTGTAGCTGAAGGCCACTCCGAATGCCTGATGCTTTTGTCTCCTCCTCCTCATCCTCCTCCTCCTCCTCCTCCAGCGTCTGGGCCACATCCCCAGATTCATTTGCATATTTAAATAAAAGCTCATAGATATCATCATAGTCTCTATATTTTTTCTGCTTGCTTAAAAAAATTAACAATCGGAACCACTTCAACGCATCCCAGTCTACCCTACTTTCTTTTAAATCGGCGATTCAGTAGTCCTTGTCTATTCCATCTCCCCTGTTGAGAGACGTGCTATTTCCTTTCCTTTCTTCTTTTTTCCTATTTCCGAACGCACAATGTTGCAACCGCATCTTCCAGCAGGTGTTCGGGGTGGGGCAGGCGGGTGAAAGATGTGTCACCCGCGCACAGAACGCAGGGGTCAGCGGGCAGTGAGTGAGGAGGAGGCTGGGGACCACTGAGCACCGCGGGTCCCGCGTCTGCAGGCGCCCGGCTCCGCCCGCGTCGCCCCCGCCTCGAGCAGCTCAGCGCTGCCGTTTTTAGTGCGCCTGAAGCGGGGAGTACAGACTCCATCACCCCCGGGAAACGCGGCCATCATATTTTTGGTTGCATAAGCAAACGAAATTAGAAATCTGGAACGCGCTCAAGACCTTTGTAGGCGAGCGGGGGGCCCAGGGCAGAGACGGATAGGGATTAGACGAATTGAGCCGCAGGAGGATGGTTTCCTCTTTTAATTTCAGTTCCATGGGCTCAGTTACATAATCGGTAACTGCGAGCCCAGGTCCTCACCCACTCACAGAGGACTGGGTGGGCGGGGGAAGGCCCCCCCCCCCGCACAGCACTGCGGGGGGGCGGGGAGGCGGCCACACACAGCAGGAGTGTAGCCGGGGGGGGGGGGGGGGCTATAGGACTCTCCATCTCCACTCTTATTGCCCTGCCGGTTTCCCTTGCAAGACTACGGGGAATAACAAGCCATTGGAAGCCACTAAAGTGTGTGGCACTGTATAGAGAACTGTCTAGTAAACCATAAGACAGTCATTGTAAGGCATATTATGGTGCAGAAAAAAAGGAATGGGGGAAGGAACGAGGACCCAAGGGTGCGTTAGACTAGAACGGACACAAAAGCCAGTGTGAGAACAGCACAAACGCATTGCTGTCATAGGTTTTAAAAAACAACACAAAGATGCCTGTTCAGCAAAGCCTGCCAGGAGAGACACAGAAAAGCACGACCAGGGCAGTCCCTGAACAGGTCCCTCGCAGCACTTTTGGAGCCTCAGGCAAGGCCTGAAAGGGAGGTCAGGGGGACTTCAGGTTGTGCTCGTGTGTGTGTGTGTGTGTGTGTGTGTGTGTGTGTGTGTGTGTGTGTGTCTGTGTCTCTGTGTCTGTGTGTGTGTGTCTGTGTGTGTGTGTGTGTGTGTGTGTCTCTGTGTGTGTGTGTCTCTGTGTGTGTGTCTGTGTGTGTGTGTGTGTCTGTGTGTGTGTCTGTGTGTGTGTCTGTGTGTGTGTGTGTCTGTGTGTGTGTCTGTGTGTGTGTGTCTGTGTGTCTCTGTGTGTGTGTCTCTGTGTGTGTGTGTGTGTGTGTGTCTGTGTGTGTGTGTGTGTCTGTGTGTGTGTCTGTGTGTGTGTGTGTGTCTGTGTGTGTGTGTGTGTCTCTCTGTGTGTGTGTGTGTGTGTGTGTGTGTCTCTCTCTCTGTGTGTGTCTGTGTGTGTCTCTGTGTGTGTCTCTGTGTGTGTGTGTGTGTGTGTGTGTGTGTGTGTGTGTGTGTTGCCAGGTCAAACACAGCATTATCATGAATGCTAGGCAAACACAATCACTCCCATCCATGACCAGCTCCCATCCACCATCCTTCCTACTTCTGGATAACATACGTGAGTTTCTCACATTGTACACTGTGCATGCCTGTCCATAAGAAGCAAAGGCCAAAGGAAAGCTTGAGAGGCAGCCTGGGGCTAGACAGTGCTTCTAGCATCTCTGCTAAAGCAGGAAGGAGTTATGGAGGGACTAGCTGGAGGTGGGAGGGTGGTGGAGAGTAGGGGACCCTAGAGGAGAGGGGTTTAGGCAAAAGGACACAGAAGCTGAGATTGGTTGCCCAGGATTCTTCTGCCACCAGGTCACTCTGTCCTGCCAGTCCTCAAAAAGCTGGGGTCACAGTGATGCTGGAGAGGCAGGAGGGGGAAATTAGGACTGCATGGATGAATGGGGAGAGCAACTTGGGAATCTATCAACTGTCCATACCAAACCTATGTTGGGAACTCTGGATGAGGTCAATGAGTGTCTCCAAGGTGGCATCTCTGTCCCTCTCTGTAGATTTTTTTGGGCCACCAGCTCACAAATAATAACATGGAGACTTTTTATTAATT